>NC_088698.1:31217980-31526552 GCF_028017835.1 Emys orbicularis
TCCGAGGCCTTTTATTTTCACCACATTGAGTAAGAAAGCGGCTGAATTCCCAGATTCGGAGAAGCGATTCCATTCCATTGTGTTGAGGGGGGAGTGCAGTCCCCCATCGGTATGTCAGGAAAATAATAATAGAATGCAGCAAACCCAGAACGCAGCCAGTGAACTCCATTTCATTGAGTCACATCTTCCCGGAGCGGAGGAATTATTTTAATTAGGGCTGTTACAGTATATCTGAAGGTTTGCTTTTTTATCAATAGGTTGTTTTACTGCTGGTTTTAAATTTACAAATAGCTGATTACGGATGTGGTCGCTAAAGCTCTGCGTTTTCTCGCAATGTGATTTAACACTTCCCTGCCTGTGTTCCCAGGCTAGAGTATTTTGCTTTATTTCATTTGGCCGCATCTCCCACCTCAGTTGTGTAGTGTCTGCTACTGTGTGGCCTACAACACCACAGGACCAGAGCAGAAAGCCATGTCACGGAGCACTTTTCATACCCTGCATCGGCACGAGGATGAACAAAATGACCTGCTATGTCCTTTCCCACTCTAACTCCTAGCCTGGGGAGTTCCACGAAGGGAACCAGTCAGATGTCCACTTACATTTCCCCCCTAATAGGCAGGGAATAAAGGCCTGGAAACGCTAGATTTGAGAAAGATCTGGGTGGCGTTAAAGTCTCGACAAGTATCGGAGCATTCCCAAAAGCGACTGTGATTGTGTGCAGTCCCAACTCAGACATTTCTTTGCATGTTTTATGAACTGAAATGCTCTTCCCTAAGGGCGGCTCACCCTGTGATACCAAGGCTTTCATTATTTACTCTGACAGGCGGCTGGCTCCTGCACTAAGGCCTGTCGCTGCCTGCACTACAAATCAACTCTCACCTTGTCACCACAGAGACGGCAATTTTACAGCTGGCACCTTCAATCAAGTGAAATTTGCAGCTCGCGCGCTCTGTCTCCGTCATGTGACGGTTCAGGAACGCGGGCTGAAGAATGCCTTTCTAGCTGTGAGCTGAAAAGACTCAAAAGCAAATTAAAACTGCAGAGTTAAGATGCGAGTGGTAAAAGAGTGAAATCCCCATGTGATTAGCGCCAGCTCACGCAGCCATTATTGCAATTATGGTGGGAAAATCTCAGCCGCAGCTTGTTGCTGATGTTGACGGTGAACAATAGAATCCAGGATTGCGACACTTCCACCCCCCACCCCCACCCCGGTTTAAATTGAGCTTCTGATTTTCTTATAAGCTGGCAATGTTTCAGAAAAGAGCTTTGTCTTTCAGCAGTTTGTACCATGTTATGTAAGTGGATAAGCAACCCAGAAATACAAAAAAAATGTCCCTTTGGCCCCTGCACTCTCAGCAGGTCTGTTCCCAGATTAGTCTTATGAATGAGCTCCTTCCTTCCTCACATCTCGCCTGGATAAAGCACAATTTAACTGAATCTTAAAACCTGAGCATTAAGAGAGTTGTGGTGGAACCAAATCCAATGGGTCAAAGACTGAAAAGATGGGAAAGGCATCCTAGATCATGGAGTCTACCCTCTGGCCAGATCAGTGTAACACCGCCCTACAGAGAGCGCAGGCACAACTGCCAGCTGCACCCAGGAGGTAGAGAGGATCCTGCATTTGTTTCATTTTATTTTGGGGGATAGAAATATGGTAGGTTAATGCAGTTCTAAAGGCTGTTTCAGCAAAACCAGAAAAGAACATGAGGCCAAAACCCAAGGTCAAAAGCCATCAGAGGATGTAGCTCTGTTAGCATTTAAAACGAGAGGAAATGTTCAGGAGTTTGGGGGTCTCCTTACAGGATTTGGGGGTGCACTGTAACCTCTGCCATAACACTGCTGCTCTTGAAGGGAAGAGGAGATAGACTAATGGTTAAAATCACTAGACTCTGCAGATCTGGGTACAGTCCCCGGGTCTTCTACCGACTTCCTGGGCGACCTTGGGGAAGTCACCTCACCTCCCCATGCCTCAGTTTCCCATCTGCACATCAGATACTAGTGTTTCCTTTCTTCCACACTTTGTCTGGCTTATCTGGTCTATTCAGACGGTAAGCTCTTCGAGGCGGTGACGGTCTCTTATCATGTGTTTGCACGTGACTTAGCACAATGGGGCCATTATCTTGGTTGGCACTTCTAGGTGCTACTGGAATAATAACAAATACATTCTATAAGAAAATACATCATGTAAGTGAATGGTTTGTTACCCGTCTTGGATATTTAGGTCCATGGCTGAATGTCTGCAACTTTCCTGAGCAAAACCTAATCTTAATATATGTTTTTCCTAGGAGAAGCAGGTGGATGAGCTGTCTGCAGTGAGGCAGACCTTGCAAGCTGACCTGGAAACCTCGATCAGACGCATTGCGGATCTGCAGGTCGCCCTCGAAGAGGTGCAGTCCAGTGATGAAAGTGATACAGAAAGGTATCTAGACTAAAACCAAAGAAACAAGCCAAAACAAAGAAGGCCAGGTTCATCCCTGGGGGAAGCATTCTAAAGTTAGTGCAGATACACTAGGGACCACGTGGGCTTGATGTCTCTAATTGTGACAGAAATAGTCTAGTCACAAAAATCATTGGTCCATTTTCTACGTTCATGTAAATCATCCCACTCAGCATAGTTTGTGAGTGCCACCTACTATGCACAATTTTTCATTTAAGAAAAAAAGACCATTTATCAATGAAAAAAGATTTTGGGTTCCAAAAATCACGGTTCCATTTTCCACCAGATGCATGGTTTCCCTCAGGGGGAGGGTTAATCCCCCGTCTTTGGTGTCATGAATATAGCTGTGGTTGTGTCTTTTCAGAACATGAGGGCCTGCTGCTCCATGGCTCATGGCTCTTCACCTTGTGCAGTCATTTGAACCAGTGCAAAATAGGAGTCGAATGCTCCCAATGCAGCAGGGCAGTGTTTGAACACAAGTGGAAATGGCTACACAAGGCACAGGGCAATGGGAAAACCAGGCCCTAATTTTGCATTGGTCCTTCAGCCTTTGGATAACTTCCTTTTGCTGTGTCACAACTGAAGTGGATTTAGGCCAGGATTGAAGGGGGCTAAACTTAATGATAAAAATGTCAGTGTTGAATAGTTAAAACTATATGCTTAATTTCTAAAGTTTTTCTCCTGTTTGTTAATCGGATCTTAAAGCCACTGGGGAAAGCATTTCCAGTCTCGGATGGGATAATCGTTTTAGTGCCAGTGTCACAAAATGATCTCACGTTTCAGAAAAATGCATGTTCCCAGCAGGAGGCTCAGAAATACCAGTTGGAATTGAAATCTTTATTCTCCAACACATTTCACATTTCCTTCCTGCAGAGAAGTGCTTGTGACCTTGTGCTTTCAGACTGTTGGGCAAAATGAATCCAGTGCAAGTCAAATTTACCACCTAAAAACCTTGACAACAAGCCTTTAAAAAGGCTGTTACCAGATAAATTTAAAAATAAAATTCTCCAACAAATTAAAAGGCAAAATAATTCCAGCAGTGAATTTTGTGCTAAACAAAACAAATGACTGAATAATCTCCAGATCAGGGGAATTTGCCCCCAAACCCATGATGCCCTGCTGTGTCTCCAGTGCTAATTATCTAACTGCTCTTCCCAGATCTGTGTTTGAGAGACCTGTTCTTACTCAGCTAAAGTCATTCTTTCCCCCATGGCTTTCACATATACAGTCAAATACCTGAAATGCTAGTCTGAAACCTCCCTTCTATTACACATCTTCACACAACTCTTAAAATATTTGTTCTTTAATGGTAAATCAGTCCAGTGCCATCTGTCTTTCTAACTGCTTTTTAGTCTCTTTGACTGCTTCAGAGTGTCTCTTTCCCAGACAGCCTCCAGACAAGACCATTGCTCTTGCAGCAGATCTAATAGGATGTTCTTCCTGAAAATAAATCTGCTCTGTCTCTTCCTGGCTCCCCCTGCCGTGAATACAGGGCTCCTCGCTCTTTGTAAGAGGAAGTCTCCTGGAAAGCCTCAGTCTTAAAGGGGTACACACTGGGCTGCCTCAGCCATAGCTGCTAATGTGAGAGAAGGATGTTTCCACAGATCATCTAATTATCAGACTTCTGACAACTAGATGCTCAATAAAGTAACGTTATTGATTAAAAAAAACCCAGACAGCCCTGTGACGTTTACTTGCCTTCAAAATCGAGGTTGGGTGAGGAGAGAGAATCCGTTTTTGCAGGAGAGCTGGTTGAAAAATTTTGACAAGAAAAAATTTCCATTCAATTTCCATTCCCCATTTTTGGACTAGCTACATTCTGATGATTGTTGTTCCCTCCTTTCCCTCATTGCTAAGAGGGCATTATGACAAAGAGAGAGAAGGGTTATATAAACACACACACACACACACACACTCCATTCTTTGAAAAGATATACTTATTCAATATTATATGAAGATTATATATTTTCAAAGAATGGGGCGTGTGTGTGTATATATACATATATATATTGATACCATTCTTTGAAAAGATGCAGTTCTTTCCCCAAAAACCGGGTAGAACAGGGTGGAACCCAAGAGCTCAAAAATGCCCTTTCTAATCAAAACTGATTTCAGATACAAGTCATGCTTTCCTTGGAGATGAGAAGTACTTCTCAGCAGGGACTCTCCAGGCTGCTGTGCTGAGGAAAATGGTGTTCTGCCCTTTTTACAGTTATTTACCCCTCCTCTACATCCATGGCTTCAGATTTTCTCATTTCCCTGCAGTCTTTAACTTTTAACCAGTGGATCCTAAAACCAGCACAACCTGTTACTAAGTTGAATTAGTAAATTCAGTCCTTCTGGACGGTTCATTGAACGCTACCAGCTCTATAACAAACCAGGTTTATGATGCATTGCAGGGGGCTCAGATTTACAACTGCTCAATGCCTGATGTTGTGTCTCCCCTCTGACTTCAGTGGAGTTAATTCTGATGCACACAGGCGTGAGAGCAGCGTCAAGCCCCAAACATATTGCATTAAGTAGATCCTAGGAAAGCCAATACGCTCTGATGCAGAAGAACTGCAAATAGCACTGTGGCTCACAGCAGGCATAACATGTACTTGTCACATCAGGCCCTTTAGTCAGCCTACAGATCTGGGCTGTGTTTGAGCATGTTACAGGATAGTTAGCCATCCAACTGACACAACTTGCACTACCATCAGTGGGCTCTGGACTGGCATACATCACTCTACCAATATACCTCTCCCCCAGTGTGCACAACGGTGGCCTCTGTGTGTGTGTGTGCGCACGCACACCCATATGCCTTTCTTCTCCAGTGTGTCTGATTTTTAGGACATATTTTGGACAGATAGGAAAAGGCCCTGGTAGCTCTGCTCCTCCTTGTAATGACAGCTGGAGGAGAAAGTTGTGTTACAATGAATCTGAAATGTTTTCGATCTCCTCAAACAGAAGCTGATCCTCTGACTTCCACTGTGGTTTAGTAAAGACAGCACAATCCATCGCCAAGTGCAATGATCTTTTCTTCATTCATTACAGTGTCCAGACGGCCCTGGAATCCGCCTGTTTAAGAAGAGATATGCAGGGCCGGTGCAAGGAAGTTTCGGGCCCTAGGCGAAACTTCCACCTTGTGCTGTCCCCCCCTCCCAGCCCTGTGGCAGCTCCCCGCACCCCCTCCGCCCTGAGGCGCCCCCCCGCGGCAGCTCCCCCCCCGCCCTGAGGCGCCCCCCCACATAGCAGCTCCCCCCTCCCCCCCCCGGGGAGCCGTGCAGCAGCTCCCCACCCCAGCTCACCTCTGCTCTGCCTCCTCCCCAAGCACGCCGCCCCCGCTCTAATTCTTCTCCCCTCCCAGGCTTGCGGCGCCAAACAGCTGATTGGCGCTGCAAGCCTGGGAGGCGGGAGAAGTGGAGCGGCGACCACGTGCTTGGGGAGGGGGCGTAGGAACGCTGTAAAAAAAATTTGGGGGCACCGCTTTTTGGCGCCCCCAAATCTTGGCGCTCTAGGCAACCGCCTAGTTTGCCTTAATGGTAGCACCGGCCCTGGAGATATGTAAGTGAACCCTAAGATTTGCTGGCTGGTTAAAGCTTTTCACCTTTTTTGTGATATTGACTCATAGTTGTCAAAATCTCGTTTTCCAAGGAGATGTCAATACCTGTTGAAAATGTGATTGTGTTCGTATTAGATGTGCTTTGATTAGTTTCAGATGTAATTTCAGATGTATTGCCTTTACATACCCTGCAGCTACATTGATCTTCCACATTTTCCCTAGATATTCTGCCTATAATCCAAGATAGATGGTCTCAATTTTTTTTCTTTGCCGGGTCTGATTTGAGAATATTAAACTGGCTTGTACTTTTAAAGGGAGTGAATCTCTTAAAGGGAATCAACCTATCACCATATCAGGAGTGGACACTAATGACAAATGAATACAGGGACCAAACCCCTAACATAGTGTGAAACCCTTTTGGAAGGTTTGTGCCCACCTCTGATACAGACCAGGAGGACTGGTTCAAATGTGTTTTACAATTAAAGCCATCATCCCACAGCTGAACATACAGTGAATAAGATGGGGATTGTGTTTGCACACCACCAAGCTGGTTTACAGAGCATTTTCACCAGCATAAGGAGAAACAGCCATCTGAAGTGGCAATTGCATGAAAATCATGTTGCCCGGAAAAGTTTGTTTCATGTGCACTGAAAGCAGACTCTGAGCCCATCTGTGCTGATGTTGTGAAAGACCAGAACAGTTTCTGTCATCTAAAGGTGCAAAAAAAAAAATGATTAGGGATGAAGGGACCAATACAGATCATAGAATCATAGAATATCAGGGTTGGAAGGGACCTCAGGAGGTCATCTAGTCCAACCCCCTGCTCAAAGCAGGACCAATTCCCAACTAAATCATCCCAGCCAGGGCTTTGTCAAGCCGGGCCTTAAAAACCTCCAAGGAAGGAGATTCCACCACCTCCCTAGGTAACGCATTCCAGTGCTTCACCACCCTCCTAGTGAAATAGTGTTTCCTAATATCCAACCTAAACCTCCCCCACTGCAACTTGAGACCATTGCTCCTTGTTCTGTCATCTGCCACCACTGAGAACAGCTGAGCTCCATCCTCTTTGGAACCCCCCTTCAGGTAGTTGAAAACAGCTACAAACAAAAGCCACCCCAAACTACCACCCTGAGAGAACCCATCTAGGTTTTAGTCATCTTTCCCCCACTTCATTTTTCCTGTGCATGGCTTGGTTTGACCTGGGTCTGGAGCACAAATTCGGCAACACAGTGAGAGGCTGACATGTGGTTGTTTCCAGTCCAGGGAACCTGCGAAGCCAGGTGAGATAGCCTAGTCAGGATAAGGTTTTCAAATACCCGATTTGCCAGCTTACCTCAGCTTTCTTTGCTGTCTTTGGAGAAGGAGGGCATGCCAGAGTGAATGCAAAGTAAAATGGTGGTGTGTTCTGCTTACAGGGACAATCAGTCTAGCTTAGGCTCCACTCTAAGTCTGGAGCCAGAAGAAAGCATCAAATCCTGGATGGGGTCTTCAGTGGGCTGGTCATCACCTTCAGGTCCCAGTGTGGCTGGAAGTCTCTCAAGGCAATCCCTGGGCAGCCGCAGCACCCCGAGCCTGAGGTAAGACCTGTCCAGAACTTTCTTAGACTAAAAAAACATCACTGGTAATGGATGGTATGTGCTGCAGGTCGAGATGTGAGAAACAGAGAGCTCACACCAAACATATCCTCTGTAGAAACTTTAAACACTAAATGCCAAGTGCCACACACAGGAGGATGTACAAGGCACCGCAGCCAAGAAAACATAGATAGCCTTCCTAGGGCCTTCAGGAGCTGCAGCAGCCAGCTCGGAATCAGTTACTTCTTTTTAAAAAGCCATCCAGGTTTCTGATTTTGCGTGCTTTTAAACTTGGCAGATTGCAACAAGACAGCAAGGCGCCATTAGGCGAATGGTATTTTAAGGGTACAGTATTTCCTGTGTAAAGCTGCACTTCTGCATCTTGCCCTCCTAGAATTATAAAAGAGGCAGGTACAAAGTAACATCAACTCTTCCACACCAGTCCCCTTCACTTGACCAGACCTCCAAAGCAATGACATTTAGTTGTGAGGTAGGTTACTATCTGATGTTTATTTCCGATGATTGTTCATTGCCCTTTTCAATATAAGAGACTACATTCAGCTGGGTAAGAACTACTGACTGGTGAACGTTAAAAAGCTTTGGACTTTCTGTTCGGATCAATATCCAGAACTTTGAGTCACAATAAGTTTGGGAAAACTTAAGACTGGTATTCAGAGTTCCCTGTTTCACGCAGTCTTAGTCACATCTTTATCTTTAGTACTCACCTCATTACTGCAGTATCATGTTAGGACAGTGGCTCTCAACCTTTCCAGATGGCTGTACCTCTTTCAGGAGTCTGATTTGTCTTGTACTCCCAAGTTTCACCACACTTAAAAACTACTTGCTTATAAAATCAGACATAAAAATACAAAAGTGTCACATCACAGTATTACGGAAAAATTGCTTACTTTCTCATTTTACCATATAATTATAAAATAAATTGATTAGAATATAAATGTTGTACTTACATTTCAGTGTCTAGTACATAGAGCAGTATAAACCAGTCATTGTCTGTATGAAATGTTAGTTTGTACTGACTTCGCTAGTGCTTTTTGTAGCCTGTTGTAAAACTAGGTAAATATCTAGGTGAGTTGGTGTATCCCCTGGCAGACCTCTGAGAACCACTGTGTTAGGAAGTACTCTATGATTTCTCTACATAGATGCTCCTACTGCAATTGGTAGCTGCCTTAGCACTATTAGCAATGGGAATGTTATGTGAAGCAACAGAAAATGGTGATATTAAAGAGAGACAGAGGCATTTACCGAATGAGTTGGAAGACCATGACCTAACATGAGAGGATTTCACATTGCTTGTATTGGACACTGTAATCGACCCACACCTAGATGTTTATTTACAGTAATTGTGTGGCTACTCTCCTGCAGGTGAAACCCTGGCCTCACTGAGGTTAATGGGACTTTTCCCACTGACGTCAGTGGGGTCAGGATTTCACCCATAGCGCCCGTGCTCAGAAGCTTGGTGTGGGTGGAGATGGTGGCACGAAGGAAATGTGTGTGAATCAGTGGATGGACAGGCCATTTTTGGTCAGATCACCAAGCACGTCACAATACTGATCAATTCCACAAAAGGGAAAACAGGAATTGTGGCCTACAGCACAAACCAAACTACATTTTTAAATTTAGACTTCTTCCACGGTGCATTTCACCTCGTACCTTAGCACTTCACCAGCATGCCAGGGAGGGAAATATTATTGTCTCTGTTTTGCAGATGAGGAACTGGGGCACAGAGAGTCTAAGTGATTTACCCAGCTCTCCTGAATCCCAGTCTACTGCTTTAAGCACAAGATCTTTCTTCTACTCTTGAAGCAGTTCAGCGGCTGTTTGACAGCCTTTGCAATGTAGGGCATGCTTATTTCAAGCCCTTCCATTTTGGATACTTGGTCAGATTTGCAGCAGAATGAAGTCGGCAATGGAAACCATATCTGGCAGCTGCCACTGAAATTTCTCTCTGTTTGACAGGACAGGGTAGGCCACGTGGACATCTCATGTGTCACAGACCATGTATACTTTGCTGAGTGCTAATGAGAGGGGTTTGCCAAGCTCAGACTACTGCTGTTCCTTCTGTCAATGCAAAATAGCTATCAAGTGTGTACAGACAGAATGGGCCCCATAGGAGAATATAGGAGGGAAAACTCAAAATCAAAAGTGCCACTCTGTTCTCAGTGTGAATTGTTAGGTCTGGACTGGAGTGTGGTGCAGACACTGAATAGAATACATGGGATGAACCAGCTGTCTAAAAAGACAAATGTTATCTGTAGCTGGAAGGTAAATCCACGCCACGGACAGGCTTAACATTGCAGCAAGTTGTATCCATCATAGCGCCCCAGTGCTTGTGATAAACAAACAAGAACAAGACAGACTTTGAGCAAGAACCACAGAAATGTCTACCATGGCTTTTTTTAACCACATTTTGGAACAAACAAGCTATTATTTTTCTTCTTTGACAAAACTTTAAAAGTTCTACTTAGCAACAGAGAAGAACAAATAGTAAATACATGTCATGCGTCTGACGAAGTGGGCATTCATCCACGAAAGCTTATGCTCCAATACGTCTGTTAGTCTAGAAGGTGCCACAGGACGCTTTGTCACTTTTTAGTAAATACGTGGTTTTGTTACTGGATCTGGCAGAGGTCCATTTAATTGGTTCCTACTGGGCTTTTCCCTCTAGGTCTCCCAGATAGTGGTAGCTGTCTATTGTCTCGTTTGGGGCTTAGTGAACAATGGAAGAGCTAGAAGAAGAGAGAAGCTGTGATCGCACTTGTTGCAGCCCTGGAGGAAGAAGCATGATGTCTTATAGAGAAATTGCCTCCGCTTCTGAGACTGATCTCAGCCCTGGCTTCGCATGAGCAGCCTTGCACAGGAGCCCCTGCTCCTTCAGTTGGGCTGCAAGCTGCCTATTCTTATGGAGTTGATATTGCCTCTGACGGACACAGTCATGCCACTGAGCTCAGCAGAGCTCGAGATTCTCAGAGCAAGCGCACACTGAAGACGCCTGGCCCAGATGCTGATATTTTGGTGACATCAACACGTTCTGCAGTCCCCTAATGGGCTGGCTCCGGTCTAACATTCTGCCCCATCGGAAAGTGTGCAGCAGCCGTTCACAATTTGCTTCAGAAAAGCTTGTTGTTTGTGGAGGCGTCAGGGATGGCGATATAGCCACAGCTGTGAAGCAAGAAGTAGGGAGAGATGTTTGGGTCTCTGTTTGCTAGTCAGACTAGTGCTGTGATGCCAGTGGCTTGTGTTTGCCCTTTAGCAATCATGTGCCTTGTCAAAAGCTTTAGCTACAACTGGAGACACATGCAAACTCACCCATCTAGGCAGAGAAAAATGACACACTGAATTATGTGCCATTGTACATTAAGTTATTGTCTGCATGACTCCATCTATGCCCCAGTTGGTGGTGGGAAGGTAAAAGGCTTACGGTCGGAGTGCTGTCTACTGCTGCTCACAGAGACTCTCACACCTGTTCCCACCATTTAATGGAGAGAAAAGAGGGAATGAACATCTCCTTCCATCTCTTGACTGCTTCAACCGACATGTCCCAAGAGCTGCCTACCAGACCTTTTCCTGAGCAATGCACCAATATCTCAGCTAGAACCATTGTCGCCCATTCGGTGTGGACAGTGGAGGGCAAACTCTCAGGAGATGTGATTCTAATCTGAATGTAAAAGCAACTGCAGGTCCAAGTGAGAACCTAAACATAACTGCTGCAGGTGGCTTATTGCATGTCGATGGTTATTCAGTAATAAAACCGCACCAATGATTACTGGGCACCAGGATTGCCTTTTGAATCAGTCCCAATCACCACAGGTGGTGACATCTACTGATTTCACATTTGTTTTTCTTTCAAGCCAGTGTAATTTTAAAACAGTAGCGGGGAAAAATCAATCAATTTGCAAACATTGCTGATGGATTCATCAAAGTGGCTTATCTGGCAAAGATATTTGATTACATTTTCAATACTTGCTGTCTAATTAAAATATACACAATTTTGTATTTTGTTCAATATGCATGTTTGCATAACACACCAACTAATGAACTATTTTAGTCTGCTAAACTACTCAGAAGCAGCCTTCAGCAAGCACTCTTGGAAAGTTTTTTTCCCAATCTTGTCTAGTTTGCAGGTACCTGGAGGGGAACAGAGGAGACACCCGTAGATGTTATTACACATGAATGTTAAAAATGGGGAGTTATCACACAATGGCAAAAGAGTACCAAAGATCACGAAGAATGTCTTGTCAAGTATGCATTTTACGAATATGTCTTGGTTTGACAGATCGCACCATCATTTAAGGTAGTTGCAATTTTATAGGCTGAAGAGTAGAGAAAAGAGGTGGAAACAGGAAAGTTACATTGTGGGGCATAATTGAGAGGTTAATACTGTTGTGTCATTAATTTTAATACATTATTTAAACCTCTGTAGAAAAGTGACCACCTAATCAGGTCAGGTACTACACAGTCATTGGCCCAGAGGCTGTGAAAATGTTTCAGGCTACATTCTTTTCAACATGTGGAGAAGGAAGCTCAGTGGGAGAGTGTGGTATTTAAGGTCAAACCATCAAATCAAAGAAGGTAGTTGGTTCCAAACCAGGATCAGTGGAATGTTAGATGAAAGCCGCTACTTCAAAAACACACTTCAAGCAGGATGATATTCCTTGATGTATTCTCTAGAGGTGATTTAAAGAGATAATGCAGTCTATCTGTGGATTTGTGTGCCATATGCTCACATGTTTACCACTGAGGGAAGTTTTTATATTAAAGTGTATAAATGTATGACATGTTAATTTTTGAAGAAAATGTAAACATGCTGTAAGCAAGTTGGACAATGGCATATATAAGCAGCCAGACAGCTAGATACTTAACGTGGCTCAGCTTGGCTCACAGCTGTAAGGGACTAGAAACTGAGGAAATTAGCCCCGGAAAAAGGTCGGAACATAAAACACACACAAAACGACATTAGCACAGAGGCCAAGTGTGCAGCCTTTGCTTGCAGGGATAGAATTTATTCCTGGGAACAGGCCAGTTGAAACCAGAGAGAATCCTGACATGAGGAAATGCTACTCTGCATGAGGAAGGGTTCAGAATTGGGCACCTAAGTGTTAAGGATTTGACTGAAACCCTCCAAATAGCCCTGGAAATGAAGACAAAAGGTGGGCATCTTACTTGAAATTCCTCCCTGGTATTATGGGGATCTTCAGACAGACAGTGACTTTACATCTCAGATGTGAAGTACTTACATGGGCTGGATTTTCAGAAGTCCTGAGATCAAAGTCTATGTCATTGCTTTGCCAGGAGCCCTGCGTGGGAGAAGGTACATAGCTCCATTGGCCCAGGGGCTGCGTAGGGAAGGGAATCTCTCCATGCTCCCAGTATTTATTTGCAGTACTCCTCTCCCCAGATCAGCTGCACTAGCCAAGCCTCTACCCACTCACCACCCACCTGCTTTCTCTAGCATACCCAGAACCAAGGCCAGGGAGACTATACAGGAACATAAGAGATTTGTGTGTGCAGTGGGGCAAGGGAGGAGGTTACCCCCTGGCACGTCTCATGCCCACACAATCCATGGCACAATCTAGCTCCAAGTCGTTTTTGCTTATATTGTGCACATATCTTTTTCATTTCTGTATACAAAATTACCTGACTTTCAGACTGCAGTCATTGCAAAGTGGGGTTTAGTGCCTACATGATGTATAGTCACCCTGTAGTTGTGTGCAGAGTCTGATATGTAGCTACACGGAGTTTATGTGATTTTTCAAGATTAATACTGGTGTCTTCCCTATAATGTTAAACACTCCATTCTTATTGTGCAGCGGTCTGAGCCCTGTGAATTCAGGTTTACATGGTAAAATAAATACAAACCAGAATTAATTTTCTGAAGAGCAAGTCCCCACGCAGCTAATATTTTAAATACCTTTTGTGGTAGTTTGAAAATGCCTTTCTGAGCCTTGTCTATTGCTGGTATGAAATGGAATTTAAAACCAATAAAAGCAATGGTTTGACTTAGGCATAGGTAATTGACACGAGTCCTTCATCAGAGAGCAGAGCATCCTTGGTGTGCAGAATTCTACTCTAGCATTGTATTTAAGAATGCTTTTATCTTCATTCCTATGGCTGCCTTAGGTCTTTGGTCCAAATTACTTAGGCGTAACTGCAAATGAATGGCAATAAATCAGAAATTATGGATTAAACTACATTATTGAGATGAACTGTGCTGGATTTATACTAAACGGGCAGCATTGGAGACTGTGGGCAGCACAGTATTTATCTCTATAAAGAGAGAAATAAAAGCAACATGTTGGTCCAGCCATGACCTAATTTCAAAGCAATCCTTTGCATTCAGGCTGGAAGAGATGTCACAATCTCGAGTTGTTCTAAAGTCCATGGAAAGGCAAAGTCCAAATCCTAACCTTATACCTGCAAATGGCCTCAGATAATCTAAGACTGAAGTACTAGGCAGGAAGCTGTATCAAATGAAAACAAACGGAAGATGATGAATCTAGTGAGTTAATGAGAAAGAGCCTATGTGTCTTGTCTCAGTTGATCTCAGTTTTATTAAGATTTTGCTTACACAAACCCCCAGTAATGAGAAACAAATCTACCTAGCATTCACTTCTTGCTAATATATGCGGGATAGTTTTCCTTCCCCGAACTAGCAGCTCCCAAAAGGGAGTGATATAAGGCTATTATATTCAGCCCAGTGTACAGAGATCAGGAATTTGATTAACTTTTTCTATAATTCTCTGATATTAAGTATTTGGACAAAAATGGCTGTCAACTCTGAATCCCAGTAAATCAGAGACATCTCACAGTCGGAATAAAATGTCAACTTTTTATTAGAAAGTGAATTCAAAACTATGTGAATTTACTGCATCCTTGGGTAACAAGGTTGAAATTGCTGAACTACAGAGCTTCTAAGCCCAGTATGCAGGAGATAGGGGACTATTCAGGGGGCCTTCACTTGGAGGGGTCAGTATCCAAACAATTCTGAACAGTCCCAGAGTGACTGGACACACACATAAAAATCATAACCGTTTTGGGTATTCGTCACATCCCTACTAGACTGAAGTTATACTATAGCAGTCATCTCTTACACTCTGGGTTCCTTGCAGATACTGTTCTGTGGGATGAAGGGTCTGTCTTTTCTCTAGGCCCATTGATTTGGTAACAAGCCCACTGCACCCTAGAAACGTCATGGTTCTCACAATGATGCATACTTGGAGCTTCGTGGTGATGGTGGGGACAGAACTTTGACTGTCCTGCTGCAAAAGGAACAGCTCCATTAGCTGTTACTAGTGTGTGGCCTGTGACATGTGGCTCTAGTTTCGTGCAGTAGAGGGCAGGAGTGTTCAGGCATGCTCATTGCAATATTAGTGTAGACTCTTCCAAGAGGAGTGATGACAAAATGGCACAATGTTTACGTTTGTCTGCAATGGTAATTTTGGCTCGATTGGCATCTGTGCTGACAAGCTGGTAGTAAATATTTACATTGCTCAAGCTTTAAATGTCTCTCTGCAAGTACCAAAGATGAGTGCCGCCCAGCACTGGTGATTATGGGATCTGCAAAGACTTTCTGCAGACCTTGTTACAACAGGTGAGTGAAGCTACCTTCAGGAGCGAAGGGGAGGAGTAAGAGACACAGTTTCACTCAATCTCTTTTCATGCCATAGGACAACTCTTCTTGACGAATGAGAGCTACTTGCTCTGGTCCCTCTGGTGCTAGTCTTCCTGCAGGGTCTTGTTTGGAAGCTGTCAGTTTCCTCTCTTGAAGCAGAGTTCCCCTTTCCCCAGATGATCTCAATGAGCTGTTACTAGTTTACGAGACAGCAGGAGTAGAAGACAGACATATATTTGTGACACTTAGCACATGCTATCTCAGCTTGGGAACCTTGTGGCACTATTCACTGCAGCTACGCTGCCCTTGTGAATGCAAAGCATCCAAGGATTTCAATTCCAAGTCGATGGCTGATGAACATCAGTAGCTATACTTTCCCCCTGGTGCCTCCTTAGCATTGTTAGACCCTGCCATCCAAGGGAGTTCTTGGAAACAAAGCTTAGTCTCTCTCAGATGTGGTAGCACACAGGGCCGGCTCCAGGCACCAGGCAACCAAGCACATGCTTGGGGCGGCACCTGGTAAGGGGCGGCCAATCTTGGGGTGGCGGGGGGCAGCGCGGCGCGGCATTCCGCGGGGGGGGGGGCGCTCCGGCGGCGCTCGGCAGGGGGGCGGCGCGGGGCGCGGTGCTCGGGGGGGGGGGGTCCGGCGGCGCTCGGTTGCGGGGGGGGCGGGCTCCGGTGGCGCGGCACTCGGCGGGGGGGGCGGCGCGGGTCGCGGCGCTGGGGGGGGGTTCCGGCGGTGCGGTGTGGCGCTCGGTGGGGGGGCGGCGCGGGTCGCGGCACTGGGGGGGGGGGTTCCGGCGGTGCGGTGTGGCGCTCGGCGGGGGGGGCGGCGCGGGGCGCGGCGCTGGGGGGGGGGTTCCGGCGGCGCGGTGCTCGGCGGGGGGGGGGGTCGGGGGGGCGGCGCTTGTTTTTTGCTGCTTGGGGCAGCAAAAAAGTTAGAGCCGGCTCTGGTAGCACATATGACAGCAACACTGACCACATAGAGCCATCAGCACAGCTCTCAATTGTAGCTCTTGAGTCTTGAGAGGACAGTGTCACACTTTCATGTCCATGAAAACAGATCAGGATACATCCAATTGTTCTTAAGATCTTGTGGGGGCTCACTGTTCGTATCTGATGATAGTCAGAGCCTAATCCCAGATAATAAATTACTTTGAACTTTATAATTTATTTATATGTTTACTATCATAGGGAAAGAACCGCTTGAAGACACACAAAAAAGGGAGATCACCTAGGTTTGGATTTCAGTATCTGAATATTCTTATTATATTAGAACTGGAGGTCTTGGAGCAGTCAGGAAATGGCCATGTTACTTATTTTATTTTAAAACATGATGATATTATCAAAAGCAAATAATTTATATTAAAAACTTTATTGCCTTGCATTGATAGCATGACAGGAAAATTTCTTAGAGAAATCTGGACAAGTTCTTCTCTCTTACTTCCTTGGAGCTGTACTGGTTTTCATACATGCAGAACCAAGAGCATAATTTGGTCGATATTCTTTTTTCTCTGGACATGCATTGTATTGCAATGCAAGTGTGGATGTTATGGTATAAATTATTTCAACTAGCATAATCATAATCATGTTAATTGCTGTGTAATCTTCACTAATTAGTGTTGTATGTCATTTGCTTTGGTGTGGATTGCACACTACAGAATTCTGTTTGGCTTGCAAATGCTTTTAGATTTTTTTTGTATCAGGTCTTAGTTTGCCTCTAATTTAGGCAAAGCGTTTTCCGTGGTGTTTACAATATTTTGCTTTGCAATTATAATATGCTTACAAATTGTGCTTCTTCTAGCACTGCCCAAAGCCCTAATTGAAACAATCAGAGAAACACACACACTGAGCTTAACTGACATTCAGGATGTAGCTGAAACCAGAAAAATATGAGGAAATACAGGGCTAAGGCCAACATGCCAAACATTTATTTCAAGCTCTGTGAGTTATTGATGACACTTCAGTCTTAAGATTTGAATTTACATACTAACAGGGTAACATTTCAGAATGGGAACTATCTGTCTAGTACTTGTGCCCTGTAATGCAAAGTTCCTCTAACTCAGTGGTTCTCAATCAGGGGTACATGTACCCCTGGCGGTATGCAGAGGTCTTCCCGGGGGTACACCAACTCTTCTAGGTATTTGCCTATTTTTACAACAAGCTACAGAAAAAGGACTAGTGACGTCAGTACAAACTAAAATTTCATACAGACAATGACTGGTTTATACTGCTCTATATACTATACACTGAAATGTAAATACAATATTTATATTCCAATTTATTTATTTTATAATTATATGGTACAAATGAGAAAGCAAGCCATTTTTCAGTAACAGTGTGCTGTGACACTTTTGGATTTTTATGTCTGATTTTGTAACCAAGCAGTTGAGGTGAAACTTGGGGGTACACAAGATAAATCAGACTCCTGAAAGGGGTACAGTAGTAGATTTGGTTGGGTGAGCATTTTATTTTTTGGGGTGATATTTCTTCTTTTCATGGCCAAAAAATTATGATGAGAATGGAAAATTTTAAAAACTGCAGTTAAATATGAGCTGTGGTTCACGAGTGTGCACTTGAACCATTGAAATAGGGATTCAGGCTTTTTTTACATGTTTCTTTTATTCAGTTAAAACATGTTTGGCTTAACAGTGTGTCTTCTGTATTTTATTAGTTAGTGTGCTTATCTGTTAGGCTTCCGTGGCTCTTAAGAGAAGGTGGCTCGTTTATGTTATATAACTGTATTAAAAAAGATTGTGGGATTAAATTGTTTTCATTGATTCTGCAAATCTCATACTGTTTTTAGGCTGAAATGTGGTACGGCAGTGATCCCAGGTTAATGGGCTAAATTAGATTTGATAACGTCCTATTGCTTCTTCCTCTGGACCTTAATGATACATGCCCAATGGCTGTTCAGTCTGGCCACAATGAGAATTAATGCCTTTGCTATATTTATTTCTCAAAGCCAAAGGCCACAGCTGTTCATTGGCCTGCATTCCTGGGGGGACAGTACTGAGAGACAGCCCTGTGCGACCAGTGTATTGACACTCTAAAAAGCTTGGCAGTGGGGACGAGACTTGTCTGAGTGATGTTAGCAATTCACGCGTCTCTTCCATTTTCAGTCCTGGCTTTGCAACTTCCACAAACAGCCGGACAAACTCTGGCTGCACTCCCCTGTAATAAGAGAGCCTGTGGTGAGGAGCATCTTGGGTGAAATCTCTTGATGAGTGTGAATTTCACATGGGTAACCCCATATTGCCGAGAGATGTGGGATTTACTGCAGAGAGGGGTGCTTTTTCAACAGACGTTTTACACATAGTTTCCATGCTTGGCTTGCATGCTTCTAAAGCAGCCGCTGTGACATGAAAGCTCGTCATCATGGTACATCCATTCCAATCCCTGGTGGGCCCAGTGCACTCTTAAGCCATCTGTCCAGCCACTTGTGTCACTCCCTTTACAGAGGAAGCCAGCGTTTCATTGCAGGCCCTTGGCATCGCTGCGTTCACAATCGTGTTTATTCTGTAGCGGAGCAAAGCCAGGAAACAGGAGCAGAAGATCATTGCACAATTCTTTATTAAACGAGCTCCCAGAATACACAGCATATGGACCCTTTGAATGAAATATATCTAGAACTGTGCTGAATTGTCCATCTTCATGAGATATCGTCTCATTAACATGTGGGTCTCCGTGCTCATCCTCTCTCTTCTCTGGCACATTTCCAAACACCCACCTGAACTGGGATAGGTGATCCTGGCTTTGTCTCTTGTGAGGCGAATCAGGCACACACACAGACATCCAGGGATGTGCTTCCCATTGGCCTAGTTCTGCTCCCATCGCCGTCAGAGGGAGGTTTCCCTTTGCTTTCAGTGCAGCTAGGTCTGTGCTGAGTACTTCTGAAAATGCCACTCCTTGCTGCCAAGCTTTCAGTGTGACAGTGGGTTTTCGGGAAGGCAGCACTGGTGTGCGGAGGGGAGATTTCCCTTTCCATGGATTTTGAAGATAAGCCTAGGAAGGTGGGGAGGTGAACAGCAGGGTGAGAGATGAGCGATTTACGCTATAGGACAATGTTGGCACAAGAACCACGGGGGATAAACTGGCCGTGAAGAAGCTTTCACTGGAAATGAGAAGGAGGTTTCTAACCACCCAAGGGGTCAGGTTCTGGAAAAGCCTCCCCAAAGCAAGAGTGAGGAAAAACAACTGAACTGGTTTTAAGATGGATCTTGACAAATTTATGGATGAAACTGTGAGAGCAGGGGCTGGACTCGATGACCAAGAAGGTCCCATCCAGAAGCACGTCCCCTGTCCCTAAACTTTCCCCCTTGCTTCCAATCCGTTTTCAGATCACTGAGAAATGAATTGTGGGAATTGAGCCCAGCGCCGCTACCTGGCTGTGCATTTCAGAGTAGGGTCACTGGCTCTACAGCGTCAGGCTTGGCCCAGAGCCCGTATGAATCCCGGAAGGAAGGTATCACTGGTGAATGTAGAGGTTCCAGCATCCCAGACAGAATTTCAAACTGGCTGTTCTTCGGTCCTGGCAGGAAAATAAAGAGGATATGACATCACTATTAGTGGGAATGTTCCTAGAGACAGTAGATCAACCCAGTAATCAGAAATTTGTTACAAGGGAGAAATTAGCCTCTGGTATGCAAAGTGCTTTCTCAGAATGTAATTAATTGTAAATGAAAGTTAGTCTCAGTCTCTGTGTGTGGCTGGAGAGCCAGGGTTGAAGCCTCTTTTAATAGTCCCTCCATCAAATCAAGATAACAGATAATACAGAGAACCGCTTCAGAGCCGGAGAAATGTCAGCGTAGCACAGAACTTCTCAGTGCTGGATGGCAACAAGAACCTAGGGACATTTCATTCAGGAGGAAAGGACTTCTTTGGCATGCAGCACTTCGTAACTGCTTGCTAAAGGCATATCAGCTTCCCCTCTGCTTTTCTCTGGATAAAATGCAGTGCAACATACTAATCTCAGATACAAACATTACTAGATTGCTCGACATAATTTTAAGCACTGTCACAGTATGAAAGAGGCCAGTTAGATTTCCTTTACAGTAGCTATGATAAAGGATCAATGTATAGTAGGAGGTGGTAATCTGTCTTGATTGAATTCCAGCTTCTACCAGTTTGTTTACAGATAAATTCAGAGGTGCAGCAGATGGTTGTAGACCTGCAGGGATATTCAGCACATGGACAGATCAAAAGTTTTAACTTATGTCATTATAATTTGATAAAATTCTGGCAATTGAAACCAACATCCTAGAGAAGACTTGTCATAATGCAGGACTGGGTAGCAAAATACAGGCTGATTCTGCCACTATGCTCAAAATAAAAATGCCTGCAGCATGCAGAGCAGCAAGGCCGATGCTGACCAGGTTTACAGAATTCTCTCCTCCCACACTTGCATAATGCCCCCCGATGGCGTACACTTTCTAATTGAAAATCTGTTTAGATTAAATCAGTGGATGAATTGACTGACTGCAGTGCGTGTAGGCTGCTAATTCTTTAAGGGTACTGGCTTTTTTTTTTTTTTTTTCCAAACTTAGTGCAAAACTACTAAGACAGCTGAATTCCTACAATGCCCAAACTCATTACACTCCAAGGAGTCAATCTCTTCTAATCTAACACCTTTGTCCTTGTTGAGCTGGAAGGGACCTTGAGAGGTCATTAAGTCCAGCACTGAGGCAGGACCAAATATACCTAGGCCAGCCCTGACCGGTATTTGTCCAGCCTGTTCTTAAAAACCTCCAGTGACGGGGATCCCACACCCTCCCTCGGAAGCCTGTTCCAGAGTTTAACTACCCTGAGGCCTGGTCCACACTAACCCCCCACTTCGGACTAAGGTACGCAAATTCAGCTATTACGTTAATAACGTAGCTGAATTCGAAGTACCTTAGTCCGAACTTACCGCGGGTCCAGACGCTGCAGGCAGGCTCCCCCGTCGATGCCGCGTACTCCTCTCGCCGAGCTGGAGTACTGGCGTCGACGGCGAGCACTTCCGGGATCGATTTATCGTGTCTTGTCTAGATTTATCTTGTCTAGACAAGACGCGATAAATCGATCCCAGAACATCGATTGCTTACCGCCGGACCCCGAGGTAAGTGTAGAGAGCTGAGAGCTAGAAAGTTTTTCCTACTATTTAACCTAATCTGCTGATTAAGCCCATGGCTTCTTGTCCTGTCTTCAGTGGACATGGAGAACAATTGACCCCTGTCCTCTTTATAACAGCCCTGAACATATTGGAAGGTTGTACTCCGGTCCCTTCTGTGTCTCAAGACTGAACATGCCCTGTTTTTAAAATCTTTCCTCATCGGTCATTTCATCATTGTTGTTGCTCTCCTCTGGACCCTCAGCAGTTTGTCCACATCTTTATTAAAGTGCGGCACCCAGAACTGGACACACAACTTCAGCTGAGGCCTCACCAGTGCTGAGTGGGATAATTACCTCCTGTGTCTTACATACGACACTCCTGTTAATATACCCCAGAATGATATGAGCCTTTTTTGCATCTACATCACATTGCTGACACATATTCAATTTGTGATCTACCATAATCCCCAGATCCCTTTTAGCAATACTGCCACCTAACTAGTTATTCCCCATTTTGTAGCTGTGTATTTGATTTTTCCTTCCTAAGTGCACTACTTTGCATTTGTCTTTATTGAATTTCATCTTGTTGAATTCTGACCAATTCTCCAGTTTGTCAAGGTTGTTTGAATTCTCCAAAGTGCTTGCAAGCCTTGCCAGCTTGGTGTCTTCCGCAAATTTTATAAGCATGCTCTCCACTCCATTATCCAAGTCATTAAAAATGCACTAGGGGCAGGGAGATTTTGCCCCCTGCAGGGCGTATCTGATGCCATAGTCTGCATTTCCCCATGTCTGCAGCATCAGCTCTAGTTCTCATAGATAGGGGCATACTTGTGAGCTGTTCCATTACTAGGCACTCTTGCCTGAAATGCCAGGGTTTTCAGGGCAGTAATGTTAATGAGGCATTCTTTAATCCACGTGAGTATCGTCTAACCTTCCAACTATCACAGCAGGACAGTCTGTGAGAGGTGGCTCATGGGGTTGAGCTCCTGGCATCCATGGTGGAGAGACAGATTGGGCTGGAGGTGGCTGCTGGGTGTGACCAGAATCCTTGCTTCCTGCTAGGGGAGCGATAACGACTGTTGGCTGCAAGGACCCTAGGGTGCCGGGCGCTGGGAGGAAAGGTGCCACACCCATGCAGTGTTTCCTTACTGCACAAGGCCTTGCTGCTGTTGCGCTAAACCACATTCATTATTTGCATTTTAATGTAAAAACCGCTCAGGCCCTGTGCTAACGCCCCAGGCAGCAGATGCTGCTTTGAATGAATAGGGCTTTGCTCCTTTGGCATTCGTACCATGCAGTGCAGCCCCATCGCTGCTCCAAGACGGCACAGCACTTTATGTGACACATGGAAATACTAGTCACTGTTCTGTGGGTCTTTGCTTTGGATTTGTGTCGCTCTTAGCGCCTCGCTACACAGATGATTGTTTCGTAAGCAAAAATGTGACATCCAAGTCCTCGGTCACAGCACAGAGCGTTGTGAGGGTGATCCTAGTGCACCTCCGTTGTCTTGAATTGGCACTGCAGATAGGCCGAGCCTGGCTGCTTGGGAGCCAAGCCGCTGTTTGCAATGGGTTGCTTTGTTTTTAAACACATAGAACACAGTTTGGATATGAGCTCACAGGCAGAACGTCCTTCTCCGAGTCCCATTTGCCCACTTACAGACCTTAAGGCCAGAAGGGACCACCCTGATCATCTAGTCTGACCTCCTGTAGAACACAGGCTGCAGAGCCTCACCCAGCCACTCCTGTAATAGACCCCTCACCTCTGGCTGAGTTACCGACATCCTCACAGCGTGATTTAAAGACTTCAAGTTACAGAGAATCCACCACTTACTCTAGTTCAAACCAGCAGTGACTCATGTCCCACACTGCAGAGAAAGGTGAACCTTTCCCCCCTCCCCCCAGGTCTCTGCCAATCTGACCTGGTGGAAAATTCCTTCCCAACCCCAAATATGATGATTAGTTAGAGCCTGAGCAAGTGGGTGAAACCCACCTCCAGACATCTGGGGGGAAATTCTCTGTCGGAACTCAGAGCCCTCCCCATCCAGTGTCCCATCTCTAGCTGTTGGAGAGATTTGCTAATCGCAGTCACGGTTGGGCCATATGCCATTGCAGGCAACCTCATCATACCATCCCCTCCAAAAACTTATCCATTTCAGTCTAGGTTTTTTTGCCCCCAGTTCTCTCCTTGGAAGAAGAACTTCTTGGTGGCCAGTTTATATCCATTTGTTCTTGTGCCAGCATTGACCCTTAACTTAAATAACTCCTCTCCCTCCCTGGTGGTTATCCCTTTGATGTATTTGTGGAGAGCAATCATATCTCCCCTCAGCCGTTGGCTGGTTGGTTAGGCTAAACAAGCCAAACTCCTTAAGTCTGCTCTCCTGAGGCAGGTTCTCCATCCTCTGACCATCACTGTAGCCCTTCTCACTGATCAGGATCTTCCTCACAAGGAGGTTACAAAACAGAAGGCTTTGTGTGAAGGAGCTGCTGCAGGAGCAGCATTATAAATGAGCCAGGTGCACCTAGAGAGCAGGAGCGCACAGACCATTTCACAGAGGCCGTTTTAAAAAGTCACTTTAGATCTTCCATACACAAGGTGGGATGGTTCCTCTGCGTCTGGCAGAAGCTATGTTTATTCATCAGGAAAAGAGGCACAGATGTTGCTGTTGCCAGCATGGAGTTTTTAAGCACATTGATTATTCCAGGGTGCATCTATAAATATAAATGTTTGAACAGTACATGTTTTTAATGCAGTCTTTTTTTTCAGGCTCTCAGCAGAACAGAAATGATTGTTGTCAGTTTCAGTGGCAGGGGAGATGCTGCCCCTGGCAGCTCCAGTTTCTGTGTTTATTTCCCCCCCTTCCAGCTTTTCCCACTAAAAGAAAAAGTCTAACTACATATTTTGTCAGCAATTCACAGAAATTCTGTTGACAAACAGTAGATGGAGTCGTCAAAAAATCCCATTGCTATGGGGCACTAGGACCCAGAATTGCATAGCGTAGGAATTGCCATTCTGCACTGGGCAAATGATCCGTCTTTGTTGGCGTCCTGGCCAGTAGCAGATAACACAGAAGAAAGTGCACATCTGTCCACTTTGGGATTTGCCCTGGAGAATGCTCTGCTGACCCCAGACAAGGAGTGGTTGGCTTTTGCCATAAGGCATAAGATTTTATAATAGTTATACATTTTTTATTCTAGCTACTGTAACTGGGGATGATTTTATTATCCATATAACTGTCCATGTCTATACTGAATTCTACAATTCAGAATCCTACTACTCAGTTTCAGTGGTATCTTGTGGCAATGAGTTCCACTGGTTGATAAAAGAGACCACTTCGTATACAACACAGTGTTATATGAGTCACCTTTCAATTCTGCTGAACATCCCTTTGTTCTGGTACTATGAGAGAGGCTGAATAGGGGCACTGGATCTGCTCGGAGTGTGTATATACCTCCGTCATGTCAGCTCCCGGCCTTGGAGTGACACTGGCAGGGAAGAGGCATTCAGCCATCAGACAGTCACTCTCTCTCACACATGGGCTTCAGGGCAGAGTCTTATGAATGGGGCCTTGATCCTCTTCTGGAGTAGAGGGAAGGGAGACTATTGGTGGCTCTGGATCCCATTTAGTTTAGAGCCGCTTGTTATGAGGACCTGTGTCTGCAGCTAGGTGTGTGGAGCTGCACCTGAAGGGGTTCATTTGAAACCTAGAGCAGAGCCCAGTCCATTGTTCTTTGCACATTTGGCTTCAGCCCTAGGCTGAGCCCTGTTACGTGCTCTTGTGTTAGGTTAAACGCAGCGCTAAGAATGAAAGCCGTGCTGGGGATTTGCGTCCGTGCTGTTCCTCAGCAGTGACTCACAGCCGTGCGCGACGCAGGTTTCATTCTCCCCAGCGGGGGCCGTGTTTTCTTCAGCCAGTGGGTGCGGTCACTCTGCAGGCACCTACGCACCAGTGCTGTCACTCGGCCCCCCGTGTCACGTCACCTGCTCGCTGACAGGGCCTGTCTAAAGCCAGGAATCGGCCTGCGGCAGCAATAGGTCTCCATGAGTGATTGTGCTTGGAGGCTCCTTGGGGGAGCCCCTGCTTTGCCCCTGCCCCACAATTCAAGCTTTGGGCTCACCCCACACGATCCAGTCCAGGAATCCCAGTTCTTCTCGGAGCGCTCGTGTTGGGAGACGTTTGCAGGTCATTCTGTCTTCTCGATACCGGCCGTCTCGAGGCATTTTTAGGCTCCGGGTGAAAAGCGAGCCGGCCTGAGAACAGACGGCAGGCCTCTCTGCACTGCAGGGCTCTGTGGCGAGCTAGCGTGAGCTGAAGAAGGGGAAACTCCAAACCGCTCTGATTCAGGATAAACCACAGAGCTCGAGCAAGGGGGCCAAAGCAGGCAGGGTGGAAGGGTAAGCCCTTTACGACAGCCGGCCTAGACTCCACCAAGCTTGGGAAGGACCAGTTGTACCCCATGCTGTAGGGCCTGCGTGCAGGAATGAATAGGGCAGACGGTCACAGCAGGGGAAGGTACACTGTGCAAGTGGCACAAGCCGATGGGTTTAAACAAAGAATGTAATTTCCACTGAGTTCTGTGCAGGGAGCTGGGAGTGCTGGGCACTGCCTCCTAGCAGGATGGCTGGGTGGTGTTTGCTTTTACTTTTCAAGCTGCCAGAATCTGCTCACTTGGCTATTTTTAGATGCCCAGGAACTGGGGGAGAAAAAGTAGAGCCATATGTCAAGAGCGCTGTTATCAGGAGAGGACAAAGCCCCAGGACTATGCCATGCTGTGAGGAGCACTGCTACAGCAACTTGCAGAAAAGCTTGCAGACCTTGAGCAACCTGTTCATTTCCCATCGGAAAAGACTGGCTGGGTAGAAAATCCACATAGGTCACCACTGTGTGCAGAGAAGACATGACACGTGTTTTCTCAATATAGTCCTTGCTGTTTCATTACTTTAGAAACTCACTTGCAGCTTAAATTGATTTCCAAGTACAGTGTGACTTGTCAAAAGTGTCACAACGGGCCGACTCAAGGGTTTGCAGAAGAAAGAGACGATGTTTGTTTCCTCGTAAATGCAGCATGATAAATCTTGAGTCCTCCTTGAAAAGAGTGTACCCTCTGCATAGACTGAAGTGCAAGGCATGACTTTGTTAATCCAGTCTGTACAAGGTCTGGTTCATTCTCTCTTCCCAGTGATCCTTAAACCAGCTACGTCCTCAGTCCTCAGTGCTAATCTCCCCAGGGACAGATCTGTGAGCAGTAGGTGCTACCCGTGCTCACTCCCTTACTGGATTGGTCTTGGTCTAACCTGTTTCCTTGCAATGTCTCTGGTTCCTGATGTGACTCTGGTTTCTCCTTTCCCCTCTCTGTGACATTACCCAGGGTGCAATCTGGACAGAAGGACAGCTGTGCTTCCTCAATTCTCCAACCTGAGGTGCCTTTTACACTGCTTCGCTGTGAGAGCAACCACTTCTGGTCAGCTCACACACACCCTCTAGCTTGTAAATTACTCCCAGCTGAATTACATGAATGCTCTGACCAGTCAGTCATGAATTACATGACACCAGCAAATTCCCAGTCCTAGACTTTCCCCCAGAAATGTGTGTCTTGTACTGCCCAGCACTCTCCTTCTGGATAATACAAGCTCCTAGAAAGTCCATCATTTCATCAATGGAAAATGCTATGCACAAACCCTATTATCTCAAGTGAAGATTCCCAAACACGTCAGTCCAAACACACTTGTTTAGATAAACAATAAAACAAGTTTATTAACTACAAAAGAGATTTTAAGTGATTACAAGTAATATGAGGCATAAAAGTCAGAATTGGGGTACAAAGAAAATAAAAGATAAAATGTAAAGTAATACCTAATTTAGCAAGCCAAATGAATTCAAAGCAAAGGTTTTCCTCACCACATGCTCTTTGAAGTCTTTTACTGGCTGGAAGCCTCCAAACCAGGACCCCTCAGTCAGTTCAGTGTTCTTTCAGGTGTTGTTGATGGCATGAGCAGAGAGAAAGGGAGGAGAGAGAGGTAATTTTTGTTGTGTGTTCTCTATTCTTATATCTTTTTCTCCTCTTTGAGGATTATCTCCAGCTGGAGTTCAGGTGACAGGAGGTCTGTGGGACGGGACCTCCAGCTGTTTCTTTGCCAATATTTAAATTTCTTGCTTATACCCTTCTTCCTTTCAAAGAATGCCCATTTAACTAGGTGATAGTCTACTTGGCTTTGTTGACACCTGGCTTAGGTGTTAGTTCATCTTTTTTTCCTGAGGAACTGGTTTGTGCCTCTAAACTTGGAGCATGTTACAGCAGTGTTATACAGTAGAATCTTATAACTTTACATACAATGTTGATACACACATGTTATGAGGACAATGATGTTCAGCAGATTATGAGTTTTCAAATGATACATCACAAGGCACACTTTGTACAAAATTTCTCATACTCCTGTAAAAAGGGTGAACATAAGAGTGTAGCCTGTCACACCCTCCCAAAACCCATTGCATGTATTTGCAGCTGGGTTTTCTTTGGAGGTGTTTGCACAGGATTACTTCACTTCTGTTGTCTGAGGGCACATGTTGTTATAAAGTTCTGCAGGACAAGACACAGGGTGACCGTTGCTGCCCTCAGATAACAGTACAGAAGCAGGGTGCATAGGTTTGCTCCGGGTGCAATAACCTGACAGACACTGAAATACAGACAGACCACTCCTCTTCCACACAGAGCAGTTAATTTGGGAGGCATGTTCCTGTCTGTGCTAGAAGAATGATTTCCCTTCATTTTAGTGTGTGTGAAATCCAGACTCCTTTCTGAGAGTGCTTTGGAGGAACAGGAAGAAGCTGAGCATGTCCGCCCCATGGTAAGGAGCAGGGAAGAGACAGGAAACAGGGCCCTGTTGTGCTCTGGGAGGAGTGGAAATGCTGTTAAAAAGGCTGGAATGATTAAATTCTGCCATTCTCACTCACACGGCTGTTCTGACTACATTGTTGCTTGTGTCCAGACTGAAAAAACAAGTCCGGAGCCATAGGTCAGATGCTGACTGCTGGCTATAACAGAATGGCAGAGGGGAAGGCTAGCTTAGTTGCCTAATTCTTTCCACAGGTTTCGGGCAGCTGTTACTAGTCTGGAATGAAATTCACCCCAGCAGAACAGGTCAGGCATGAGGTTTAGGCACTGCTTATGGTTGAAGTGGGGCATTGGCTGCAGAGGTGGATTTCGCTCTTGCTCATTAGGGCACAGTGCTGAAACTGTTCTTTCCAGGCAGTTTTGGCTTACACAGAGCTTAGACTACAGCACTTGCTATAACGAAGATCGCAGCCCAGAGACGTCAAGTCCGTCTTCATTTGGAGATGCAGAACTCGGAATTCGCTCTCTATCCCTGCACCCCCTGAATCCCATTTACAGGCTCTGTGCTGCTCTCACTCACAACGCTTATTAAGATGTACAACGGCAACTGATTTAGCCTCAGATCTCTTACCTCATCCCATCACCCCTCTGGATGGCGTCAAGTAGCGATTATCACAGAATGTTAGTAGGTTTTAGCTTAACCTCAGATGACACAAACCCCAGAGCAGAAATATTTATATTCTATATTATTGGCAGTTAAGGCTAGTGGAGCAACAAATGCTCAGATTGGTTTCCCTATCCGTTGTGCTCTGTGGAATGCCTACAGAGAGCAACAGGTTTTTTTCTCAAAGGGTGCAGATTAGTAGGATTTGGAACTATTTTATTATTGTGATGATAGGATGGAATTGCTTGTGATAAGGGGCAGGGCTCAGCAGCCCCGGGGTTCACTTCCGGCTTCTGTTTTATGCTCCTAAAATCTCATGCTTCAGAGTTTCAGCTGGCCACCTGCAGGGGTCAGGAAGGGACTTCCCCCCCTACCCTCATCAGGGATGGCCACAGCTGGTGATGGGATATTGGGCAGGGCAGACCAGGGCTCTGAGGTGGCATGGAGCATTCTCTCTCTTAGGTGGTTGGCTGGCTGGCTTGCCACATGTGGGGTCACAAAGAAATTTTGTCCCAGGTCAACTGGCAGTGACCTTGGGGGTTATTTTGGATATATATATATATATATATTTTTTGCTTTCCTCTGCAGCATGTGGGTGCAAGTCACTTGCCAGGATTCTCTGGGTCTATCTCACTTAATCATTTCCCTGCCATTAGAGGGGCCTCAGACACTAGTGCGTCTTGGTCCCTCCTATTTTCTGCCTGTGGCACATAAAAATCTAATCTGGTCTGTAATACTTCGGTCTAATTTTGGTTCCTGGGTTTAGTACGTGAATGCTGGGTGGTGGTGGTGGCCTGTGAGCAGGGCTGGCTCCAGGGTTTTGGCCGCCCCAAGCAGCCAAACAAAAAAACCCAAAACAAAACAAAAAAAGCCGCGATCACGATCTGCGGCGGCAATTCGGCGGGAGGTCCTTCGCTCCGAGCAGGAGTGAGGGACCGTCCACTGAATTGCCACCGAACAGCTGGACGTGCCGCCCCTCTCCGAAGTGGCCGCCCCAAGCACCTGCTTGGTAAGCTGGTGCCTGGAGCCGGCCCTGCCTGTGAGATGCAGGAGGCTAGACTAGATGATCTGGCAGTTCCTTCTAGCCTTAAACCCTGTGACCCTAATTGGGAGACATTAACAGCTGGATTCTCTGCTTTTTGGGTATGATTAAGGCCCTACTTGAATTGCAGGATGATTGTCAAAAAATTGCGGGTGAGTGGCAGACAAGCCATGGAAAATTGCAGACAAGTAATAATGGACCTTTTTATTTGCAGCAATAAAGTCCGTTATTACTTTTTCATGATTTTCCACTGTTGGCCGCCCAGGCATGAGAGCAGGGGCGAATGGCTCTCAGCTCTAGGGTGGCCGGGGTTCCCACTTTCAGCCCCACACACGATGGGGTTACTGCTGACAAAATTGCGGTGAAAGCCTAATATTGCAGAATCCACAATTTCCACAATATTGCAAGTTAAGTAGGGCCTTAAGTATGATTTCATTTCTTCTCCTTAAAAAAAAAAAGGAAAGCAGCAGCTAATATTGCACATGAACCAAATAAGAAGATCTCTGACAGTTGCTCTTTGGACAAGGTCTAAAAGCAGAATGGTTCCTCTTGATTGAATTTTATAATATCACAGATAGCGAAAACAATAAATAAGTGAGCGGTTCATTAAGTTTCAGGCTCCAAACACTTTCATAAGTTAATGTGTCTGCTACATTGAACGGAGCAGTGAATATCCAATTCTAACCCTTTTATGTTCACAGGCAGTTAGGGTTTCTTGCCTCTTTAGTGCAGTTTTATCTAAGCCTTGAAAACCAGAAGGAAAAGTGAAGTTGCTGAATGAAAAGCTGGCTGTTTAAATGATGAAATCCAGTGGCTCTGCAATTTACAACTTTGCTTGGAATCATAGACATGGACAGGGGCAATTCCCATGTAAATCCTCTTGGAAGGATTACACCAGCTTTTCTGTAGGATACAATTTTGGATTCCAAGAGATGATGTGAATGGTTTGGGACCTGCCATGAATCAGCTGTAAGTGAAAATTGCACGAAAGCCAGGGCTACAGCAATAGTATGCTCAGCATACTAGTTTAGTCGTCGCATTCCCCAGAATTGTATTGTATGCTAGTAAAATTGAAGTGATTATGGCTCAATTCGTTTACTGCGGGAAAGTCCAGCAGCTTGGGACCATTCTGGGTGAAGGCAGAGCTGTGTTTCTATCTGACTCATGGCTACCCCTCTCCATCACCTGCTAGCCCCAGGGGTCAGGAAGAGTTCTTGGGGCCTAATCCATGGCTCACCGATGTCAATAGGAGACTGTCTGTTGACCCAAAGGGCTGGTGGAGTGAGACCACGAGATGCTCACGAACCGGTCGGAGGGGTGGGGAGGCCAGTGCAGTTGGACAGGTGCTCCCATTTTAGGAGCCTCTCCCTTCACTCCGCAGTTTGCTCAGGCCTCCTCCTGCTGCAGAACCTCGGTGCACCTTGTCTCTCGTTGCTGGCTTTGTGAAATCACAGGCCCACAACTTCACAGAGCAGCAGTTGTTGTACAGAGGCTCAGCCCTCCCCCACCCCGGGATTTTGTTTATTGATGTCACGCAATAAGGAAAGCAGCTCAAATGCTCCCTTATCCTGGCACTTCTTCAGTTGCTTTTGGATGCCAGTTTATCAACTCGTCTCAACATTTAAATTGCTTTATGGTCAGTAGAGCCAGGTCTCAAGTTGCCCGGCATTGTCTCTGCGATCATTCACTACCATAATGTTACCATAGCAACTAGAATGCTCCCCTAGTCAGGATGGTTTATTATTGTCAAGGTAAAACTCCACTAGTGGTTTTGAAAACCTCAGCCCTTCCATCACACACGGGTATTTATTTATATTTAGGTTCCTCTGGTTTAATCGATTATCCACACATTTTCTTCTTTTTGTTGTTAGACAAATTCAAAACCAAGAAGCTTTTTCATTATAGAAAATTATAGTTCCTAACTGATGATATCTGACTGCAGTGACGCAGTACAAAATATACTTTTGTGTTAGAAAATTCGAGGCTTCCTTTACAGCAATGTCTCCAGCTTCAAAACACTGGAAAAAATTCTTTACGGGCAAATACATTTTGACAAACTCCATTTCTAATTTCGCAGGCAAGAATCTGAGGGAGAGCACCCTATAGATTGTTACTTGATATTATTGATCCAAAATTATATACCATGAAGAAACATACAACAACGCCTCAAACTGTCAGTCATGCTGCATACAAGAAACACAGCGAACTCCCCCTTTCAGATATTGTTAAAATTAAATAGGGGGGGGGGAATGTGTTTTCAGGCCTTCAGATGAATGTGTGCAATCTTTTTTGAAGAATATCACCCAGAGCTTTGTGGCACAAAGGGTAACAATGATTGCAATCAATTTTTGCAGTCTTTCTGCAGCAGACAAGAGAGGAAGGAGTGTGTGTGGTGATAGGGGGTGGTCTTGCTTCTTAAACTGATTGCCTTTCTGTAGTTGTTTTGCATCCTGGGCATTTCTGGAGTTATGCTACAGCCTGCTCTGCTAAGGCAAAGGCCCACCAGCTCAAAAAGGACTTTTTTACAACTAATTTGAAATGGTGGCTGGGCCATACCCTCATAGCCTACACGTCCGTGAGATCCCACAGCCAAAAGGAAGGTTCATAACCTCACCAGGCACAAATGGGATAAAGCTTTCCTGGTCTGTGGTGTTGTAACATGGTCCAAAAGCACCTGCGGATCCTACCTGACTCCCAGATTGGGAACATGAGTCACAAGGGGTGGGCACAAACCCTCAGGTAAAGCTAGGGCAAGAATAGGTTCTTCATCATCCAGTCACTTCCCCCAGCCTACCAGCCTCAACTCATTCTTATCTGGATTGAGCCGCCAGCAGTTCACTCATCTGCACACCTCATCAGCCTCCTCACCCACCCTCCCAACAGCCCCAGACACCCATCGAACTGGCAGGGAGGCAAGATGGGTCTCTGCAGAGCACCACATTATAGTAAAAGCTCCCTCCTCGTACCGCCTCCTCACCACACTCAGCCAGGAAAGAGCAGACATAACAATATCCGCATGGGCACTCGATCCTCTTTCATCACTGAGAGGAGATCGCTGGACTCAGGGCTGTACCCAAATGGCCCAGAGTCAAAGAGACATGTAGTGGCGACCGGGCTGCCAGGGAGTTCTCTCGTCCTCACCTTCCGTAGGATCCTAACCAGAAATGCTGGTTGACAGCTATCCAGGCTGTCAGTGTCAAGCCTTGGGTTTTTTGAGCCGCTCCTTTCAGAGGAGCTGGCATCTGCCATCCCTAGTGCAGGCACGGAGAATCTCCACTGACTTTGCCGATAGCCTTTCTCAATGAGCCATGGCACCTTGTTATTGCATTTCCTCCTGCTCAATATGTCTGCCCTTAAAAAAAAAACGCTCCAGAGTCAACAACAGTAATGTTCCATTCAAATACTTGCTGATACTGTTTACCAAAAGAGAACATGTCCTTGTTAAGAGAATGGGAGGGAATTCTAAAGACACACTGAATTCCTTTTCTAGTGAAAGCTACAAGCTTTAAGAGCACCATCCCATTAATAATAGCTACGACAACGATCGCTATCGGTTGACAGGGATTAATTAGCAGAGCCTGCATCACTCCTTTAATTAAAAATCAGCATTTGTGGTTGTTTGCAGAAGGAATTCCCATACCCTCTCCACCCCCGTCCCTCAATAGATGACGTTCGATAAAGCAAAGGTTAACTAGCTCCACTTGCTTTGCTCTTTCATTGCAGGCTAATTTGACATCACAGCTAGGTTCCTATTTCCTGGGAGCAGGTTTTGATTTTGGCCTGTGTTCCATTCTAAAAAGCTGTTTTCAGAAAGGCAAATCCTGAAATACCCCCGAATGGAAGGAGTTTGTCTCGTGGTGTGTGCTGTTCATATCCAGCCCACAGCCAGACATTTATTTTGCTCTTATAGATTATAATTAGTTCCTCCTACCAAAGGGAGCACTGGAGAAACATACTAGGGAGTAGCATTGGGATAGTGCGCTATAATTCAGCTTCATGAAGATTCAGTGTAGCATCTTTGGGTAGTGACAGAAATCAAATAAATCCCATGTATTGATAAAATCTATTGAGAAAGCAACCCATTTTGAGGCATGTCTTGGTATGTCAGATTGATGAAGTACAGTGTCTGTGATGTGATCTACCTTGAGTCATGCATTTTAGCTTCTCTAGTTTACTCAGAGACATTTATGTTGAGTTCAGTTATGCTCAAAAGTGTCATTTAATGAAACAGCTAGAGTTCATTTACCTGCAATAAGCAATTCCTACTTAGAGGCAATGGTTCAAGTGAGACTAGAAAGTAAGAACAGATTTCTGGATACCAGGACATGGCCTTTCTGACTGACGTTGCGGCTACATCAAGTCAGGTAACAAACTAAAATGTATCTCTTTCCATTGTTGCTTAGGATGAACAAAGAAATCAAAGATCAAGAAATGAACCGACCAGCTTCTGCACTGAGTGCTCGGAGAGGGGAATACGGAAGACCTATGGGTGAGGCAGATTTTGGCAAGGATGTGAGCCATTTAGTTGGCGCTCAAAGACGGGAATTTGGAAGAATTGCAGATAAGGAGATTGACAGTCAGAAAAAAGCTATGGATAAATTAGGAGCTATATCTCCATCTGTGATGAGAAGGATGTCATCTCCTACAGCAGAAGAGACGTTTCCAAGCTCTTCATCTGCACTTTCTGAATATGTAGAAGAGCTGAGGAGGAAAAGGGCAACAGAGAAAGTGCAGGGAACATTAGGGTTAGAGGACACCTCTCCCCTGCCAATCTACCAAACAACTGGTGCCTCCTCCCTGAGAAGATGCAGGACTTTCAAAGAGGATGATGAGTTCCCAATAAAGTTTGGAGTCCATGAACGTACAGAAAGTGAAGGAGTGCCTGCAGGAGCTAGCCTAGTGCGTTCATCCAGTTTAAAATGCATATCATCTGAGAACACAGAGCCAGTGCGCTCCCCAGCTCTCAGAAGAATATCGAAGTTTGGCTCCTGTGACTCACTCTTACAAAATATTGATAATTCCTGCTTGACGCTGAGTTCACCAGCTGTGGGAGCAGATGCGTTCAATCCATCGAGACTTAAGCCATGGAGAAGTTACCTTGAGCCATCATTAGATGACACAGCCAGTGCTGATCTGGGGAAAGATTCTCTGGTATTTCAGAGTAAGCAATTCAGTGATGTTATGGCTGAAGGAAAGGAAAGCGACCCGTTCACTTGGAAAATACCAACTCTCAACTATGAAAGGAGAACAAATGTTGATTTTGATGACTTCCTTCCAGCAATTCGAAAATCCCAGTCAACAAGCAGTTTGTCCAGACCTGTCAAGGACAGGAGAGAAGGCCAGAGGCCAATGAGCGTTCATTTTGAAGACCAGGATTCGGCAGACAGCACTTTTTTGTCTGAAATAAAGACCATTTCAAAGGCCAAAGAGGACGCTGGAAACCTCTCCGACTCATCTTCATCCTCTGGCTCGATCGTTTCTTTTAAAAGTGCTGACAGCGTCAAGAGCCGACCAAAGATTCAAAGACCAGAAGGTGAAGGATGTGCCGGAAAACTGATCATTGAAGGTGCTAAAGATGAAAGGCGATGGGAGGCAGAAGGAAAAGAAGATGATGTAAATAGCATTATGATGAAATATCTAGGAAAAGATTAAGGTAAACTTGCCGATATACTAACCACGACCCGTCTGTACGGTTCACTTAGGCCGGCTGTTATAGGTTTGCTCTTTGTGCCACTGAGCTAGAGGCTCTGCCAGCATTTCCACTGCAAATTCTTCTCTCCAGAGGCTTTTGGTCTGGAATAGCCTAATCCTGGCTAAGAAGCCAAACTCTGACCAGAATCTACCCTTTTACTTGGCTTTATTGATAAATAGTATTAACATAATGAATAATCATCCCTTGGCAGTCCCCCCATGCCAAATTAGGGCTACATTCTGGCCAGAGCAGAAGTAGCCCCGAGACAGCATACGCCTCCCCTCCCCCATGTGCTGCTGCTGCTCCAGGGGCCAGTGTGCAGAAGGGAGGGACCATTTGCAGGGCATGGAGAGAGCAGGGTGTGCAGCTGCCCTGCGCACCCGGAGTGCCATTGCGCTTGGCCCTGACGCAGGCTGTACAAGGGATAAAGGGAGGCTCCTTGCCCTTTCCTGACCCTCGGACAGCACACAGACCAGGCAGGATCTGGTCCCAAGTGAGCAGTTTAAGAACCCGGCCAGAGGAGGAAGTGTCCCGCCCGGGAAGTGACGGCTCTGACAGCATTAGATGCAGGGAGCCCAATTCCCCATTGACGCCAGCGCACGGTGGGCATGAAGCACCATTTGGAGCTAGCTGCGTTTTACACCCACTTTGCACTGCTATCAGTGATGGGAGAGCAAGGGAGTCTCTTCCGAACAGACTACTTTGAGCCTCACCTAGCCCCTCGCCCTTACCTATTCACTGGAATCGCCTCACCTAGCTCGTCTCGCATTGAATTACATCGAGTGGCTCTGGAACATTTTGAAACTGCATCTCTACCGGTTTATTAATCTAAAACATTGATGAGCCTAGGCCCCGAAACTCTCCCCTCCAGAGAAGGTAGGTTTTGCTTCTAGTCACTCTCACATCCTGTATTCGGCGTTTGATTCTGACAACCAGTTGGATACAATTCTCTTACTGCCTTTGATGTTTCCAGAATTAAGATTTATTACTACAATCCAGGTTTGAAAGCAAACTCCCTAATGAATGCATCATAACCGGAACTGTGTTTAAAATAGATTAGAAAAATGTTTTGTAAAAATGCAGCCTTTAGACAAACTTATTGGATGTCAAGCTGTGACCAAATCTGCTAAACCAACACAGGAGCAGAGGACGCCTTAATAAAATACTTCTTTATGGGAAGCTGCATTTGCATAATAAGATGTCCCACTTTCCCCCAGACCTCATTTTAATAAAGTAAGTGGCGTCTATAAACTATAAAGCCCAGTGACATCAACCAGCCGAAAAAGCATGCCCTTTGCTCGGAAATGAGAGTAGGAGTGCCCAAAAGGAGAAATGTCACTGAACTGAACAAGCCCTCGGTGCTGTGAGCTAGCACAGAAAGGACAGATGTTTGTTCGCATTAGGAAACTCTATAGAATAACCAGTGAGTGACTCTCAGGATTGCCAGCCCCAGGCGGGAGTCAGCCTCTCCGAGCAGAATGTGGCATCAGTAGCTGCAGTTACATTTCAGCTGGTAGCTTGAGAATTGTTCTGTCCTGAGTTCCATGGTATGAACCATGTCACTGAACATGCCTCCTCATACATCTTTTTCATTTTGTAGTTTCCAGAAGTCGAGGCCTTATTTAAAGCATTCATAATTTCGTGGTTATTAGAACATAGATACGTAGGTGGCTTTCATTGGTTCCTTCTTGTCTGGAGAATGCTATGCTTTCTGACCAAAAGACAATGATATGAGAGACAGAGATTCGATGTACACTATCATGGGAAGCTGTGGTTCTGACCTCTGCTTGCTTTATACAAAATAAAATATTTGCTTCTTTGACTTAAGCCTCTTCTCTTCTTTCCTTTCGTTGCAGTGAGAACAGGCAGCTGAAAACAAAATGCATGTATTGAAAAGTCCACCACTACGTAAGTGCAGCCCACTGCCGCGGGGAGGTTTAGGAGACATTTCTCAGTGTATACAAGCTCCCTAGAGTCATCTGCACTTAAGTCTTAATAAACAAAGTTCTTGGCAATTTTTACTTCAAATAGATTTTTGCTTTGTCATTGGATCTGTGCATTCTAATAATCCCACTCAAAATTCTAGCTTCCCAGGAAAGGGCAAAACTTCCAGGGTTTATTTTACTAGGTGTTTGTAGCAAAACTGTGAAGCTCTTCAGAAAATGTCTTTCACTGCCAATGTCTAAGACACTTTTTCAATCTGCTGGCACGTTGACTGGCTCTTGTAAGGTTGAATGAGGTGGGTGTTATAACTCATTTGCTAAATACTTTTTGGCATGACCAGAAATTTTGCACTTAGGCAATTTTCAGCGTTTCAGCCTTTAGAATTCCTCACACTTCTTTTCTGCTGCATTTTTAGTTTAAAATTAAACCTTTGTAGCAAGAAGCATTTTCTTTCTCACAGATGACTGCAGAACTTTCATATTAGGGTTCATGTAAGCAGTTACACAAAGATGTTTACAATATACACAAAAGTAGGTAAACTTTTCCACTTCCTCTCCGGCTTTGTGCAGTCCTTAGCACCGCCGCCCTGCCGGCAGAGAGCACCTGATATTTTCATGTTTCTTCATGCCTGTGTCTGGGCCCATGGTAACTTTTCCTGAGTTCTGGTGCATTTTTCTAAAGCAAATAATGGAAGAATTGTGCAGTAGCATAGATTACCTCTGATTACTGCCACACAATTTTAACACACCTGGTTAATGGCCCCGCCATTATTGGAAGCAAAACCAATCCATTGTGTAGGTTTTCCACTTATAAAAATGATCTAAATGACATACTTACCATTGACCTTCCAAAGTGGCTCTAAAGAAGCTCATCTGTAAGGGCTGAAGTGTCATTGGCTCATCTCTAACTGTGCGGTTTAGTGGACCCTGGGGCTTATTTTAACCTGTGCTTTATGTGCTACAAGCTTTGTGAATGCGCTGACTAGCATGGCTTGTGTCTTGATGGCAATTCCGCTGTTTGGCAAACTCCTGCTCCTCGCTCGGTGAGAGCAGCCCCATTCATGATGCACCCCGAGGTATTTGTGGGAACGTCAGTTTGTCACCACCACTGATTGGAGAAGAATCGTGTCTTTCTGTCTTGCTCTCTAGAGGAGAACGAATGCCTGGCTGATTTTATACTTATCAAGTAAGAATATTATTAGAGTCAGATTGAACAAATAACCATACGGGGAGCATCCAGCAGCGGGTGTAGGAATACACTCCCCCCTTCACCATTCTGCACATAGCCTTGTGGGTAGTACATGAAGGTGTGAAAGGGAAAGGCCAGCAAAACTCATGTGTTAGAGCAAAGAACACAGATGCACAAGCACGTTTCCCTGGTGAAAGGCAGGTGCTAGTAGCCCCCTCCAGGCCAAGGCCGGTGGATGCTCAGTGTGGGGTTTATGGTGCAATACTGAAACATTCCTTGCCAGCTCACCCCCATCATGGCGCTGCACCTACTTTTGACACCAGCTGGACAGCAATCATATGCTGTCACTTTCTAGCAGTCTGCTTTTTAATGACTTTGGCAGCTGGCCCGGCTCATTTCTGAGCACAGCTTGATTCCCAGTCAAGATAACATGGTTGTGTGAGGGAGTTCAGTTCAGAGGGTGACCTCATTGGACACTTTGCCTTTGGTGGAAGTATCTGATTTGAAATGCATGGGATTTGCACAGGCTGCCCGGGATGGTCAAGGACTCCAAAGGAACATTGCAACCAAGCCACCTGGCAGCATTGCTTGTTCCATTCATAGTAGCTATTATCCCTTGTTTAGAATTGAAGCTCCACAGGGCAGGAACCATATCTTTTCCTTTGTCTTATTCAAACCCATGCACATTTTCAGTGTTTAGCCAAGGATCAACAGTAAGAATAACATTAAACTCCAGCACGGCTAGGGTGTAGGCGCTATTATATACTCTGATATTACTACTAGTGAGAACTTTCCACATTCACAGTGCTCTCCAAATATTAACAAGCTCTTACCACGCCCCTGGGAGTTAGGGTAAGTAGGTATCATTGCCTCTGCCATTAGGATGATTTCAGGTTGTGGAACAGTTTATCGGGCACGTATGTTACCTTCGGAAAAAAGGATCCTGCTTTCAAAGCCAAAATGTATTCAAAGTGTTCCTTGTGGAGTTCTTCATTAAAAGGGTTTTTTATGGGCATATTAAATTCCTCCAGAGTTCTCAGTGCAATACCATTAAGAAATCATGGCTTTTTTTTAAGATCCTTTTCCCCTTAAAATTGACAAAATGGATCACCACAATACACTGCACACTCATTATAGCCTTTGCAATTTCTGAAATGGAACCATGTCTTTTTTCAGTTCTCACTCTATAAAGAAAAGAAAGAAGCAAATGAAATATGATTTTAAAAAACCTCAGGCCCTCCTTCTTCTCTTCATTCATATATTACAAAAAAAAATCACAGATTGTGCATTTCAGAACAGAGAAATCTTTGTAGTCTATCCTTCAAACCAGCCTGAACGTTTGTGCAGCTTTTATCGCTAATAGCTCTCTGGAAAAAAAAAAAACACAACAGGACAGAATAGACTGAACATGTCAAGATCCCTGTGTTTGCCTGGGACTTTTGCCTAATGAAATTCAGCATCTGCATAAAATTTATGAGGAGAGGAAGTTCTCATGCAATTTTTCAGTGCGAATTAGATTAAGTTGCTCCCACTTTCACACATGCCTGCACATATTGGACTATGCAACAGAGTTCCCTGGTGCGAGGGATGGTTGTATACACCCAAAAGGAAGAACGGAGGCTGAAGCAATGGAGTTGATCTGCAGTACCTCATTCTAGGGAGTTATTGAGGTAGCATTCTGAAAGGAGAGGCTGCGAGATCCATGGCAGGACAAACATACGACCTTGGTGGCAGTACAGCGTGGACCAGCCCACCATTATGATGATGTTGGGTTTTTGTTTGGTTGTTTTTCCTGTCTCCAATGTATTCACCAAGGATCAAACAGCTTTCCTGCCTGCATTTTGAGTTCTGCCACATGTTTATTATGGCTGCAGTCAAGAGCAGGGCTTGGTGATTCTGCCTTCACAAACTGTCCCATGGAGTTGCAGTTGGATAGGGTATTATATTTCCACTTAGTGTTGCACTGCACTGTTACCTGCTACTGAATTCCCCCACTCCACCCCAGAGGCTGCTGCATTTCAGGGGCAAGGAAAATATCTCTCTTACCTATCACACAGTGTACTGTGATGTCTAATTAGTTAATGTCTGCACAGAGCATCGAATGAAAGGTGCTATCAAAGTGCAGAGATCTCAAAGTATTATATTATTAGTATTGGTTGGAACCCATTGGCCCATTCATATAGGGTACCATAACATTCACATAAGAGCATGGCGAATGGCCAAACGTACGGCTCACTTTGCCCAATCTATTCTCATGTTCAATCTTAGCACCTATTCAGTCCTTCATCACAACTGAAAGAAGCTGAGCCTCAGGCCAGCCCCCACATTTCTCCCATACATTATGTACAAGGAATATCCCAACATGTTATAATGAACCTTATAAATAACACTGAGAAGAAGCTCTGCATAGTCATATACTGCCCATGTCACTGCTTTTTGTCCTCATAGGACCCTGTGAGAAACTACTTTAGCTTGTCACCACAGTTACTTTCATTTGTCAAGCCAGGCAGACGACACTATCATCAGTCATCTTGAATCAAACGCAGAGAAAACTTATAAGTGCTCCTGGTCTGAGAAATGATTCATTCCCCTTGGATATATATTTCCTATTTTAACCCCTCCAGGCTGGAAGGATCCCTGGCACCAGGACATCTGCATTTAGGGCCCCATTCAGCAAAGCCCTTAAACCATATGCTTCAAGTTCAGCGCATTGATGTCCAAGTCAAGCATATGCTTCACTGGTTTGCTGAATAGGGCTAGATGGAGGCATGTGCGTGAAGGTAGATATGTGCGCGCTGAACCAGGGCCTTAGGGCTACATAGAAAGTGAGGCGCAGAGGCCAGGTGATCCCCCAAAAGAAGGGTGTTGTTACCAGTGAACCAAGAGGTCCTGCCCGCCAAAGAAGTGCTGGCAAAAGGAAGACAGAGATGAGTCGTTCATTACAGGCACTGACTCATCAAGTCATATTCAACCCCAGTTCCCTATGAGTACATAGTACTCGGCGCATCTGAAGTCTTTCCCTCTACAGCAGCCATAGGCTCTTTCAGTGAGCAGACCCCTCCCAGCACAGCGGGGTCCTGGTTCGTGACTAGGTTCCCTAGGGGCTACAGTAATACAAATAAATAATATTAATACGAATCTCTGCTCTGCTACAGGCTTTCTGTGTGACTCTGACTTAGCCACTCTGGGCCTCGGTTCCCCATCTGTTCAACGGCCTAGACCTGGCAGTCCAGGTATCCACCAGTGCCAATAGAAGTTGGTTCTACACAATTGTGGGGTTAGAAAACAAGCAATGATGATGAATAATAACATGTCCAGTGTTCTAGGCACAGTACCTGCTCCTGGTATTCCTGTGCTGTCTCTCCTCTCCTCGTCCTTCCAGCACATCTTTCTCTGCTGTTGCCTATCCTAGCAGTGACTGAGAAATAGAAAAGCTTGTGTTATATAGGCCCCAGACTCTTCCCACTCCCAGCATGCTTTGCTAAAAGGATGCTAGTAGTCAGACTCCTCCCCCCCTCCACATCTTTCCCCTGCTCTACGAGGCAGCAAAACCAGCTGGTCTAATTGCAAGGCAGGAACAAACCTTCCTGATTATTCCTTAAAAAAAACCCCCAAAAAAACGGGTAAAGACGAGGGAAAATAAAACCCACTTCTTAAAGAGTAAAAACATGCTATTATTCAATATTTTCAAACAATACTTTTTTCACAAGTATTTGCATATAGTTTGGAAAAGCCATTTTTGGTCACAATAATGACTGCTGTAATATTATATCCGCCAGCCCATCTGCTGGACAAAACAGGATTGGTGCTACTGGACATTCACTAATGTTTGGTCCAGGCTAGGTATAAACGTTCCAGGGGACAGAATTTGCATTGCTTTCCTTGGAACCCACTGCTTCAGTGCAGGGAGTGTAGAAAGCCACATCCTCGGGAGAAAAAGGGAGTGGGGAGGAAGAAATAGCAAATGGCTTTTTTGGCAGGATGTCAGCTGTACACAGGCACCAAAAAATGGAGATAAAAGACACTTTACCAGCAGGACTATTGACTGGATTTGTTACGTCTCCCGAGTTCTAATATGCTCTCCTGTGAGCTAGCAAAGAAGGCCCCATGGCAAGCCGAGCGGTTGGAATATTGTTTGTGATTTCTTACAAACAGAGCTGTATTTTTGGTTAACAGTTTTTTTAATACAAAAAGGACATTAATGTACTCTGTTATGTTAAATCGCCGGGCACAAACAAGTGAAAGATGTTTTAATGGAAAGACTACACAGGAAATAAAGGGCCCAGTTCATCCCAGATCTCCAGGGAGCTGTGCCACACGACTGGATGAATGTTCTTGACTAATCTGTGCCCGGAATGAGGTTTTGCTCCTAATGCATAGGATACGAGTGTGCCGTATTAACACTTCTAATGCGCAAAGAGGCTGGTGATGACTAGGTTAGGGAGGAGTGGGATATGCAACCCCGGGAGAAACACTTACTGGAAGGTGATGGGAGAAAGGATTAAGGCAGCCAGTGGTACGATCAGTCAATCACAGGCTCCTAGAAATCAGAGCTGGAGAGATAGTACAATGGTGGGCAAAACCTGCATTTCAGTTTCTTTGGCCATTAGTTAGCTGCTCCCTGCAGCCACATTTACACGATTGGCCTCCACAGGCTCCGTGATCCCTGTGCAGCCGGGGGGCATCCTGCTCCATGGTTCGAGCACCGTGCTGAGACAACGGCCCACTGTGCCCGGGGAGCGGGCTGCTGGGAACAGCTGTCTTCTTGGCCTGTTGCCAGGAGGGCGCGTGGCTCAATAGTGCTAGTGTGGACAGAATCTTTTTGCAATAGAGTGGAAAATACGCCACTCAACAAGCTGTTTATTGCAAGGACTTTTCATGTACATGCACAAAATGAGTGCTGCCCTGGGAAGTTCATTACATCGATTGATCCAACAACCTTTAGCTGTGCACACTAATACAATCTGATTAAACTTTAATGAGACCAGGCTTACCTCTGTGGCAATGCAGGGTATTGCATAAACCATCAAGGATGCTGTGCAAATGACACAGGCGGTGGGTGTGAGGACTACATAAGGCACGTATGCAGTGGGAGGGGATGGTGGATAAAGGGGGAGCAGAGTTATGTCTGAGAGGAAGGATTGACCAGTGGTTAGGACACAACCCTCAGATTTGGGAGGGGCTAGTTCCCAGATCTGCCACAGACTTCCTCTGTTACCTTGGGCACACAGCGAATCACAGAAATGTCGGGCGGGAAGGGACCTTGAGAGGTCGTCACGTCCAGCCCTCTGGGCTGAGGCAGGGCCAAGGAAACAGCCCATCCCTGACAGGGTTCTTAAAAACCTTCAGTGACGGGGATTCCACAACCTCTCTTGGAAGCCTGTTCTAGTGCTTAGCCACCCTTATAGCTAGAAAGTTTTCGTAATATCTAATCTAAATCTCCCTTGTTGCAGATTAAGCCCATCACTTCCTGTCCTACCTTCAGTGGACATGGAGAACAATTGATCACCCTCCTCTTTATAACAGCCCTTAACGTATCTGAAGACTGTTCTCAAGTTCCCTCCTGTGGCTTCTTTTCTCAAGACTAACCAGGCCCAGTTTTTTTTAACCTTTCCTCACAGGTCAGGTTTTCTAAACCTTTGAACCTTTTTGTTGCTCTCCTCTGGCCTCTCTCCTGTTTGTCCACATCTCTCTCAAGTGTCATGCCCGGTCCTGGACACAGAACTCTACCCGAGGCCTCACCAGCGCCGAGGAGAGTGGGACGCTTACTGCCCGTGTCGGATGTATGATATACCTGGTGAGACAGCCCAGAATTAGATCCGCCTTTTTTTTGCAACTACAACATGTTGTTGGTGCTTATTCGGTTTGTGATGCACTGTAACCCACAGATCTTTTTCAGCAGTACTATGACCTAGCCAGTTATTTCCCATTTTGTAGTGCTCCATTTCATTTTTCCTTCCTAAGTGCAGTACTTTGCACTTGAATTTCATTTTGTTGATTTCAGACCAATTTGTCAAGGTTGTTTTGAATTCCTCCAAGGTGCTAGCAACCCTTCCCAGCTTGGTGTCCTCTGCAAATTTTATAAGCATATGCTCCACTCTATTATCCAAGTCATTAATGACAGTATTGACTAGTACCAGACCCCAGACAGATCCTTGTGGAAGCCCACTAGTTACAACCCCCACCCCCCCAGTTTGACAGCAAACCATTGATAACTACACTTTGCATACAGCTTTTCAACCAGTTATGCACCCACTTTGTAGTAATTTAATCTACACTACATTTCCCTTGCTTGCTTATGAGAATGTCATGTGGGCTTGTGTAAAAAGTCTTACTAAAATCAAGATATGTGTATTGCTTCTCCCCATCCATCCACTAGGCCTGTAACTCTGTCAAAGAAGGAAATTAAGCTGCTTTGGCTATCATTTATAACTCTATTATCCTCTAGATACTTACCAATTGATTGTTTAATAATTTGTTCCGTATCCTTCCTGGTATCCTGGTCTATAATTCTCTAGGTCCTCTTGTTTCTCTTTTTAAAGCTACGTTTGCTCTTCTCCAGTCCTTTGGGACTGCATCTGTCCTCCAGGAGTTCTCAAAGATAATTGCTAACAGTTATTAGATTGCTTCAGCTAGGGCCTTCAGTACCTAGGATTAATTCCATCAGACCCTGCTGACTTGAATACATCCAACTTATCTATATATTTTTAACCTTTTCTTTCCCTGTTTTGGCTTGTGTTCCTTTCCCCCTTGTTGTTCATAGTACTTGTATTAAGTATCTGGTAACCATTGACCTTTTTAGTGAAAACTGAAGCAAACTAGGCATTACACCTGAGCCTTCTTGATGTCATCAGTTATTAGCTCTCCATCCCACCTAAGCAGGGGACCTACATTTTCCTTTGCCTTTCTCTTGCTCCTAATGTATGTAAAGAACCTCTTCTTATTGCCTTTTATGTCCCTTGCTAGGTGTAACTCATTTTGTTCCTTAGCCTTTCTGATTTTGTCCCTATATGCTTGTGCTAGTCTTTCGTGTTCCTTCTTAGCCATTTGTCCATGTTTCCACTTTTTGTAGGATTCCTTTTTCACATCATTAAAGAGCTCCTAATGGAGCCATATTGGCCTCTGACTGTTCTTCCTATCTTTCCTTCGCACCAGAATAGCTGCAGTTGTGCTTTTAATATTGTCTCCTTGAGAAACTGCCAGCAATCCTGAACTCCTTTATCTCGTAGAGAACTGGTAGATAAGGTCCCATGGGAAGAAAATCTGAGTTTGTCTGCTTTTTTAAAGTTCATTGTCCCTAGTCTGCTGCTCTCATTCCTGCTTTTCCTTAGACTACTGAAATTGATCATTTCATGATCACTTTCACCCAAATTGCCTTCAACCTTCAGATTAACAATTTATTCCTCCCTGGTAGAACCAAATCTAAAAAGGCTGCGCCCCTGGTTATGTTCTCCTGCTTCAGAAGCAAAAAATTGTCCCCAATACATTCCAAGAACCTATTGGGCATTTTGTGTTTTGCTGTATTACAGCAGATGTTTGGGTAGTTAAGGGCCCCCATTACTATTAGATCTTGTATTTCTGTTACATGTTCTAGAAATACCTCATCCACCTCCTCTTCCTGACCAGGTGGTCTATCCCTTGATGTTGCCCATCCCCGCTCCCTGTTTATCTTCACCCAGAGACTTTCAACTAGCCTGCCTCACACCTCCTTCTGGGCCTCAGAACAAGTGTATATATTCTTGGTGTGTAATAAACACCTTCTCCCTTGTTTCTTTGCCTGTCCGTGGTGAGCAAGTGATATCCCTCTATACGGATATTCCAGTCAGGAGCTTCATCCCACCCTGTCTCAGGGATGACAATTAAGACATAATTTAGCTTATGGCCTAATAATTCTAATTCTTACGGTTTATTCCCCGTACTCCTTGCATTTGTATATAGGCATCTAAGACACTGAGCAGATTCCCCCACGGTTATCACGTCTGTTGCTCCTGTGACCCTGGTGTAATTTTCCATCCCTCGCACCCCAACATACAGCCCTCTGTTAAAGTAAGGTCACTTTTTTTAATATACTGACCCATGGGCTTTTATTACCACCCCCTTTGAACCTAGTTTAAAACCCTCCTCACTAGGTTCCTGAGTTGGTGTGCAAAGATGTGCTGCCCTTTCGTGGGCTGGTGGCCCCTCAGCTCTTGCCAGCAGACCTCCTTCCCAGAGCAGCAGCCCATGGCTGAGGAAAGCCCTCCTGTCGACACGTCTGTGAAGCTATGCATTCATCCCCAGAGTGTGCATGTTCCTGCCTGCGCCCTTACGCTCAACCAGGAGACATTTAGCCTCTGTACGATGGGGATAGTTGTGCTGCTCTGTCCCACCGGGGTGGTGTGAGGATAAATATATTGAATGTTGTGAGGTCTCAGATGTTCTGGTGATGGGAGTCAGACCTGTGATAGACATGGAGGCTACACACTGATATACTGAGCTGGACCCAATTTGTTTCCTCCTCCTTTGCTACGGTAATGTCACAGCCATACCTGATGGAATGACGGGATCGCTCAGAGGAGTGACACACACAAATATTGGAGCTCAGAATGTTGCCCGCTCCATCACTAGATTTATGACGATCGGTGTTTGTCTTAAAGTTCCAGCTCCCGGAGCCAAGTGACCGCACTGGCAGGTCCCGTATCAGACTGGACACACATGCACCAGGGCAGGGCTGCAGGGACTGAGCAGGGCTTTCTCTGCAATTGCTCCTCTTGTCCAGCGGACGCTATGGCACCAGGCACAGGTAATGACAGCAGGGAGAGTATCTCTCCTGGGCTCTCAGTGCTCCATTGCTGGCACTGACTGAGGCAGGGAGCCTATGTAAAAACGAGTGTGTGAGCCTGCAACCACAGTGTGTCTCATACTGCATATGCATGGGGTGGGGGGGACCTGAAGTTGCACGGGCAACCTTAGCTCTGGCTTTTCCTAACACGTGAATGCCCGACTTTGTGTTTAAAAGAACATTATTAAGGTCACAAAAAAGCGACATGACTGGCACATGTATGTCGCCACATAAGCGACCTGGGTACATGTCGGAAAGCTCATGTGGAGGAATTGTCCAGCAGCAGCATTCGCTCGTGTTACCATGGCTGCTGGTAGCAACCAACTGAGCCCACGGCTGTCTTGTGCCGAGCACTGTACAAACAAAGGGAGAATGAATCCTTGCCCCGTGGATTTACACTCTAAACGAACAGGCCAGAAGCCGGGGGGAACAGAGACATGCTCAAGGTCACACAAGTCAGTGGCAAAGCAGCCTGGGTCGCCAGCGGGTTAGTTCAATGCCCTGTTTGTTCCAGGATCCTGCTGCAGCTCTACACTAAGCACCTGCTCCGTGTTAAAAGACAAGGCCAGCCATTTGGCTCATTCTTGTTCCTGCCATTTTTGCCTGGCTAGAAGCACATTTCGCCTCGAGCAAACTGGCTGGGCCACAGGAGATGTGACCCTGTTTTGCATAATCACCAAAGCTAGTGGGTAAAAGAAAATCTCCACACAGAGCCTCAGTTTACAGTTCATGTTAATCCAAAATTGCTGTGTGCAAATAACTAAATGACCTCAAAACCGTACCTAAAGTGTTTGTTCTTTAGTGGCAGTAGCAAGGCACGAGTCCTTAGCCATTGAGCTTGTTCTTTGGAATCAATACAACATCAGGCTGCTGCAACGCACTCGCTGCCCAATAAAATGTAACTATTGACATTTGCAAAGGAAAAGCAGATTTGAGCCTAATATGAAGACATTTGAATTTATTTATGTATTTTGGCTTTGCGGGACACAAAGGAAATTGCTTGATCAGGAGAAAAAGCTTTGCACATCATCTAACAACCACCCAGGGGAAAATGAGGTTTATGCTAGCACGTTTCAGCCTCAGTCCACTTTGAAACACCCAGACCATAAGGAGAGCTAGGCGTATGGAGCTGACAAAGACTGTTGATCAGTCAGGATCTTGCCCGCTAGGAATCAAAGTTACATTTGTAATTTTACCAGTGATGCCGTTTAGACACGGTGCTCAGATGTTTAAAGGCAGCGGCAAACAGGCCAGAGCGGCTGGAAGCGTGTGGGAGGAGTAGCCTGCTGGAAGCCCTGGGGGCGAGAGGGTGACTTCTGGAGCAGCAGGCGCAGGAATTCAGGCTTCCGCGCTGCACCTCACTGGGCGTGAACAAGGACAGTAGCTTGCTGGGGCTGGAATGCTGCGCGTTCCGAACTAGCCATCCTGGGCCTCCGGGTGCTGGGCTGTCAAATTGCTTTTTTGGTACATTAGCCTCCATGAGACCATCCTGCAGGGCCAGGCTCACAGCTGCTGCCGGAAGAGTTACTGCCTTCGACTAGTTATTAGATCAGCTGCTTAGTGGCTTTTATTTCTACCTATATTTAGAACGCGTCAGGCTAGCTTTAGGCACTTTAGCACACGGTGGGCACTTTTTCAATTCTTTCCTCCTGGTTTTATGATTCCCCACGTTTTGTAAGGCTCTGTTGGGATGGAATCTGTTCCTGCTAACCTAGAGTCTGACCAGCTCCCCGGCAAGTCAGGGGGATTTTTTTCTTTTGACTGTAATGGAAGCTGGAGGAGGCCCAGTTACTATAAGGAATATCCTTCCATGCATCAGTTTGCGTCTCCAGTGCTTTTATAACCGCCAACGATGCAACATTAAAACCATCTCTCTTTGAGTAAGGCAGACGTTTGAGACGGGAATGTCTCCATATCAGACTGCAAAGGCCAAGTGGTGGTGTTTGCCAAGTTTCTAATTAAAGTGTGCTTTCTTTTCCAATGGCTACGTCTTCTGAGAGCGTCCATCAGGGCAATGATTTCTGTAACAAGCACCTTAGTTTGCAAGACATTCAGAAAGTCAGAACACGTGACGGCCAAATCAATCCTAACTAATATTGCACCCAATAATGGATTTTGTATATAGGAATTCATTTGGCTTTTCTTCCCACATACCTGTTTTATTCAGCACCACGACTGCTCTCTGCCATATATTAATAATGCTACAATAATTCTCTATCTCGTTTTATAAATGAAAACTGCTGTGAACGCACCAAACATTCGCAGCTGTCCAAGTATGACAGAGCGCTAACTTCATGGCCCTTGGAATGTCGGCTTGCAAGTGTGATGCTGGTGGGGAGAAATATGGATTTGGGTGCAGAAGTTTAGGAACCCAGCTTTGAAAACTTCAGCCTAAACTTCTACCACGTAGCTGTGTGTATGTGAGAGAGGGAGAGGCTGATTAATGGCTTAAAGAAATCTGTGGCTTCTTTTTATCTCCCCGGTGCTCACCCATACCTCACTGCAGAACTATTTTAATTATATGGATCCCTTTAGCTTGGCCTTCCTGACAAACTTGCTGTCATGCTTGAGAGGCTATTGTATGTATGACAGCTTCAGGCAATGGAAACACAGCCACTGGCTTGATTGAAACAGTATTTTAAAATCACGCTGCCCCCTTAACATTGGTCCTTTCTTGTAGGACGGGAGGGTCTTTGTTTTAACTAGGATTTTAAAGAGCCCAGGCTGAGACAGAGCATACAAGAATAGGCAGAGAAGTAGTGTTTGCAAGCCAGCGGAAAGCCAATGCGTTACCAGTACATCTACTTCATATGGGGGGGTCAACCGGCAACATTGGAGACTGTCTGTTGGACGTCTGTTCTCAGCATCGTATCCTCTGAGTACTGAGCCAGCAAGCTCCAAGAGGGGCAAAATGAAACGCAGCAGCTCCAGGAGCGTGGCATGCCCAGGGATGGGTAGGGGATCCAGAGGATACTTGTATGTACCTTGGACAGCCCTGGCTTGGCCAGTCCCATAGCCTTGCCTTTAAGTTTACAGCAGCCCTGCTCTTCTGCACGCTGAATGTGTGTGTGATCGGCGGCTCGCTGGCCGCATAGCAAACCAGGGCTCACGAACGAGGTCACTGACGGTATTGCTGAAAACGGAGGGTCTCACGCTTCTGAGAAGAACGACTGCACAGCCCCAACTGCAGGCAAAGCTATTTGAATGACAGCCCTGGCAGGGTGCACTAATAACTGGTGCGCGGTGTGGGACCCAGGGTTTGTTAGGGCTTAACATCCCCATGCTGGCAGGACTCTGCATCCAGCATCATTTGTGGGAGCTGTAAGTGTTGCAGACACTCACCATCAGCTGATCGGCTGCAACCGGAGCTGCACAATGCGTGCAGCAAAGCAGGGCTAACTGACTTCCAAACCCCCCGCTCCCAGGTGTAACGGGGCAGTATCTTATTGTCTGGTGCTTATATCACAGCCATTCCCAGCCTTGGCCTCTTCGTGAAAGCCCCCTTTCCAAACCCAGCCCCCCCCCCCTTCAGAATGCACACACAGACCCGCACCCCGTTTGGAGTCTGTATCAGGAGATGCAGGTATCGCTGTGGGAAAGCGCATTAAACACATTGCCACACAGCCGCTCCTCGGTGGGACTGATCCATTGCTCAATGTCCATACGTCCTGCACGGGCATGGGAACCACGGTGCAGCCTGGAGTTCACTCGTAACTCAGAAAACCACTGGTCAGGGTAGGGAAGGGCCTTCCTCTGCCATCTCCAAGGAGCTAAAACCTAATCAATGCCAGGGCTTCCCATGGCCTCCTCCTCCTTTCCTCTATTTGATGGGATTGAGTTTCATGCCTATCGGATACAGTGAATGAACACGCAATTGCCGTGGTGCATGGAGCCTCTCTGCCAGTTAGAGGAGTTCTTTCTCCAAAGGGTGATGTAATTGAAATGATTCTCCCTGCAGGAGGTTCAATAGGCCTGGAGCCCTCCTCATGCTACTCTCAGTGTTCGCCATTGTGACTGGCCTAATTCCCTGACAGCAGCTAAATCCACATCCAGTATATTGGTGTTTTGGTAACCTTCAAACAGGCCTGGGCTTGGCGGATTCCCTCGGTACGTAAAAGGGCCGAGGCTGAGCTGATGTGGAGCACTGCAGGGGAGAAGAAATTAGTTCTTGGCCTGTAAAAGCAGTATCACGGTGGGAAATCTGCTCTTTTACATGAGTCAGCCCTGGGCAGTCATCACCACCGGGAGGAAGCCGAGCCTTATGCTGGGAGAATCTACACAGTGACTATGAATGAGGCAGAAATGTGCCCTGTTCACACCACTCCACAGGCTCCACTGGCTTCCCCGGCCCCACTGCCCGCGTGGTACTTCACGGTTGGCCCGACCAAGTGCCCTGTGCTCAGTCCCATTTTTCTCCCTGACTGCCCCCCCCCAAAAGGTCAGGAGGTCACCTTCTCATCCAGGGTGCATCACAGCATCGCTACCTTAGCACAACCAAAGGCTCAAATGGTCTCATTATAGACAAGATCTACTAAGAAAGAAAATCAGATTGGGCCTGGGACACAGACCATTTTAACGGCGAAACAAACAATAGACTTCTTCTCCTCCGCCCCGTTCCCTGAGAGCCTCCCCCGCCCCACCGTGATCACCCCTCCTGCTGGGAGTCCAGCCCTTACATGCCGCTGGCCGGTTCTGCGATGAAAGGCACGACAGAATGCTGTAACATAGCGGAGGTGAGCTCAGGTGTGTGCCATGAGTGGGGAAGTGGAGAAGTTCTTGGTTCTCCAGACCGTGGCTAGTGCCCTGAACCATCTAGCTCTGGAGTCTTTTCCCAATTTCCGCTCTCAAAAGTCTGACATTTCAAATACCCCTTTGAGGTCACCCACCTATGGGCTCCAGATGCCTGGATCCTGGTTTGTTTGTCAACGGGCCAGAGCTGGAGGTGACTGAGTCAAGCGCAGAGTGATGCTTTTCGTACAGCTCCTGCTCACTAGCCTGTCAGCTCCATGTTAGCAGCAGATTAAAGCCCGGCTGTCACAGACTTCATTCTGATAGGCCAAAACTGTCAGGCTGGTTTTTATTCTGTTTGAAACCCTGGTGTATCTTCCGCATACACAATAACTCTCCCAGCCCCTGCACCCCCGGACTCAGCACCATTGTCTGGCGTTCTCATGCCCATTCAGAGCGCCCAGTACGGCCAGTCGGGCGCCTCACCACAGACATGCCCTGCGCTGGAGTGGCTAATATTATGTAAATGTCATGCAGTGCCATGGGATTACCTCAAGCACAGCGAATGGGCTTCAGTTGGGAGGGCGCTCGCCCCTGAGCCCAGCCCACCCGCTTGAAAAGGTGTTTGGGTTGCCCCTTTTCCCCCATCCCGGCCCATCCGCTGCAGAGCCTCTGCAACAGCTTCTGGCCTTACAGGTGAGATTGAATAGAAAACTAGTAAAGATGGGCTAAAACCACAAAGGAGAAACTCACCTGAAGCTCTTCATTCCAGCAAAGCCCCCCTAGGTCTGCTTGGCTGATGAGGACCCAGCACCACTGGCGCCAGTGGGAGTTAGTGATGTCACTGGCTTCTACGGGGGCAGGATCAGGCCCGATGTGTCACACATTCCTGCTGTGGGATTGGCCAGCTCAGGCACATGACATTGACTGGGTGACTCCCAAGCACAGGTGCTGGAACTAGGGGTGCTGGGGGTGCTGCTGAACCCCTGGCTTGAAGTGGATTCCATTATACCCAGGGTTCACGGTTTGGTTCAGTGGTTCTCAGCACCCCCACAATACACATTGTTCAGGGCTGGCTCCAGGCACCAGCCAAGCAAGCTGGTGCTTGGGGCGGCAGCTTGTAGGAGGCGGCATGCTGCCTGATCCTAGGGCGGCATGGCCGCTTTTTATTTTTTATTTTTTTTGGTGGTGTTCCGCTCCGGCCGCCCTGTAGGGGGCGGCGGCGCGGAGGACGGGAGCGCCCTGCAGCAAGCCCGGCAGGGCAGCCCGCGTCCTTCCCTCCCAGCCGACCAGAGTGGTGCGGAGCCCTCCCAGCAGGGGGCACGGCGGGAGGGGCCGCATGGCAGCGCCCCGCTGAAGCCCTGGCCGCCCCCCTTCTCTCTCTCCCACCCCGCTCCCTCCCCCTCCCCCCGCTAGCCAGGGCACATCTGCAGGGCAGGGAGTCCCCCTGCACCCTGGCTCCGGCCGCGCCGCAGGGTTTTTTTTTTTTTTTTTTTTGTTGCTTTGCTGTTCTTGCCGCCGCGGTTTTTTTGTTTTTTGTTTTGCTTGGGGCGGCCAAAAAGCCAGAGCCGGCCCTGACATTGTTCCACCAGCCCTCTGCCTAAGATGGGAGCTGGGATGCTGCCAGCCTGGTTAACTGTAGGGTATTTGCACAAGTGGACACAACACGTCCTCTGTGAGTCTGAACAGATTTGTACACGCGACTTTGGGTTCCCAACTGTCTGGGAAAAGGGTCTAAAATGGAATGACTCTAGTGATGTGGTTGCTGCTCCCCCAGCTCTGCTCATCACTACTTGAAACTCAGCTACCTATGTACCTCTGGCACTAGCCAGTATTGACAGCTAAGGCCCCTGGGCTCCTCCACTGAGAGGAACAAATTAATTCCAACCCAAGCTGCAGGGCTCTCACAGCTGTGCTGGTCTGGCTGGGGTGCGGGTTATTTCACAGCTGGTGGCCATCAGTGTCATGAGTCCCTGGCTAGCTGTGTACAGGGACGAATTGATTATTTACTCATACAAGCGCCTGGTTAAAGCCCCAAGTAAGGACCCTAGGGTTTGTCCCTGCATTACTAAATCAAATGGGGACCCTTTTGGAGACCCTGCTGAAGCTGTGCGTGACTTGCAGCCCAGCAAAACGATGCTAATCTCCGTACTTCGGACACGGTACTTACGGAAAACATGTTGTTTCTCTACAGGCGAGCTGCTCAGATGACTTGAAAGCGAGCCATTGCTTTGAATTAAAATCCTGAAAGAATAGCTTGATCTTAATTACCGGGAACGAACCCTGTGCTTGCAGCAGCAGCACATTGCAAACCAGCTGGTGGGTGAAAAGTTTCTACAGCAGGAACTGTTCAGAGAGCAGCATACCAGTGTTAGGAGACTTTAGTGAAAACAGAATTTATTTTTAATGGGAATAACTAGTGAGAGGTTCATTTGCATTCATAGTGCAAAGCTTAGGCATTGACGGTACAAATTCAGTCCACCCAGACATCACTTATGCTGAACAAGTGCACGAGCTAAAACTGGGGCAAACTGTTGGTGCTGCAAATGCTATGCCGGGGAATATTAACGCTCCCGTCCATTGGGCACTGAAGTGTTGGGCGCAATGCATGTGTCTTGGTCAATGGATGGGGACATAGCGGCAGTGATAGTCGGGTGGTTGTTGCAGAAGGATAGGAGCAATAACGTGAATGGCAGTTTTCTTTTTCCTGAAATGCAGACTATAAAATAATTAATAAAAAAACGTGATTTTTAGTATACGTCCATTTGATCCAACTGGGAACATAACATCTGGCTTGGGTCAGAGGCCTGAGCTGGATGTGAGTTTTATTGCCATCCAAACTGACCCAAATGAAAGAAAAGCTTTTTCTAATCAAGGCCAAGAAGGAAAGACCTGTAGTTCATTCCAGGTGGGGAAATTCAGCATGTTTTGAAAGATTGGTGAAATTCATCCCTGCGTACAGGTCAGCAAAAAGGCCAGATACCTTCTGTTTTGGAGTTAATTTTACCCCGTATTAATAAAGTGATTCAGCTGGGGGGGGGGAGGGGGGAGGGTTATGTCCTAATCAACACACTGTAAAGAGATTTTATTTTGTGAAGAGCTCAGACTCCTAAATGTCACAAGTGACCATTTTGGGACTCCAGGTAGGTACAGTGTATGAATTCTGTTTGAGATTATGAATCCTCTACTGTTCAAAACCAGACACTCAGACACCCTGCCCTGTCTCCATAGCACAAGTATACAGGCTAGCTAGCCAGGAGGGTTTAAAGACCATCAACACCTGAATAGATCTTGCCCAACCAAAAACAACCACATGGCTGCATCCTAGGGGAAGCCAGTTTTCTCCAGCTTGTCTGCAGAGAGTGAGGGTTCTAACGAGTGAAAGAGCCAGAGAGGTCAGAGCAGGGATTTCAAAGCCCCCGGAAGACTGCAAAGTTGAGGCATGATTCAAAGGGGCAGGTTTCCTGAGTCAGAGGGGACCTGGTGGCTGCGGGACCGCCTAAGCCAGGGGTCAGCAACCTACAGCACGCGTGCCAAACACGGCACGCGAGCTGATTTTGAGTGGCACGCAGCTCCCTGCCGCGGTCCCGGCCCCCAGCCCCACTCAGCCCCCCCGCCCACCGCTCTCCCGTGCGGGGGCAGGAGGCAGAAGCTTGGTTCTGCGGCAGCCAAGCTTCCCTCCTCCCCCTCTTCTTCCCCCAGCGGTGCTTTCCTGCCCCTCCTCCTCTCCATCCCTGGCCAATCAGCTGATGGCCCTAGCGAGGGGGAGGGCGAAGAGCGGCAGTGTGCACACAGCTCCGTAGAGGACGCAGAGAAGAGGTAGGGACGGAGCCTGGGGGAAGGGGGTGGAACAGGGCATATCCCTTCCAGCCCCCTGCCATGAGCCGCTCAGGGCAGGGGGCTGGGAGCACCCCCACGAGCCGAGCACTCCAGCCTTCTGCCCTGCACCCCCCACCCCTCTGCCCTGAACCACCCCAACACACACCCATCCCTCTGCCCTGCACCCCCATAGCCCCATCCCTCTGCCCTGCACCCCCCCATACCCCCAGCCTTCTGCCCTGAACCCCCCACACCCCAACACACACCCAGCCTTCTGCCCTGCACCCCCCACAGCCCTCTGCCCTGACCCTTGAACCCGCCCCACACCCAGCCTTCTGCCCTGCACCCCCCCACAACTCTCTGCCCTGATCCTTGAACCCCCTCACACCCAGCCTTCTGCCCTGCACCCCCCACAGCCCCCAGCCCTCTGCCCTGACCCTTGAACCCGCCCCACACCCAGCCTTCTGCCCTGCACCCCCCACACACTCCCAGCCCTCTGCCCTGACCCTTGAACCCCCTCACACCCAGCCTTCTGCCCTGCACCCCCCCCACACCCTCAGCCCTCTGCCCTGACCCTTGAACCCCCCCCACAACCAGCCTTCTGCCCTACACCCCCACACACCCCAGCCCTCTGCGCTGATCCCTGAACCCCCCCACACACACCCCAGCCTTCTGCCCTGAACCCCCTCCCCCAGCCCTCTGCCCTGACCCCTGAAACACCCCCCCCCAGGTCTGGGGTCCCGGCCGCAGGCCCTGCTCAGCCCGCTGCCGGCCTAGGTGAACAGAACCCCAGGCTGGCAGCGAGCTGAGCAGGCTGGTGGCGTAAGATCAGCATTTTAATTTAATTTTAAATGACGCTTCTTAAACATTTTGAAAACCTTGTTTACATACAATAGTTTAGTTATATAATATAGACTTATAGAAAGAGACCTTCTAAAAACATTAACATGTATGACTGGCACGCGAAACCTTAAATTAGAGTGAATAAATGAAGACTCTGCACACCACTTCTGAAAGGTTGCCGCCCCCTGGCCTAAGCTAAAGGAAGCTGGCTGCAGCCGCTGAAAGGCGAGCCATGATTCAGAAGAGACGTCTGACCTGGAGGAGTGATGTCTTGGAGAGGGGACCTGGAACCCTGAAAGGATGCTGACCCAAATCCTAATGAATGCTCCAGAGTGACGAGGCAACAGAAGCAGGGAATGGCATATACAGGTGTTTATTGTGTACCTAGACCTGTATTGCTCTTCCTCTAACATAAGGAGTCATTGTTTTAGAAATCCTTTTGCAAAGTTCGTGTCTATTTATGTCAGCTATCACATATCCCTCAAGTACAGGGCCGGTGCAAGGAAGTTTCACGCCCTAGGCGAAACTTCCACCTTGCGCCCCTCCCCCCCAGCCCTGCGGCAGCTCCCCGCCCCCCCCTCCGCCCTGAGGCACCCCCCCCCGCGGCAGCTGCCCCCCCCAGGGAGCCGTGCAGCAGCTCCGCGCCCCAGCTCACCTCTGCTCTGTCTCCTCCCCGAGCACACCGCCCCCACTCTAATTCTCCTCCCCTCCCAGGCTTGCGGCGCCAAACAGGTGATTGGCGCTGCAAGCCTGGGAGGCGGGAGAAGTGGAGCAGCGACGGCGTGCTCGGGGAGGGGGCGTAGCAGAGGTGAGCTGGGGTGGGGTGCCCTGTGGCAGCTCTCCCCCCCGCCATGAGGCACCCCCCCCCGTGGCAGCTCCCCACCCCCCTGGCCCGGGGAACCGTGCGGCAGCTCCCCACCCCAGCTCACCTCTGCTCCGCCTCCTCCCCCAACACGCCGCCCCCGCTCTAATTCTCCTCCCCTCCCAGGCTTGCAGCACCAAACAGCTGATTGGCGCTGCAAGCCTGGGAGGCGGGAGAAGTGGAGCGGCTGCTGCGCTGGAAGAGGGAATCTGAGCCGCATGTGTCAGCACGCCGCCAGCAGCCCAGTCCAGGAACGCTGTAAAAAAAAAATTGGGGGCACCGCTTTTTGGCACCCCCAAATCTTGGCGCCCTAGGCAACCGCCTACTTTGCCTTAATGGTAGCACCGGCCCTGCTCAAGTATAAACCAGACTGCCAACAAGGGTAGAGCTACTGGGTGTCTTGGCGGGTGGGGAGAGACACAGCACTGGTCCTAGGTGTCTGGGTCTGCTGGGTCCCACTTCCAGAAGGGGTGCCAGACAGAGAGCTTGCCCCAAAAGTGTGCCTGAGAGGCCAGAGTCAGAGACGGTGGCTGAAGCCTCCCCAGTGACCAAGGGGAGGTGAAAGGGACATGGGGCCTACCTGTGGGTCCAAACACAGTGGCCTGGTTAATGTCCAGCAGGGGGACCTTGGCCAGGGCAGTGACTTCAGGAACTGCAGTGTTTGTAATTATTATTTAATATTAATACTGCAGCCGTGCCCAACAGCCCCTCTCAAGATCAAGGCCTCATTGTGTCAGGTGCTGTACAACACACCTCGGACATGGCCAGTCTGATTCCTATCCAAAGTCACTTTCCTTGGAACAAATGAATATCAGTGGCCTGTGTCTGGGGACTGTCTGGTGTGGGAAGGAGATGGAGTCGATGCTCTAGTAGCGTTTTTCCAGTTCTAACGTTGATACTTTACAACTTCACAGACATTCTAATGAATTAGATAGTGTAACTGGAAGGGCTAAATGGTACCAAGTTCTGCTTTGTGGAAGGCTTCCTCCCAGTGCTGACCCTGCATGGAGAGGGAGGGAGGGCTGTCCAATGGGGAACAAGGAGCTGAGCTCTGCGGCTGACTTGCTTGGTCACAATGGGGCTGACTCTCTGAGCTGAAAGGGGTCACTCCAGTGTGAGCGAGTGGAGAATCAGGACTTTCTCCTCTCTGTGCATCAGCAGGTCCAACCCCTCCCTGATAGGGGGTGGTCAGAAGCAGAAGTGTGCAAAGTTCCCCTCAAAACTGCTCAGCATGCAAGGTCTCTTCTCATGTTGTTAAAAACTCCGAATGTGGGCAGGATCCAAGCCAATAGAGTTCCTGCATTGAAAACACGTGAATATGTGCTTTATGGAACGTGCCAATAAAGCAATATTTGAAGGTTAAGGAATGGCATAAAACAGACAGATTTTTCATGTGCAATTTAGTGAAAGGATGATGGTGAATTTCACAGCGTGCAAGCTGTGCAGCTTTGATAATTAATTAATAAATTCTTCTTCACACAGTACACAGTCAACCTGTGGAACTCCTTGCCTGAGGATGTTGTGAAGGCTAGGACTATAACAGGGTTTAAAAGAGAACTAGATAAATTCATGGAGGTTAAGTCCATTAATGACTATTAGCCAGGATGGGTAAGGAATGGTGTCCCTAGCCTCTGTTTGTCAGAGGGTGGAGATGGATGGCAGGAGAGAGATCACTTGATCATTACCTGTTAGGTTCACTCCCTCTGGGGCACCTGGCATTGGCCACTGTCAGTAGACAGGATACTGGGCTGGATGGACCTTTGGTCTGACCCAGTCTGGCCGTTCTTATGTTCTAATATTTGTACAGGGTTTTCATCATGAGAGCTGGCCTATCACAAAGCAGGAGAATTAACATGCAGCAGAAAAGAAGCTAAAGGGCATGGAGGTGAGGTTGGAGCCTGTCTGGAACCCAAAGAGGGTCAAGGCAGGTATAAGACCGAGCTCATCCATTTAAGGGCAGCTGGAGAAAGTGCTGTTAGAGAGACCAAGTGCCCAGCACAACTTTTTAAAGCAAGGCTCAGAGGTTAGAGAGCACTGAATAGGCGCTCAGGAGAAAAAAGTCTGCTGTATGTAGTTCCTTTATCATTGTCATGGTTTCCATCAGACCGTTTGATCATCTTGAGTCACACTGGCCCCCCTGCTGGCCAAAATCACTAACTGACTTTCCTCTGGAGGGCAGGGTCTCATCCTCCACCGGAGAGGCAATGCTAATCTGAACTGAGAAATGATGTTCAGCAGCCAGGCAAATTGCAAACTCTGAGCTCTCTCTGGGAGCGGACACATTAATAAGCTCTTGCTTCCAAGCAGGGCTGTGAGCTGTGCACCCTTGAAACATTTGTGAATTAAAATTGCCAGTTGCAATTTGGAGCTCCAAACACCTCACAAATTAAATTATTTATTCATATGAAATGTGCTTACAATTGCAAAAGGGAGTTGCTTAATTGAAAGCGCAGCTAGCATTTTAATAGAGCTATAAAAGGATGAAACATGGGCATAAAAGGAAGAAAAGCGTTTAAGATGATTGCTTACGGTTAGTGGATATATTGAGGAGCCAAAATATCTAAGCAAAGAGCGTTGAGCTCCCAGGAGCACTGAGGTATTTTATCTTTTATGTACAAGCCCTAGGTTTAAATTTCACATAATTCACAATTATGACATTAGTTCATTACTATAGCTTCAAAAGGCTTTGACCAACTAGCAGATCATATGAATAATATCTGTCCCAGGTTGAGTAAACTTGTGTTTACATTACAATAATCCATTCACATGCACATAGGGATAAGAAACCATTACTCAATGTACATGACGGCTCACTGAATCCAATAGTAACAGCACAAGACATCGTGGGGAAATTATGCATGCAGGGTCAACAACAGAAATAGCCATGCTTAAAGTTCAATCAACGTAGTTGACATTATCTGAATTAGTTCAAATAGCTCATGAGAGATACAATCTATCTGGCATTGTCCACATGGCATGTCAGTGTCTTGTATTGGCCACATGTTCAGGGGACTCTGAAGTGAAGATGAGAGCAGATACCACAAATGGCAGAAAGCCCCACCAGGCACTTTTTTCATCTGCACCTAGAGCACATGACCCTGAAAGAAAGTGGTGCGCAATTTCAAAAAAAGTTATTTTAAAACCTCTTTGCTGCCTGGCGCTGTCCCCTAGTCGCTTGCAAAAAATCAGGCCCCACATGCTTAAAGGCCCCGGAAAGCTGCTCACCTAAAGGACAAAGTTCTGTTTCAGTCAGACCGTTGTAGTACTGCAGTGACTTCGGGTGGTATTAGGCCCCTTGTCTGCCTCTAGTAAAATCTGTGTCGTTGTCGGCATGACAGTCACAGGATAGTAAAGAGACAAGGTGGGTGAGGTATTATTTTTTATTGGACCAGCTTCTGTTGGTAAGAGAGACAGCATGTTGGTCCAGAAACAGCTATTACCTCACCCACCTGGTCTCTCTAATAAAATCAGACCTCGGTTGAGGGGCCAGAGGTTGTTTTTATGACAGACGAGTGAAACAAAGACGTGGTGTAGCTACACCGTGTTACACCCAGCTCCAGGGTTATCCCTAGGACAAGGCCCCTCTGGGCCAGCCAGCCGCCTGGTGGTTGGAAAGTTCCTTCCAATCTAGGGGGCCGAGGCAGCTGAGGGAGGTGCTCCCAGCTGGAAGCAGTGTTCGGCTGAGTCTTTATAGGCTCAACACCTTAAAATAACGGGGGGGGGGGGGGAGATTAACCTCTAGGGGGAGGGAGACAAGGGGGTTGTGCTGGCCAGAAGCCAGGCAGGGCCTTTGGGAGCCCTAGGAGCGACCTGGTGTGTGGGCTGGTATTTCTGAGCGGGCTGCTCGTACCTCTGCAGGGAGGGGAGAAACGTGCAGCTGGGGACACTGGCCAAGCAGGTGTCAGTCTGGGTTAAGCCAGAGCCCCTGTAACTAAACCCCACTGGAGGGGGGGGGGAGGAGATTGGTGGGCAACCCTGAGCCTCCGAAAACGTTCTCGCTCTCTCTCAGTTCTCCCCCCAAGCTCTGAATCCAGAGCTAACCCGGAGCTACCCCAGGGCTGCACTTCGCCCAGTGCGAATCCCTCAAACATGATCCTGATTTCACTCAGAGAGTCTCTCCCATGTGACCAAGCAACAGTCCTGGCTCTCACAGAGCCACGTTCCCAGAGCCGCACACCCGGCCCTCCCAGAGTCCGGGGAGTCTTCATGTTTTTTAAAAGGCTGCATGTCAGCCCGTCTGCTCCCTCTAAGGAAGGGGCCAATGTGCCCAAAGACGTCGCGTCCGCTGCTGGTTGTGGCTCAGTCCCTTAGTGGCATTTACAGGAAGTGGAGAGCTGGGTGGCAGCTGATGCAAACTGATTTGTGGCACAGATGTGAGAGTGGTGAACACACACACACACACACACACACACACAGAGTAGCGAGACGGTTTGTTATTTTCAGGCTGGCCAGGGAGGTAAGGAAAATACGGCGGGCAGGCCGCGGGTAGGCACTGCAGGCCTGCGGAAGGGCAGCTGCCGGAGTGGCAGGGATGTAATCACCGACTAGACCTTTTCGTTCTGTCAGCTATGCAAACAGTGACTCCATCGGCATTTCCCTTGGCTGGCATAGTGGGATTCATTTAGAACATGGGCAGTAGGGCCAGGGGAGCTCTGGAAGTAGGGAATTGGTTCATTTCCAAGTCGATGAGGAATGCAACAGCTGAAAGATGAGACAATATGTAAACTGGAAACAAGTTGAGTCATGAATGTGGTGCCTTGGTGGTGCATCACTGTTGCTGTTGTTGATATGAGCCCAGCGGTCCCAGTCAGGACTGGGCACTTTACAGTCACAGAGAGGAGGCAGTCTCTGCCCCACACAGCATACAATCTAGTCTGTGTGTGTTACAAACAGAGGGACTGGGGAACGAGGGCTAGGGCAGCAATGAAATATTTGTACAGTCCCAGTACAATGGGGGGCTGGTTCATGACTGGGGCTCTTAGGCCTTACCACAACCAAGCAATAAATGCACCCTTAACAGGCTGCAAATCAACTCCGACGGCTGATGTAATGACACCTGCAAACAGAGGTCTCGCCGCGGTCCCAGCCAGCATTCTGCAAAGACGTAGCACAGCGGGTGCTGGCTCTCACAGCAATGCTGCAGCTCTCAGCCAGCACAACTCCCCTTTCAACTCCTTTGCTGGGGTTTCTCTTCACAAAACCGAGCTGGGGGTGGGTGAGCTGTAGTTTAGAGACGGACGCGGTGCCAGTGTGCTCAGATATGGCTGGGAACGTAGCTCTGGGATTGTACCGCAAGGTCATGGGATCGAAGCCTAGAAGCAAGGAGGAATGGGGCAGCGCTTGCTCCAGACCCAGAGTTGAACAAGCTCCAGGGCCTTTTAGCCCATTGTTGTTCATTTAAGGATGAGGTTTCACCCCTGTGCCAGGGCCACATGTGCGCCACTGAAGTCTGTGTTTGGACCCATGCACTGGGCCTCTGTGCGTGGAAGTTCCTCTCTAGTCTGGGGAGGCTCAAAGCATTATCTCCTTCTTTGGCCCCAAGGCTCACTCCCTGGGCATAGACGCTCTGCCTGGCAGCCCTGTTCAGCAGTGGGAGGCTGCAGACAAACCATCCCAAACCCGGGCTGAGCTGACCCCGCCACCAGATTCTGCAGTAGCGCAAGTGCACCCTTCTCCAGCGCTCCGCCCTGGGTCACAGCTTACCCCCTTCAGGGACCGTTGATATTTGAAGCAAACAGACACAGACTTTGCAGAAGGCTTTCTACAACAATTGCTCTTCTCGCTAGACAGTAAAAGAGCTATTCAGCTCCAGGCAACATAATAAACACCTGTGCACAGTTCCCGGCCTCCATTTCCTCACCACTCCTGAGCAGTCTTTGGGCTTTGGCCAGGTCCTCTAGTGAATTCAGGGTCCTGCCTCTCCCACTTCTCCTCCTACACAGACTTGCCTTCTGGTATCGTGCCTCCATGATCAGTGAGAGATGCTTCCCTTTATAGACTTCCCGTTCCCGCCGCAGTAGACTGACCTGGTCAGCCCCAAACTCCCAAGAGGTGATAAAAGTCCTTCATCAGATGATCTACTGTTAGGTCACCACCCACCTAGAGTACAAACTTGAATAACTGGTTTGCCCTTGGCTAGCTCTTTGTCCAAGGGTGCCTCCATGCGAATGGATGATCATCAAGGTTTAATGATCTTCCATTGTTAGCCCTCTGGTAGGTGAAAGAATTTCTCCTGATACCTCCAATGTGTTTCAGCTCATTTTAGAAGCTACAGAGCCAATGTGAAGCCATAGAAGAGTATTCTAATCAAAACTGGGCTAAGACAACAAAATGAAGCTGGTAGTTTGATGTAGCTCCATACAGAGAGTACATAATATCCATCTGAGTTCATACATTGGACACAGACAGATCACTCAAGCTGTCACACCTTCCAGCCTGTTTTAGGGATGGACAAGATGTAACTGGATGGCTGGTGCATTCATATACTTCCCTCTCTCAGCCTGCATCCTGCTATTCCAAATTAAACAAGTCATTTAACACAGTGTAGAAGCTTCTCAGATATCATGCTAGCGACGGGAATAATAATTAAACCCCTTTTTTGCCTTCCCATTATAAAATTGTGTCGTTGCTTTTCTAACACAACCCTTTTAATCTCACAGTATACAATAAAAATGTATTTGCTCAGATGCTTTCTCCATTATAGAGCCATGTTTACGTGGCTTTCCCAACAGACAGAACATTTCAATTTTCTCAGATTTGCTTCACTTGCTCAGTTTAATATCCAAAGCTGGCCTGATTCTCAGCTGACTCACGCAAGGGCAGACCAGGAAGGAGCCGCTCTGCTCAAAGGACTGCAGCTACACAGCTGTAAAGCTGATGTAGAGGTAAGAACAGAATCAGGGCCTTCTGATCTCATGTATGTGATGCTATCCCATCTCGCCTCCCTTTCTATACCTATCGTATATGTGACCATACATGCTCACACATGCTTCTTTGTAATTTCCTGGCATGTTCTTTCTATACGGTTTCCTAGAAAAATGATTCCTGACAATCTTTGTCAACTTCGTTGGTTTAGGGAAATAGCGTCAGAAAGTCATTTGCTGTGATACACTCTTGGCAACTATCATTATCCAGGATCCACACTAAACAGGCATTGGGTATTTCTAGCAAGTCTCTAGTCCATTAAAGCAAAATTATTGTCAGCGCCATAGAGAGCAAAGCCCCAGAAGAAAAGCTAGCAGGAATTTGTGCCTTATTTCTCCAAAAGAACTGAATTCCCTCTGATTCTCTGCTCACACCTGTAACTGTCCTCTATTGCCCTGTTATTGTACTATCTGAGCAGGGCCAGCGCAACCCATTAGGCGACCTAGGCGGTCGCCTAGGACACTAACATTTGGGGGGTGGTGACTGCGGCGACCGGATCTTCGGCCGCCCCGGTCGTCGTCGGTATTTCGGGGGTGGGACCAGGGCCGGCTCTGGCTTTTTTGCCGCCCCAGGCAAAAAAGCCTCCGGCCGCCCCGCCCCCCCCCCCCCCCCGCGGGGGGGGGGGCGGAGCCGGGGGGGGCGGCGAGCCCTGGCGGGGCCTCCGCTCTCCCGCCGAGGGCAGGGCGGCGAGCCCCGCGCTCTCCCTCGGGCGGCCGGGGGGAGGGCGCCGGAGGGGAGGGCGGCCGGAGCCCTGGGAGGAGGGCTTCGAGCCCCGGCGGGGGCTCGGCTCTCCCCCCCCCCCGGCGGCCAGAGCGCCGGGGGCAGGGCGGCGAGCCCTGGCGGGGGCTCGGCTCTCCCCCCGGCGGCCAGAGCGCAGGGCGGCGAGCCCCGGCAGGGGCTCGCAGCTCTCCCCCCGGCAGCCGGGGGGAGGGCGCGGGGGGGGCGGAGCCGGGTGGGGCGGCGAGCCCCGGCGGGGGCCTCCGCTCTCCCGCCGGGGGGAGGGCGGCCGGAGCCCGGGGGCGAGGGTGGCGAGTCCCGGCGGGGGCTCTGCTCTCCCCCCGGCGGCCGGGGGCAGGGCACGGGGGGGGGCAGGGCGGCGAGTCCCGGCGGGGGCTCCGCTCTCCCTCCGGCGGCCGGGGGCAGGGCGCCGGGGGGAGGGTGGCCGGAGCCCTGGGAGGAGGGCTTCGAGCCCCGGCGGGGGCTCGGCTCTCCCCCCCCGGCGGCCAGAGCGCCGGGGGCAGGGCGGCGAGCCCCGGCGGGGGCAGGGCGGCGAGCCCCAGCGGGGGCTCGGCTCTCCCCCCGGCGGCCAGAGCGCAGGGCGGCGAGCCCCAGTAGGGGCTCGCCGCTCTCCCCCCGGCAGCCAGAGGGAGGGCGCGGGGGGGAGGGCGGCCAGAGCGCCGGGGGGAAGGCAGCGAGCCCGGCTGTGGCCCCGCTCTCCCCGGCGGCCCGAGCGCCGCACCGCCCCCCTCCAGGTGCCGCCCCAAGCACCAGCTTGGTTGCCTGGTGCCTGGAGCCGGCCCTGGGTGGGACCTTCCGCCGCCTCTGTCGGGGGCGGGACCTTCCACCGCCTAAGGTAGCAAAAAAGCTGGCGGCGCTCTTGTATCTGAGCACCTCCAAGTACTGACAATAGAAAGAATGATCATGCTCCATTAATAACTAACCCAGTTATTTGTTGACCCTTTATAAACTGTTTATAAAAGCATCTATTTATTGTTATAGATTCCAGCCGTAGGGTGCATATAACCATCAATAATACCTTCTACTGCTGTGCTTTTAGTCACTGAAAACACATACAGTACCACTCCTCTCTGCAACATTTATAAGAGCTAATCATCATTTATTAATCCGCTAGATACTATTTCTAAATGTAATAAATTAAGTTTACTGCTATTATTCTGGTCACACTTTATACTAAGTAATCTGCCTCTCTCTCTTCCTTACCAGCCTGTATGAGAAATGGCTTTTTAATAGTTGCTAAATGTCCTTTGGTGAGTATTTTGTATGCGTGGGTGAAAGAGGCAATTCAGTGCAGGAATGCTAACTCAAAGCAATGAGTTTTGTATTTAGTTCTGCGCATGGTGGCTGTCTTGTGGCAGTGAGTTCCACAGTCCAGCTCTTGTGAAAGTTCTGTCTTCTGCATTCATGACCCTTCCCCTACTGGCTAAAGTTACATTTTGATGGAACATGGCTGTAGTGGGTTTAACGGTCACAAATGGAGAAGCTCAGATAGCCAGGGCCAGTGCATGAAAGTCTGCATATCAGGACAGCGATTGTGAATTGGACTTTGTTTTCTCAGGGGAGCTCATGCAGAGAGAAGCCCTGGGAAGATGTTCATCCAGACGAGTGTTACGAAGCAGATGGGCTGGTGCATTTCATAGCATTTTCAGTTTTTCATGGCTATAATGAGTTGCAATAATCCACTCTGGAGCTCATGAATGGATGGGTCACTGAGGCCAAGCTGGTGTCTCCTAGGATGGGGAATTGCACGTGTAAGTGTGTATGTGAGGGGGTGTTTTGCCTGTTGGCCATTTACGAATGCAAATACCATATTTATATGGAACTTACACACTAATAACCTCTAGAAGAGGGCCAGGAGAGGTCTCCTCAGGACACGCTGGCTGCGCTTTGCCTACCCAGCTTTGAGTCTGATGCACTATGATCTCTGCTTGCTCCTTTGTACTGATGCTGAATGGCATTTTTAACGCGTCTCTCGCCTGTTGACCTTAAGATATAACTCACAACCTATGGTTCACTGTTCATTAGAATTACTTCTCCAGCGATGAAGGGCAGAGGGCTAAGGGTGGGAAGATGCCACTCTAGCTCAAAACAAACACCCTCTCACGCCCTCTGCCAAGTGTCTCCCGGAGGGGGTTTGGCCAGGCTGGGCTGTTGATGGAACCAGTAAAGGAGATTTAGTGGGAATGGTGCCTCAGTTTCCCATCTGTACAATCACTCCACTGCCCTGCCTCATGGGGGGTGGAGGGTTAAGAAGTGCACAGATCCTACATTACCTTTAGTAATGCAGAGACTAACCCTAGCACCTCCTAGCCATGCCATGCTTGTATCAGGAATGTAACAAGCAAGATTCTTCATTCACCAGCCCCAGCACGGTTTGGAAAACACATGCGGTTCAGGGGAGGTCAGAACAAGAGTTTGAACTACGGGATGCTCATCCGAACCGCAACATTTTGAGGTTTGCCAGTCACTGAAAGTAGCCAGACTTTTAAGTGGTTACTTAGAGGATACATGCTGATGTATCTGAAATTGACAACAAGGAAGTCTAAATTGGATGGCAGGCTTCAATGCAGTATTCAGCTCTTGTCGCTTGGCTCTGGGGCTGTCTGTTTCAGAGTATTTAATAGACAATCATTACACGGGGCTGTCAAAGGGCTTAGGGCTCAGTCCGAACGCCCCAGGTCTGCAGCCTACATCCATTTGTTCTACTGAGCTCAAGGCAGCACAGTAGGTCATGTGACCTTAGTCCTTGCTCTTTGGTGGTACCTCAGGGGTTGCATGGGCATAGGATGACCCTAGTTCCCAAAGGGAAAATGGGACATCCTGTGGGGCTAGCCTGAGCCTTCCCCACCCCCCTCACCATGTGGGGCTGGTCTTAGGCGTTCACCCGAGCCCTGCCCCCCCCCCCCCCGTGAGGCTGGCATCCCCGCTTGCCCCCCCCCGCACATTCCTCCACACCCCACTTTTTTGACAAATGCCCACTTTTGTCAAAAAAAAGTCAGGACAGCCAGGACAGGGCTTAAGAAAGGGACTGTCCAGGACAAAACGGGACATATGGGCACCCTACATGGGCAGAATGAAACAAATTAGTCACCAAACCAATTGCTTTAGTCCAGTGCCTGGTACCCACTGCAATGCTGGGGGGGGGGGGGGAGGCTGTTCTCTCTGCCTTTGGTTGCTAGCTGCAGCCAGTTCATCCATTCTGTCAGTAATATTCTAGAGCAGCTCGTCCAGGTTCTGAGAGCCTGCCTGCTTCCCGATGAATAACGTGGCCCAGGGGGGAGATTGCTGTGGAATTACAGGGCAATTATAATGAATAGAACAAATGGAGAAGTGAGCCATTGAAGGGCTGTTCTTCCGGAGGCTCGGGATGGCGAGCGAGGCAGAGACATCACAGACACACTGTGTACAAAACACTGCCCAGTATGCACTAGTCTTATGCTTCCATAGTGTGCGTGGCACATCACAGTCTGTTCTCCAGGTCACAAGCTGAGAATCCAAGGGGGTTTCACAGCAGTTAAAAGGCATTAATAACACCTGTGCAGAGCGACCAGCTTGGCTTTGCGAGTCCTCCCCTTCTGTTGTCAAAGGTCCTGATGAACTTCTCACAGGACCGAATTGGGCTATTGCTGCCACTAAACATGACCTTAAACCTCAACCCAGCCATGCGGGCATGGTCCGCAGGAATGCCAGAGGAGGAACAAAGAACTTTGTGGCTTTTAAACAAAATCCCTAAAATGTGGTTCCTCACTGGATTTTCCAAGCCGAGCTCGAGTGCATAGCTTGGGGAACAGGGTAGCCAACGTAGGAACAGTTGAGTGCCAGTGAATAGGAAAATATCAGGCCAGGTTCTCAGGTGGTGTAGACCAGCATAGGTATAATGGTTTCAATGGAGCTGCGCCAACTGACACCAGCTGAGGATCTGGTCCATGTGGCATGTTGCCCAACAATGCCAGCAATACAGATGGACATTCAGGGGCAATAGGTGAAATATTCACGCTCCACCACGTAACGCCTTCTTTGTTTCAGTCCATACTACTGCTGCACGAGAGGGCCACCCGGGCCTTCAGGAGTGATCGGGGGGCCTGTTGCAAAGTGATGTGCCTTGTAGATTGGGAGAAATGGAGGGGAACAGAGAGATTCAGCTGTTCCCGGCAGACTCTCCCAGGAACACATTACGGAGGTCATCCCTCTGCACATCAGTACGTGTGAGGTAGGAGCAACTTCCAGATGTGACGAGCGTTAGCCTGGCTCTACTTAATGACCAGAGAGTGGCTCCCTCTCTCTCCCCCTGTAGAGTTGCTATCTTTGACCACATGGGCCCTGGTTTGAGTCCTGGACACGCTAACATGCAGGAGACGCACAGTCCCTGGCCCGTGTTCATCATTCAAAGCAGCTCAGTTCTGTTTGCACCAACCAGGGCGTGTCTGGCACCGCCGCCCTGCCTGTGCAGGGAGTGAATCAAGCCCAGCAGTCACTCTTTTTTACAAATTCCCTCCTTCTACAGTTTGTTGTGGGTAGAAGATCGTATTTCCTCTTCTCCCAGTACATTCAGCCTTGTATAATCCCAGGGACTGCACGTGTCTCTCTTTTCACGGCAGTGGTTCTGACTGAAAGAGGAGAAAGAAGGAGGCTCTCTAGGGTTTTCTAAAGGGAAGGTCATGCCAGGGCTGGCAAAGTTGCTTTGGAAGAAGAAATCTAAGACCAGAGATTGGTGGGCTTATCCCCAAATAGCTTGACTACCCTATTATTGATTGCTGTCTGATGGACATAAGAGTTCTGAGTGGGGTGGGGGAGGTGGCTGGTCATGGGAACATGTGCGCTACAGAGAGATTGCCACCATACGGGGCACCATGGCTGGCCGCTATCGCTCTAGTGCCACTCAGAACCGTGGGTGCCGTGTTGCTTTTCTGCCTGTAAGAGGACTCAGGCTGACCCTAGGGGTGCCAGGATTGGAATCCCTTATTTCACCATCCCTAGGTGCAGCAGCCTCAGAGACGCCAGAGAAGCCAAGCAGAGAAACAAGCAAAGCAGCAAGCCACGTTTGCCTTCCTCCTTGCTCTCCGCTTTGGAGAATTAAATCCCTCCCGCACAAAGCTGCAAAGAGGTTCTTTGCTGCCACTTGAGATGGACAATTGTGGTCAGCCCAAAGGGGCTGTGAACAAACAAAGGGACATTTCTAGTGTGCTCATGATTCTTCTGCGTAAGTCATTATCCAGGAAACCACCAAACATGCAACGATGTCTATTCCTAAATAGGTGGTAAATAGAACCAGGGGCACGTGGGGAGGATTTAAAGAGTCCTATTCCCTCCTTCCCCAAAGAATCTGTCCTTTTAACACTGGTGGCCTTGGTGCTCTAAGAAAATCATTCTTGGTGCATTGCTGTCAGACAGTTACCCATCCGCCGAGTCCTTGGAGCAATGGCCAAGAGCCACCAGGAGCGTCCCTGGGTCCCCTGTATGAGCAGTGTCAGGAGAGAGGCTAAAAAGGTCTCAGCCCAGGGAAGAGACCTGCCCTTTAACTACTAGGGGTAGTCTCTGCAGCTCGGACTTGAGTTATCTCATGTCACACCAATGTACGTGCCCAGCTTGTCCTACCACAGCCCACGTTGTACCTTTTCTTGGTGGCTTCGACCCTTTCGCTACCTCCTAATTCACTGGAGAAATGTTAGACTCCCTGAAGCAATCCAGCATCCACTGCTGGCATCCCTTGGTTTTAGTGCATTTCCCTTCAAAGCAGTAGCTGCCTCCAGTTCTGCACAGCCACAGAACACAATGTTTGAAGCCAGGGATGTAACATTAGCGACAGGAGTCAGCGAATGCTCACCTCTGCCTGTGACGGTGCTGGGACTTCTTGTCATTCTGACCTATGTCAAGTTCCATTTGGCTAAAACTTGTGATTTAATTGAGAGTCTCCCACTAACTGCTGTTTTTCTTAAAACCCCAGCTCCTGAGGTCTGTTGATAATAGGAGAATCTCCCCTTTCATTTAAAAGAAAAAGTAAATTCCTAGCGCTTGTGGTTGTGGATTAAAGCTTGAAAACATGAACCCAAGAGGCTCAGAAATGAGGCAGCCTATAAAAAGAACCCAACATTTATTAATTTTTAAAATCTCATGATTTTTAATCCAGTCTCATGATTCTGGGGACCTAACTCCTATTTTTGAATGTTTGTGAATTAATAATATTGGATGAATGGTGCCAGGAAATAAAGATTAGTCTCTTACCTGGACATCATATATTTATTACACTGGCCTCGGGTAGTGCTGGGTGTTATCTGGGAGGTATTACTTGTGTCAGACAGCACCAGATATGAGCATGACACTTTACCTGTCTCTTACAAGATGGTGGGCACATGCTGAGCAGCTCACAAGCTAGTGGGGAAGTGCTATAGAAACTCTGCATCTAGTAATAGAGTCAGGGCAGCACAGCAGGGAGACACGGACACCTCAGAAAAGAGAAGTTTCATCAAAATCTATTGAAAGAAAGAGAAGAAGGAAGGAAGGAAGGAAGGGCTGCTCATCAGAAATGCAGTCACTTGAAAAGCAGCAGGTAGGGAGAATGAGACTGATTTTAAATAACTCATTGTGTTAATTGGGGAACGAGAGGGGAAACTCTCTCTGCTCTTTTTAAACTCACACAGAGTCATCATTTGATCTTCACGAGGGCTTTGGTTACCCCTTGCCATGGAAACTGAAGGCTGTTAGACAGTGAAGTCCGACAATGCTGTAGCATTCACCATTCATGCCATTGCAAAGAATCTGATGCACTTATATGGCTCCCTAGTGAGAACTAAAGACTGTAGCTGGAGTGAGCGAATCCTCCATAAACAGCATGTGGAAAATGAGCCTATTGCTTCCTGCTGAAGAAACTCATATGGTTTCAAAATAGATCCAAATTTTTCACTTTTCTTTAACGGTTATTGGAGCTGTTGTACCTGCTGGTGGGGTAAAGAGGCCAAGGAAGCAAGGCACAAAATAAAAAAGGAACTAAGAAGAACTAGACCCTGATGCTACAGGTGGTTTGGAGCCTTTGTGTATAACTTTAACAGATTTATTTTTAACTTCCATGTGGAGACAGAGATATCACTGACTTTGTATTCCAGAAGCCTATGATGCGTCTGAGCAAGCTGTTCCAATATGCATTACCTACCCTCAATGCATCTGCAGGCTCTGTGGGCTTGCATGTAAATGCATCTATATGAGTGTTTTAAACTGCGCCAGATAATTAGTGCACTTGGATTTTGTGTATTACAGGCATACTTGCTTCTCCTGCCCAGGGCGAAAGACAGATGATCCATGGCAATCAGTTTAGGTTCTCACTGCCAGCCCTGAGCACTGGACAATGGGTCCCATCTGTGTGTGATGTTTGGTTACATGTCTTTGGATGAACACCATGGTATCATGCAATCCAGACCAGTAAGTGGGTGTGTCACACTTGCCTTGTGACCCTGCTCCGTTGCTGTAGCTTCCTGCCTAGGATGCTCACAGTCAGCGACAAGCATGCTCTGTCTGCATGGTGTGCAGCCCTGACCCTGTACTCTCACATAAGCAGTTTGCCTCTTGCAACAACACAGTCACTCCCTGGTTTCCACCTGCCTGGTTACACCTGGCAAGATGACCCCAACACTCCCCAGCCCAGTGCTCTGCAATGTCCAGCCCTGCCCTGCGCCATTCAGCGCAATAATAAAGTTCATTTGCTCCTCTAAAGAGACAACGTGCACAATGTATCACTTTCACTGGAGCTAACAGTCACTTCGATTCAAACACAGCACTGTAAAGTAAAACAAGGGTATTTAATTACAAAGAGGTCAGTTTTAAGTGAGACGAGGTAAAGATTGAAATGGCTACAAAGACACAGACATGAAAAACACTTTACCGTGCTCAGACTTTAACAAGCTACTGTCTAGGTATCGGGTAAGATTCTTACCACAACCTTTGTCCAGCAAGATGGCTGACCACCCCTTGGGTCAGGATCTCTCCCCAAAGACAAAGTGCTCAGTTTCTTTGTCTTCTTAGGTGAAAAGATGCTTTGCAAAGGTTAACTGGATTATAACAGAGGGGAAGTGAACACATAATATCAGAGGACATCCATAACTCCCCAGTCAGCGTTGTCACATAGATTCCACAATGATATCAATAATTATTGATCAATATGTTATTAGTTTTCAGACGACACCTCACAAGGGATAATTTAGACAAATATCATTGCAGTAGTGTGGGGTGTGAACACAGGGGCTCTTAGCGGGGCCATCGGACAGGCTGTGCATTGTGAAGCTATTAGAAGCCTGTCTAGACAAGGCTAGTGACAAGCACACAGGCTGTGAAGAACAGGCAAGGTCTTGGAGTGGGTTTGTTGGCAGTTCACTTGCAGCATTCAGTGTCAATTGACAGAGTCACGTGTGACTGACCCCAGGGGCAGTTTCACCATTCGCCCACACGTTAATCATGCCTGCAATTGCTAATGGGCAATGCTCCAAGGACAGGAATGTTGTAACGATCCTGTCCACGCTGAGTGCTCCAGGTGGGAGAAGCTCAGCCGATAACTCATGGTGACTTCCCAGGCAGGCAGCGCAGAGTAAGTCAGACTCCAGAGTGAAGTACAATGGAGCCTCACTGCTTGAATTCTACCAGACACAGGGAGTCAGCTCCGAGTAAGGCTGAAACCTGACTTCCATCAACCCCCTGGCACAACAGGGCCATTTAAATCCGAGTGCGCAAAGTACACCAGTTCTGCTCTCTCTTGCACTGGTGTAAGTCACTGAATTCAATGAGATTACACCCAGGTAAAACGATCATGAGAGGAGAATTAGCATTTATATGGCACCTTTCACATACAGAGTGATTCACAAACATCAGCACTAGGTCCTCACAGGTGCCTTGCAAAGTGGCAAACTGAGGCAGAGCGCTTAAGTGTCTCACCCAAAGTCATATGAGGGGTCGCTATCAGAGCTGGAACAAGAACTTTCCAGTTTCAGATCCCCCGTCCTCCGCTCAGACCACTAGAGTACACGGGCCTCTCAGAAATGGAGTTTGCACTGAATGTCAGGCTGGAGTCGCTGGTAACCAAGGAGACTGGGAAAGGATAGAAATTGCTTCTTCCAGTTATAAGGGGTGTTTCCTCGTCTCTGTTATTACACACAGTTGTGATCTGTATTAATAAAACTATGGCAAACTCTGCAGCCCTTTGCAGACACAGAATATCCTCCCCCGGGGCCACTCCCTTTCCCCCTACCCTGTGCTCAACTGGTGATGGTTGATGTCAAGGACGGACAGGCTTGGAAATTGGCATGGCAAATGCAGCTAAATCCCTGCACAGGAAACTAGGTCCACTTATGGGACTAACCGATTCCATGCAGAAATTATAGGTCACCACCACAGCTGGTGTAAACTGCCATGGCACCAGCCACATCCAGCTACACCACATGAGAATCTGGCCGTCAATGTTGTCATGGAAGGCTTTGGTTTGGGAACACGGGTTACTGTTCATTACCATGACTTGGATGATTTGTAGTAAAATGCTCTTGCTGTAACGCACCAGATTTAAGCAGAGTCAATGTCACTCAGACCAGGACCTTGGGGAGACTCACACCCAGTTCCAGTAAGGACACAGCCCTAGGTTACAGAGTATAATCCACAGACAGATTTTAAATAAGGCCAGGCGCTGAACTGGAAAGTTCCCACCACCTAATGCACAGACATGCTGCATCCTGGCTGTACAAGGAGAGCAGAACACAGACATCAGCTGATTATACACAACTACCTCAAACCAGCCTTGCTGTATTTATCAGGCAAATCCGGCCAGATTCTTCCTGGGACACTGATCAAAATGTCTAGCAACTCGGAGTGGACTAGGCTTGCTCCTGCCATTAGCCTGGCATTACTTTCTAAGGAGTCTGACTCCTCCGTGATGAGAAGGCGGCTTGGTGCTGAGACCAGGCCCAGATCTAGAGCGTAGGGATTGTAAGAGACAAGCACCAAACCAGAGACTTGATGCCTTAGATGTTAAAAGGGCTCCTAGGGCCACAGTCTGCTCTCAGAAACACCAGTGCCAGGCCAGCCATGGGTGTAACCAAGGGCAGATCTGATCCCTCGTCTTCCCAAGGGCATTAGGGAGACCATCTTGTTTGACTCAGTCCCATCTGCAAGTGCTGCAGCCAAATGCTGCCCCACACTGACCTGGGCTCCTACCCCCCAAGTGCTGCCACTGGGGTGGGCTAGCCTGGTCATTAACAAGCTGTCAAGCAGGAGGTAACAATTATGTGCAGTGACAGCCCAGAGGCGCCCAGCAGTCAGTAGAGGAGTGGGGATGGATTCGCACTGTGGTGATACAGAGGGGACCTGACACTCCTGCCGCCCATGGCAAGGACACTGCTGCTGGGCTCTGGCTCCAGGGGAACCTGCCTTTGCTGTTGTCACTTCTGTTTCCTCTGCAGCTATAGCTGCCATGAAGCGTCCGTCACAGGGCGTGGGGGTGGAGCGGGTCTGAGCTGGGTAAGAGTGGGAGAGGAGGCTAACTCCGCACGAGCCGATCGAGGCGACACCAGATCCGCAGACACTGCTAGGCCCAGACTCCTAAAGCTCATGGAGTTCTGAGGGGAGCAATGGGGCAGCCAGGGCCGGTTCCAGGTACCAGCTTGGCAAGCAGGTGCTTGGGGCGGCCACTCCGGAAAGGGGCGGCAGGTCCAGCTATTCGGCGGCAATTCGGCAGACGGTCCCTCACTCCTGCTCCCAGCGAAGGACCTCCCGCCGAATTGCCGCCGCAGATCGCGACCGCGGCGCTTTTTTTTTTTTTTTTTTTGGCTGCTTGGGGCGGCCAAAACCCTGGAGCCGGCCCTGGGGGCAGCACAAGCTGGGCTGTTACCCTGGGACAAAGCAGCGGCTTCATGTGGTCATGAGTCCGTCAAAGCTGCTGACTCCCCAACACCAGGGCCACGTGTCCCTCGGAAGCCTGCTGGAGGCACTTGGGGCTCACACACTGCACCATGTTCTGCACAGGAGGGAAGTTAGAAGTTTGTCCTTAAAGTCTCTTCTCCAGCTAACGCTGAGGGAAGACTCTGCCCCCCCGGTGTCACGCACCAGGATGTAGCTGACCGAGCTGACTTGGGACAAGTTCACAGAGCTACATTGCCAGCTGAAAGGGACCTCAGTGCACTGCTCAAAGATCAAGATTAAAAGGTCTCCAACCTGAGGCTGGGCAAAGGGCAAGAAGATGATCAGAGGGCCAGGAGGGAGTAATTAAGACTATGACCTCGGGGCACTAACACGCTGAGGTTATTAGCTGTTCTTGGTGTAGTAATCCCAGTGTGCCAGGCTCTTTACAATAACAACCCCGCTGCTAAAACAAAGTCCCAGCCCTGGCGCGTTTGCCACGTGCAGCGAGATTTGCTGGGTTCCTTAATGTCCAGATTGGACTGAAAATCTCGTAGCAAGTGGGGTGCAGTCCAACGAGAGCCCAGAGGAGCCTGCACGTTGCATTAGACCTGCTCTCCGAGGGGTTCAGACAATGAGCTTTGCACTGGCACACAAAAGTAATGAGATTAATAGCATTCCCCAGCTTAATCTGTGTTTCTTTTCTGGAGTCTGCTACCAGGGAGAGAAGGGATTATTTAAACATTAATGTGTTGTGTGGGTGCTGCTGTAATACAGGAGTAGTGGGGAGGTGCTCAAGGACTTGCTTTTTTATTTAATCACAGTAATTACAGGAGCACAGCTTTGTGGAATCACTAAGCGATGGACTTGGCTACGGAGAGCAGCTCCCATTTGCATGCAGGTAGCTAGGGGGGTGTTTTTGACAGAGATGCAATGTCAATTCCTGACGTGCATGGTACAGGGAAATTGTAATGTCAGGCACCGGCTCCTGAAATGTATTAAACAAGCCTCAGATGCGCCAGAACTGTCTCCAGCCTTTTCCTTGCAGTGCGGTGGGTTCCAGCACAAATCTGAAGGTGCCATTCTCCCGGGGCTGCGCTGTACCACATTAACCCAGTGGGCCCAGTTCTGACCACGCTGAGTAACACTGGGGCGCCCATGGGACCACACACAGAGCAGGGCAGATTCAACCCCTCCATGGTCATTAATTCCTTTGCTGTGTCTTGCAATGACACCATCATGGTCCCTTTGTGGACAGCAGAGTGGAGCTAGGTGGAGCCATGCGGCCACACCCTGCCTCCCAGGCACGTGAGCTTGGGGAAGGAGGAATTGCTGAGAGGAGCCAGCTGGCAGGAGCAGAGACAAGCAGCTGCAGCAGGGACCGGCATCCTCAGCGCCCAGCTGATCTTCACAGCTCACTTTGGCTCCCTCCCGCCCCCCTCAGCATCTCTCCACTTCTGCCTCCCTCTGTGCTCCCCTGCTTGTCCCCTCTTCCCCCTCCGCCCTCCCTTGTTTGTCTGTAGCTCCCAGCACAACTCAGCCAAAGCGTTGAACAACTGTGGCCCCAATGCCTCGTTAACGCCCATCACTCTGCTCACCGTGCTGGGCCCTTCCCCTCAGGCCTGGGCTCTCTTGGCTACTTGGACCATATTCTCTTTGGGGCAGCATTCGCCTGGTGCCAGAGAGTCAAACGCCAGTCGGGAAGGGCGGGGGACAATGGCTGTGTCCAGAGAGACAAAAAGGGATGCAGCTGTCAGCTGGTAGGTATAGCATGAATTGATCGGAGGGAGGGGTAACGTGGTTGGGATCCCAAGAGAGACATGGCACCAGATGGGGATGATTACGCAAGCGTGGGTGCAATTCTCGGCGCACCCCTCCCCTGGTCCATCCTGGGGGCAGGTGAGGCACAGCACAGCTTTCAGGTGGCCGTGCAACCTCCTGAAGGCACAAGGCAAGTGAGCTTTGTCCCCTATTTCCTTCAAGCTCATTGCGATTTCTCTGGGCTGGGTGGACGGAGCTGCGTCCTTCTCTGCACAACCTCAGAGGACAGGCCAGTGCCACCACTCATCGAAGCCAGCCAGCTGCAGGAGCTCAGCATCTGTAACAATCAAGCTGTTTTTGAAGTGATTTTTGAAGGCCCTGATCCTGTTAGTAAAGGTGGAGTCATCCAATCAGGGAACAAAAAGAGCACCAGATGATTCTGAATATTGAATGGCTGAAGGAGCACTTGAATTCAACAGTTTGCAAAGCACAGAGGTAGAAATATGTCTGAGAAAACTATTCATCACACAGTGACCATGACAAACACATTCGCCAGGCCAGGGTCATGGTCACGGACACAGGGCCCACCTGTTCACAAGAAACAGCTCCCTTCCTGGGCATTCCTGGCTTGGAAAAGTACCACAAACTCTGCTGTGCAAAGTTTCTGCTCCAAGGCAGCTAAATTCCCAGAGAGTTCATTGTGAAGGAAACACACATTAGGGCTGAGTTTTCTATCCACTCTTAGAGCACTTCTAGCCTCCCCTGCTAAAACCCTGGGCATTTACCTTAGCTGGGGCCTCTCTGGTTTTGTGCTCTGTGTAAAGGTCATTGTCTCCAAACAGACCCTGAAATGACATCCTGCATATGGGATCTCTCAGCAGAAGGCAGTGGGAGAGCAGAAATGTCAGCATTATGCCCTTTTCACCAGAGCACTGGGTAAACATGACACCCTGGATTAGAATCAGCACTGCTGGATGGACAGCTCTGTTCCTCAATCAAATCCATCGCCTCCATGCATACTGTCAAAGGGAAGCCTGGACAGGACTAACAGGGAGTCATTTCTCTGCTAAGAACATTCACTCACTCACCCCGAAGCAGGGCGTTTGCAATCTGCTCAAGCAAACGTTACAGATTCTAGCCCATGCAGGCTGCTCCCTCCGAGGTGAGGTACATGCTGGTGAAAGGTTGGATGAGTGCAGAACAGAGAAGCTCCCCGCACTGCACCCTGGGCCCCCTGCCAGTGTATCTAGTGCTCTGTAGGGGTAAACCACTCACGGGGGAAGGACGGGAGCTCAGACTCCATGGCCCATTCCATCCTGCTGAGACTCTAAACACCAGTAACGTGACTGGTTAATGGAGGGAGCAGAGCTGCCCAGAACAGAGCAGAGCATCACCCAGAAATCGGATCCAGACTCCAGCTTTCATCTCATGCTCACTTTGTACCTTGGGCTTGGTGCTCTCAGCTGTTCTCCAGTTCCCAGGAAATGCCTCGTGCTCGGGTACTTATTGCTGTTTGGGGTTCAGTGGCTCCAGAAAGGGCTCATTTTGGTAAGCAGCGTGGCCAGCAGACAGGGCAGCTGGCTGGAGGTCATAACGGTTCCCCCTCCTTTGGACCGCAGTAGGGTCTGTGGGTGAAAAGCAGATTGTCTGGGAGTTACAGTAAGCATGTGACTCTCGGGCTACCAGGGATGTTTTTCATCAGCATACAAATGTTACCAGGAAGCCAAAAATACCTGCTGGAGCTAGAGTAGTTTCTCAGTGCCAGAGACGCTTTCAGTGCATTGATATTTTAACAGCAAGCGGCTAGGCCACTAGATGTTTCTGTGGGCACTAATAGATTTACTGTTGGTTCCATTAAATGGGAATGCTGCCTTTGTGGTGAGTTCCCAGGGATGCGCCTGGTTGAGAATTCAGGGTCTCAAATCACTGTGTGGCTGATCAAGTGGGAGAACTGCTGGCTGATTAGGGTGAGAGGCGTTGAAGGATCTGTTCAGTTATCAGGTGGTTAAACTGGGAGGGGCACAGGGCATGACTGCAAAACACGGGACTGGCAAAGAGGTTCTACGAAGATGGCTTTGGAAGCTAACAGAAACCCACATCAGTGCAGCCTACGGCCCCCTAAGAATCAGAGCAGGAGCCTGTGGAGCTGAGCTTTCCCTAGGGAGTGTTTGCGATAGGAAAGCGGAAGGTCCGTGTGCACTAGATAACAGAGTGGATTGAAGCCCTGCTTCACCTCTGCTGGGTTAACTAACGGGAACTAGTTAGTGTGGGACTAAGGCTAATGACCAGTGGAGTGGCCTGCAGTGACCTAGCCCAGCATTGCCCCCGGCTTTGGAAAGCTGAGCCCCCTTCCAGGGAGAGCTGCTGGGTACTGTTAAATGCCTTCGTTTATACATGTCCTGCACCACCATGTGAGTCACCCACAAGCCACCAATAAAAAATCCGCATCTAGTCTGGACAGGGCGCGGCAGTCACTCGCGCCCATCACACCAGACAGAACAGGCACTGCGATCACCGCATTTTCCTCATCTTCACTTTTGTCCTAGACGGAGAGCTCAGGGCTGGCTCTATAATTTCCCTCCTGGTCATTTTAACCTCTCTGGGAACCTTGATGTTGCTCCATTTTCCCTTCTCTTACATATTTCAACCCCACATCAGCTGAGATGTCTTTCCAGCCAAACCCCAACCCATCCAGTGAGGCATTTTTCCTGTGCCCACTGCCATGGTTTGAGATTGCTTAATGCATCAGCAATGCTGCTGAGGGTCCCTGTGAAATGCTAGGAGCTGGTCCTGGCCCACCCGATGCCTCTGCAATGCTAGGCGCCCCCCTGGCTGGCTGGCTGGCCAGACACATCTCCAGTGTGACAGCACGTTGTGTTACCACATGACTGCTGGGCTGGCTGCACTCTGACTACTTCTGATTTTTACTTGGGAGCCTGTCAGTAGCGCAAAGCCAGTGTCACTTGACATCCCAGAAGTTGTGAGCCTGAGGTATTTTCACTAATTATCTGTCACCCCTAACAATGTCTCCAGTCAATTACAGTATCATTAACAGCTCAAAGCACACTCCAAACAATACAGCTTCATTCCCCAGCTTCCAACTTAGTCGGTGCATCCTAAGGGAAGGAGAGCCCACAGGGACATTATTAGCACCATCACCCTGTTGTTGGTTATCACATATGCTAATAGATAGAGATCACACTGTACACTCAGTGCTTGCCTTAATGACTGAGTTTCCCTTTTTATCTCTGGGCCTAGCATTCCAATTGCTGAATGAACTATTCTCTTCAAATACTCTGTGGGTTTTGTCCATTGTTGATTAGCACAATATTCACCAGTCAATCCCGATTTCTCAGAATGGCTTTGACATTTATTGGTATTCACCACATTGTTTCAGCAGCTAATTTCCAGCTCATGGGTGGCTCATGAACTGTTCACTTAGGCTTGTCATGATTTATGACCTGTCTTGTGTTGATTGGTTATCTAGAACAATGTCGCTGTTCCCTAGGGTCTCTGTGTAACTGTATATTCCCACCGCACCCTCATTCTCCCTTGGGCTGCTGGCTTCCCTCCCTTGTGGCGTCTCGACTTAAATTAGACTGTAAGAACTTTGGGGCAGGGACTGTCTCTTACTGATGTAGAGCACCAGCACAAGGGGTCCTGATTGTGATGGGAAGCAAAGTGATAAATAATAACCAGAGCATGGAGGTTACCAGGGAAGATGTGGCTTTGGGGGCATTGTACATTTATTCCCCTAGATGCCTTTCTGGGTCGAGTATCCCTAAGGTCTCTATAAACCAGCCATCACAAAGAGGGGACTGTGACCTGCCCAGATGGGAACGCTCCGGTTCCTATAAGGCGATGACTCGTAGGAACCACCAGACTTCTCCACACAGTGGGAGAGGCTCAAGAGAGACTTACTAAGGCTGTTTTCTCCTTTTGACAAGACTGATAAGTCAGTTTCTGCAATACAAACTGGGATCCCCCAGGCTTGGATGGCATCCCCAGGGAGCTGTATACATCATTAGCAACTTGCTCAGTCCTCCATTTGTCAGAGCTTGTTTCCTTGGGAGACTCCAGGAGTTTCTATTTTTAAGCCTGTTTCCCTTTTGAAGATGCATACTAAACTGGTGCTGCCAAGTCACCACGGAGAGGATAGACTCTTCCTTAATGTTGCCCGCAGGAATCAGCCTAGGTAAGTCCTGGGGAATCCAAGGAGAATGTTTGCTGCAATCAACACCGGGGTCCGAGGGATTCCCTGGAGAGAGGCCCAATAATTAATGCCGGCAGAGACATGTGCTGGATAGGCGTGCGTGGCCTTGCTGGGTGTCTGAAGGTCTATTAACAGCGCAGCCCCAACGCTCACTGACAGAGCCAGTGCCTGGGATGTTTCTTTACCTAGTGTGATGAGTTCCAGGTGTCAGCATTAGGGTTGTAGCATTGCTCCCTTCCTGCCTCTGAGGAGCCCTCCCCCCACCCGGAGGATGCAGACCTTACGACACTCACCCCAGGTGGAGGGACGGCATGAGGCCATGCAACAAAAACCCAATTTAAACCAAAGGTGGCACATCTGTGGAGCATAGACGCTGACTGCACAGGGGGAGCGTAACACATACTGAGCCCTAATGCTAGGCTGTTCTTTACCCCAATTTCACCCTTTTGCACCTCCACCAAAATCAACCCCACTCTTCCCTGCCTGTTAGGCCTGCCTGCTCTGCCTTAGAATGGACCGTAGCTGTTCAAAAAGTTAAACAAACATTTACCAACCAATTGCTGCTGGGTGCGAATGCACTCAATAATCCGAGTCTTTCTGGGTTCTTTGCTGAGTGCCTTTTATTTTATTAAGGATTCTGCACAAGGAAGAGACGTGTAAGTGCAAAGGTGGCTAGGTCTATAGCAGGGCTGGGGAGATGTGAGCAGCAAGGGAAAGCAGCAGTGTGCAGCCCAAAAGAAATACAAACCCATCAGGTTAGACAGCAAACTGGCTCTCTCAGCACTGGTCTCTGGAACAGAGTAAGTGCTGCTAAGAGAGCAGGGCTCTTGAGATTTAAATTGCTTTACTTCAAATTTGAATTAAAATCCCTTGTTAATCAAAGCTGATAAGTCGCCGTGGGAGTGACAGAGTTAAGATGGCAGAGAAAGCAGGCAAAGCGGCAACCCAGCCAGTGCAAATAAATGCATTGTCAGGAAATGGAAGATTGAAACAAAATACTAAAGTGGGGATGCAGAATATTTTGTGTAAACCTCCACAACTGCTGGAGAGTGAAGTCCTGGTTCCAGGGTTGAGCGCCCCATGACAGTCACTTCTTCTAGTACAAGGAGAGGCTAGCATTTGGGTGGAGATGCTGTATAAAAATAACTGTTTGCTAGTGTCCCCGAAAATGTTGCCCAGATGAAAGGCCAGGAAGAATCCCCTCTCTCCCGTCACGGTACAGAGTGCTTCATGAGAAGATGCAACATGGGAGTTTTACACCTTCTTCTGAGGCTTCAGGTATTGGCCGCTACTGGGGACGGGATCCTGGACCGTCGGCCAGTTTGGATGTGGCAGATGCAGAAGACCAGTGTCGCGGGACAGCACTGCGTGACTACATATTGACGTGAGCCATGGGCAATGCGGAATCAGCCACTTGTTCCGGAGGTGGGAGAGCACATCCATGAGGAGGTGGATGTCAGCGGGTGGAGATGCCAGAGGGTGGAGATGGATGGCAGGAGAGAGATCACTTATGAGATGCACATGTGACTGTCAGACGAGAGCAGAACTCACTGGAGAAGGTTGTCAGAGACAGAGGAATAGAGGACCTTGCCCAGTGACAAAGTTTGGAGGGAGACGAGGAGGGGCCAAGGACCCGCCCTTGTGGCACTGACAGAAAGGCGGAGGAAGACGCTTTCTCTCGGGCATGCGCACACACTCCGAGGCAGCCCTGGGCTATTCTGCATGACACTGGTGATTGTTGGACTCAGAGCAGGAGAGGGCTGTGGCTTTGCTATCGGAGAGCAATTGTAGGGTGGCCGTCAGTCAGGGCACTTCAAACACCTTCCCACATTTAGGAGACAAAGACCCAAACCTCACACAAAGGTCAACCCTACCCCACAATTTCGTTCCCCAGCCCTGGCGTACGGAGTGAGCTTTTTGACCTGCAATACGATCTGCACATGCAGCTGGAATCCCTTCTCTGCCTACTGGCTACACGCTTGGAATAATAGTCTCATGCATTTTTAATCTTGTGTTTTTAATTAAAAACTAGAAGATATTTATTTATTCTGCTATCACCCCATGAGCAAATCCAACATGGCTGCCTTCGCTTCCGTGAGGCAAAGTTACGTTGGGGCTTGGACTTAGTCTGGTCAGTTGGTAGATGTACGGCTCTGGCTGAGCAGATAACACTACTTGGTCTGGGGAAGCGGGTAGCTGACATTAGGACTGATATTTCCAGAGTGCTGGAGCAAGGGGAGTCCCAATTATATCTCAAGTTAGAACCCTTATGGACAGAACCCGTGTGCTCAGGCAAAGCAACCAATGGCCTTAGACTGAAATGCGATCCATAGACTTATTCTCTGCTGCTTGTATAATATTCAATCTAAACATTGCGTTCAGCACTGGTGCTTTCATCACCTGCATGGAAATCACATTGCGCACCCGTTACATGGACTCCACGGAATATGGACCCATCATCGCCGATCGAATAAATGGTTCCAAAAAGGCACCCGCACTTTTGTGCCTCCTTGCCAACTGATCTGTCCAGACTTCAGACCTGGAGTGTGGGATGGCAGCTTTACTAGCAGAATTTAGTTCCTGGTCTGTCTGGTCCCTGAGGATCTCCCAATGACCTAAGCCACTGCCCTCCCTGCCAGCACAGAGGGCCTGGCCAGAAGAAAGGGGTCATGGCTAGGACACCCCATGCTGCTCCAGTCCTTGGCTCTGAGCAGCCAGCATTAGTTAAAGCAGCCCGAGGCTGCAAGACCATTGGAATGGAACCTGTGCCTTCTGCCAAGAGAATCTGGTCCTGGGAGTGCCCGTCGATCTGCCTGCCCGGGCTACTGCCAACATCGGGAACACAGGGCTGCAAACCAGCCAGGCCAGCTCTGAGGGCTGCATGGGCTGGTAACTGTCAAAGACCAGGGCCTAGTCCTAAGTGCATTGGAAGGGTGTGCATGCTTCACATACCCTAGTTCCCCAGGCTCTGCTAGCCCACTCCAAAAATACAGGACCCTGCCTGGTTTATAACCTTGTAGTTCAGCCCAGATTTTCCTGAGGCTTGGTAACGTGGGCCAAAGTGCGAGCAACTCCCCTCCACACACACACCTCTTCCCTTCCTACCTTCTTCACAGGTTCAGGGCAGCAATGAGAGGGTCTGACCCCAAACCAGGCCCAGCTTGGCATTTCAGCCGAGTTTCTCTTGGAAATTTTGAGCCAACTTACAAGAACAGCTCCGACAGCGAGACGCAAGTAATTGTCTGAGCCCCTCCAACCTGAAGTCACAGAGTGCACTTGGAGGGCAGGCCGGGGGTCCAAACCTGGACTCCAATGTGAGAACAGAAGGAACTTTGCTTTGCAGCATTCCCATTTTGCTGACCTTACTTGAGCACAATCTCCTTCAAAAAAAACTTTTCTAGTCTTACTTCATTGTGTTTGTCTTTAAAACTATTCTTATGAGCAGACCCCACCCTCCGCACCTCCAAGCAAAGGGCCACTGTGGTTAACTTGAATAACGGGTACCATGGCAAGGAGCAAAGAAGCACAGGAGCAGATGTACAAAGCCAGAAATTCCTAAGCTCCATTTAAATCTAGCAAGTAACAAGCGTGTGATCCATTCACAGGGCACACACATTGCAGTAGGACTAGTATTTACTCTGTACCAAAGCAGGAGCTGGAATAAATTGCAGCTGTAGAATGAAGAGTAACTTTATTGCTAAGGCATTAGGCAAACCTAATGTAATCTGAACCGATATTGGATACAAATTCTTGACTGTGAGTCTCTCTGGTTTTCATGTTTTCTGTTGTGGCAGAAGAGCACGTCGTCAGAAAGCCAGGCACAAGGGAAAATAAGGCGGGGAGGGCAGAAGGAAAGTGTTTTCCTTTTCCGCATGAAGGGCAGTTGCAATAGTGTCCAGATCACCCAATCATTGCGTTAATTACTAAATATCCGGATCCTCCTGGAGTTGATTAGATCATTATAACACCAAGCGAAGCCTGAAGAAAAGGAATTCCTGAGGGAATGTGGAGTTCAGATTTGATTTTCAACTTGGGCCTGTTCTCTTGGAACAAAGATATATAGACATCAAAGTAAAACAAGATCACTTGGGGGGGGGGGGGGGAGGATTGCTATTTTCCTGGATAACTCATTCCGGCAAGAGGTGAGGAAACTGTCATTAGACTCGGTTCTTTTCACCTGCAGGTTAATGTGAAGTTAAGCTGATGCTCAGCAGGGAGTTACATTCTTTAAAACATTAAAAGCGTTATCATGGTGTCTCCTACTGCTTTGGAGGGGCCTTATTTCAGGCAAAGTCGCAGCTTTTGCCCAGCAATGAACCTCCCAAAAGCTGGTGTTGATCTTGCTGGGTTATTCTGCGCTTGCCTTATTGGCCATCTTAACATTGTTTAGATGTGGACACTGTAATTGCCAGGAAGAATCACAAATAGGTCCAGCAATGTAACGCTAAGCGAGCTGGGGCAGAGAGCTGAGTTGCTGGGTGGTCAAAACCCTCTGTTCTCCCCTTGCCTAGCTTTCTGGCAGGGCATTGCTGGAGGATTGAAATTCTAGATGGGAATCAGGGAACACAACAACCCACCTTGGGTTTATGGTAAAACAGAAGCCCATCTCCTGTGTGCAATCAACGAGGCCCAATTTGTCTGGTTCAAATGCATTCTTTGTGCACTCAGTGCGGATGTGCTAGAACTCAGGTGGCGAAAGAACAAACTTGCTGACTCCCCAGTTAAAGGAGGAACAAAAAAATGTCATGGAAAGATATTAAAGAGGCTCCGCAAATGCTCATATTGCACAGAAGCCAGGGCTCTTGGGCCAGGTCTGTAGGTTGAGATCACACAAATGAGATCACAGGGTTGCCAGAGTCTCCCTATGTGTCTGCACAGCACCCAGCACAATGGGGTCCCCATTCTGGCTGGGGCCGCTGGCTGCTATCACAGTACAAATCATCCTCAGCCTCTCAGTGCATAGACCTACAAGCAAGCTTCCCTTGGCAAAACGCTTCCTGCTTCAAAGTACCTGCCCCCGTACAGCTAAATTCATGTCTCATATTCTCCTAACACTTCCAGTGGCTCCAGCACTCTGCATCTCAGCCTGTCGAACACAAAGCCAGCAAGAGAAGGGCCCCTGTGTGGCAGTGCACCATCACGTGGGGAGATCCATCCTGCTGCCATCGATATGGGGGAGCAAAGACTGATGAAACCAGAGCACAGTATCCAGCCCCGCCCTGGAAGGCCTGACTGTATTGCCATGGGAAGAGAGGCCCGGGCAGGTGTTGCTGGAGCTGCTCCGTTAGTTTCCTGTTTTAATTTTCTCCCCTCAACCCACTTTCTCTCGGAACCATGGGCCGTAATTGCACTGGGAGCTGAGAGAGCCGTTCTGTCTCTGGAGGAGAACGCTCTGCATTTGCTTACCAGGCACAGTCTAGCTTCGTGAAGCGGGGCAGAGCGGTGTCACTGGGTCTGCAGCTCTCTCTCTATCACTCACTAAGGAGCTTGAAGAATGAGGGGGATAACGGATAGGTAAATAAAGAACTAAAGCCCTAGTGCTCCGTTCTCTGCTGGAGCCCCCTGCATCGTTCAGGCAGGTCTGACCGTGTTTGAGCTACTTATTGTCCCAGCAGCGCCGGCCCAGCAATGTCTATAGACCTTCCGCCCTCGGCAGGGATTTCATTTCGGTCATTACTGTGGAATTGCTGCAGCGGTTTCATAAAGCTGGCACCTCACACAAAGAGCAGACACGCAGTGTGAGAGTTAGACAATTCTTCCCTAGCATCACTCCCCGGAAGCCAGCAGGTTACACCAAGCATGTGTTGTCCCCCCTGGCCCCAGGTGTCAGTCTATGGGAAGGAACAGATACAGGGAAATTGCTGCTTAGAAATCTGGTTGTGAAAGAGGAGTACACAGTGAACTGCTCCTGCTGAGTGTGGCACGTAAACCAGCATGGCCCCAAGAATTGGCATCATCAGCACAGACCCTGCCGGGCCTGGCAGTGTCCCAGTGTCAGTGAGCTGATTCTCAGCAGTCCCTGGGAATGCTCAGCGCTGGGAGAGAGTCTCTTTATTTCATGTATCAGAGGGGTAGCCATGTTAGTCTGGATCTGTAAAAAGCCACAGAGGGTCCTCTGGCACCTTAAAGACTAACAGATGTATTGGAGCATAAGCTTTCGTGGGTGAATGCCCACTTCATCAGATGCATGTAATGGAAATTTCCAGAGGCAGGTATAAATATGCAGGCAAGAATCAGTCTAGAGATAACGAGGTTAGTTCAATCAGGGAGGGTGAGGCCCTCTTCTATCAGTTGAGGTGTGAACACCAAGGGAGGAGAAACTGCTTCTGTAGTTGGCTAGCCATTCACAGTCTTTGTTTAATCCTGAGCTGATGGTGTCAAATTTGCAAATGAACTGAAGCTCAGCAGTTTCTCTTTGAAGTCTGGTCCTGAAGTTTTTTTGCTGCAGGATGGCTACCTTTAAATCTGCTATTGTGTGTCCAGGGAGGTTGAAGTGTTCTCCTACAGGTTTTTGTATATTGCCAGTCCTAATATCTGACTTGTGTCCATTTATCCTTTTACGTAGGGACTGTCCAGTTTGGCCGATGTACATAGCAGAGGGGCATTGCTGGCACATGATGGTGTATATAACATTGGTGGATGTGCAGGTGAATGAACCGGTGATGTTGTAGCTGATCTGGTTAGGTCCTGTGATGGTGTCGCTGGTGTAGATATGTGGGCAGAGTTGGCATCGAGGTTTGTTGCATGGATTGGTTCCTGAGTTAGAGTTACTATGGTGCGGTGTGTGGTTGCTGGTGAGAATATGCTTAAGGTTGGCGGGTTGTCTGTGGGCGAGAACTGGCCTGCCTCCCAAGGTCTGTGAAAGCGAGGGATCATTGTCCAGGATGGGTTGTAGATGATGGTGATGCGTTGGAGAGGCTTAAGCTGAGGACTGTAGGTGATGGCCAGTGGAGTTCTGTTGGTTTCTTTCTTGGGCTTGTCTTGCAGCAGGAGGCTTCTGGGTACACGTCTGACTCTGTTGATTTGTTTCCTTATTTCCTCGTGCGAGTATCATAGTTCTGAGAATGCTTGGTGAAGATCCAGACATGCACTGAAAATGCATAGACTACATTGCCATGCACACTACAGCTAAGACAGATCACAGACACCTTTAGAGGCACAAGGAACATGGCCACAAAAGCATCAGTTACCATGAACACATTGTCACTCCAGACAGCGTAATACAGCCCCATCCTCAGGCGCTGGGGCAGTATCTGCCAGACGGACCTTGAACACTGACCCAGCACTTCGTCACAAGATACCCCAGTGCTCTTAGTTCATCTGACAGACGGAAAGGGCGAGCTGTTAGTGTGGAGCCTACCCACAGATGTCTGCAGTGGGGCCAGAGAAGGAACTGATGCAGCAGTGGCAAGTCTGGTGATGATGAAGGAGGGGAGTGGCTGGCTGCCTTACTGGACACAGCTGTTTGAGAGGGCTGACTTTGACTTGGGAGGAGAAGACAATACTGGAGTATTTCACTGCATGTGAAATCCTTTTCTGCATTATGAGCTGTCCCCAAATCCATCTTTGCACAGCACATTGAATTGCTATTATCCCGATTCCGGGCTTCCTTCTTTGTTAGGCATAACAGTGTTAGCTACTGTTTTGGCATCCCACATGGAAGGGCTGGTGTCAAAGCCATGCTGCCCTGGGTGACAGGTGCATGCTTTTACCTCCCATAGAGAAAGCCACCCATGGAGCAGTCCTTGCAGCTTTGTAAGGTATCCATCAGTTATTTCCTACACCATCTCCACACTGTAACATTCCCTATGCAGTGGGGACCTCCTGCAGTGTACAGAAGGTGTCAGCACCCTGGACAGCACACATTGCATTACCCATGTCCCTCTCCAACAAGTTTGACTCCTATAAAGGGGATGTTGTGCAAATTACGTGCAGTATATGCCAAAAGTACCAAGCCAGTTACATACTGGTGTCCATGAGCCTGGAGAGGCTATCACCCTCACGTGAGGCAACGAGAACTGGTAGAGACTGAACTGACACTCCAGAGAGCTCGGTTCTATGCCTACCTCTGTCACTTCCCCTCCCCCGTGCCTCAGTTTCTCCTGTAAAATGGAGCTAGTGATACTTCCCACCTTTGTAAGGTGTTTTCAGATCTGCAGAGGGAAAGTATTAGAAAGAGGTGAGTGTTCTTATTACTATTCCCTGTGGAGCGTGGGGTGAGCTCTGACTTAGAGAAGGAAGGCAGGAATCCCTGCCAGCAGGACAAAGCGATACTTCAACAGAGAAGTCCTTCTCCTACCTTCCATTCTACTCTTCCTTTATGAGCATCCGCTGTTGGGCTGGCTGGCTCAGGGAGCTGGCAATGACTTCTGGTTCCAGTTCCACTCAGGAAATAGCGCTAACTGTACCTGGCTGATTCCTACCTACTGCTTTTGAAATGAGCTGAGGGTCTCGGCATAATTCCTAAGGGGCATCAGAAGCTGGAGTAACTGTTCTCTCTCATCAGCAGCTGCAGCAGAGGGCTTCTGGTTATTGCATGGGATGATAGAGGAAGGCTAAAGCTTCCAAACTTGGGTTGGACTTCAAATCCCCTCCTAAAAATGTGGGGTTTGGGCTTGTGCTCATGTCTCCTGAAATCATTAGACCATGTGTTCCATGGTATTCAGGGATCCAACCCAGGAGTAAAAGACCAGTGGTATCTGAGGTCTGTGGACATGTTTTGGGTGCTGGACACTGAGGTAACATCTCCCTTCCAACTAGAGATTCTGAACGAATGGTGCCGCAGACTTTAACAGAGCCTATTCTGAAGTCAGTGAGTCAAAGCACCCATCATAGGCAGTGCACCACACCCTAAGGAGACCACCCATCCCTGGGTTGTGTAAAATATAGGCACAGCATGAGGTGAACGACTAGGCCCTCATTCACGAGCATCTTTGAGAGAGACTCTGCAGGGAAAGAAAGGAGATGCCAAATGTTTCCCCGTGCTCAACACTAGACAAAAATTCCCTCTCTTTCTTCCTTGCCTCCCTCCTCCCAGTGATATAATGTTCACCTGAACAGCTTGTGTTCGCACACAGAGTGAGCTGCGAGCTGGCGGTCAGTGGAGAGTCCTACTCGCAACAGGGCAGTGGCAGCAAGTGGCAGAGTGCTCTCTGGGAGCTAAAGGAAAGATACCAAGAAATAGCTACAAAGAGCAGGCCAGAGTCCAGTGTCAGCTGAATGTCAGTGGGTTTATTCAGGGCTGAATCTGGCCTAGTTTCTTGCTAGAGATTTCAGCTGTATGATAAAGGGACACAGTCAGGGAGCTTTAGTCCTATGGGATTTATAATAACAAAGAGACAGTGTCCAACAGGAGAAGACTGAATGGATTGGACATCCTTTGGGGATATTTCCTGTTCTCTTGTCTCCTGGGTACGTGTTTGTGTGTAGAACACATGGTAAGTGTTATCATGCCATTCCACAGATGGAAGAGTGAGGAACGGGGCTTTTAAACCCCCTTTTCCAATGCTGGAAGGCTGAGTGCTGATTCAAGGGGAACCAACACATGAAACTAATTATCAGCAGAAAGTGAAACTGACTAGATACATCAGTCTGGTTTTACTGTCCAGTCTCAATGCAAGCAGTATAAGTAAATGTGTTTATTAAAATTCTGTCAGTGGTACTAATCTCAGATGCTGATAGTTACAGGACACAAAAACTCACCAGAAAATGAACCTGCCATGGATACAATCTGCCCGAAGAGCTTTATGCCATCACCAGGAGGATCCTCAGCACACAGTCAAAGCACCGTTCACGCATCCTCCTTACAGTCTCCCTGTACGGTAGGGTGGTGGTGTTATCCCCATTTTACAGGTGGGAAATGTGGACACAGAGTTCCTACGTGGTTTGCCCAAAGCAAACCAACCAGGGTAAGTCATGTGAAGAATCGGGACTAGAACTCCTGACTCCCAGCTGCATTCCCAGCCTCCAAGACACACATGGACAGAGAATGCCAAGACCTGGTCTCTTAATCCCAACCTAAATGCACTGCAAAGAACAGTCCTTTAAACCAGGAGCACTTTATTTAAGCTTTAATAGCACAATTGCACTAATTAAAGAGACGATAAACCAGTTCCCTGTGTTGAAAAACCATGTGGGCAGAAGCCAAGTACTTAATTCCAACAGGGAAACTGCATTAATGCCTCATAAAAGCGTGGCAGAACTATTGCCACTGTGTGTTAGAAGTCTGCACAAGCATAACTGGCAGACATTAGAGGTGCCAATCCCTAGCACATCAGCTAGCTTTCCTCAACTCAGTATGCAAGTGAGTCCTGCTGAATATTTAAAGATTCCTCAGCTAGTCTCATGGGACCATCTCCAAAGCGCCACAGCTTATTTTGAATGACTGTTCAGAGTGTGATGGTCTTGGCAGAACCATCGTCCCTCCATGCACCAGCTGACCTCGGCCATCTCGTCTTTGAGGTTACGCTCTTTCCGGTATTTTGTGAAACACTGACCTATCCCCTCTGAGCCTCCCGGTGTCACCCATCTGCCCACAGTGAATTCCATTGCCTCAGAAGGATGTTTCTCCAACTGTAACTAGGTTGTCACTGAAATGGCTACTGGAGAAACGGAGGGCATGCTCCGATTGTGAGGTCATCGTACGGAGATACCACCACAGACCAGCTGCATGCAAGGCAGCTCGCTAGCTGTAGACATGTCTGGGATGTAATGGGGCAGGAAGGGAGCGTTGATGGAAAAATTGCATGACAAGTGAGACTGATTCACATATGCCTGGAGAGGTACCATCACAACCATCCCATATTCATTAATGGTCCAATGGTCAAAATCAGCCAGAGGATCTGTTTGTTTTTACAAATTAGTAACAAACCATTAAACTCCTGGATACTGGGTAGGATGAGTGACAGGTATTAGATTGCCCGGTAGGGACCTGTGCCCATGTTTTGTCCTCAGTCGCAGATACCCTCACTGATGTGCGGAGAAGGACTTCTCCCATAAACCTGTGATCTGGAGGATGAGTCAGAGAGCAATCCAGCCAGCTCTGCTAGTGCTCTAAGGCCCTCCCTGACATGCTGCTCTGTGGAGGTGGGATATGTATTATGGCAGAAAGGCACTTGTTCGCATCCCAATGATAGCATCTGAACAGGCACCTGCACACCCGGCCTGTCCAGTTACCATTGGGGCTGGCCAAGCTCAGGGATACTTGGATGTCTTGGGATACCCCATGGCAGAGATGCCTGGGGCTCCCCCAGGATATCACTCCATTATACAGTCACACGTATATTGTTTAATGACAAGAGTATTCAGAACAGTTCATTCCGCTTACCCCACGTTCCAGGGTTGACTGCAGCTGCCAATCAGAAACCAGTGTTCAGAGGAAAGGGTTTGGGGGCCATAGAACTGGGGAGGGAGCAGAGGGAGAAGTGAGACAACCTGGAGGCACTTCCAGACCCTGCAACGCTTCTCCAAACCCAGCTGGTGATTAGTCTGAGTGGCTGGATGTGTTTTGTTAAATATAATCAAATCACACCGAAAAATTTGTGCTGTGGAAGGTTTTCCTTGCCCGAATACAAGTCAAGGGGATCTCAACAACTTTGGTATAGAAGCGCCAGCCTGCTCCCTCTGCCCACATGTGAAACTGACTGCAGATCCCAGGGCAGGATGCTAAGAAATGCCAGTGCATAAAAAGGTGGTGCCACATTGACCTAACCTCCAAGGTTATTTGTCCATTAATAAGTAAACACAAATTTACCTGTTGGATTTCCTGTGCTCTGATGTCGTATTTAGACCTCCCAAATGCCACACAGACCAGCTGATCCCAGCACTCACTGCACCAGGAAGGAGGTGGTGAGAATTTCCTGATCAGTAAACATCCTGCCATCTGCCAGCCCTCCCCGCCAGCTGCATAGCTTGGTGGGACGGAAAGCTGGTCTGCAGAAGTAAATGCATGAATCTTACAGATCTGTGGGCTACAGTAAGAACCAGAGCAGCTTCCTTGTCACAGTGTCTGATCAGCCTGTGGAATTCCTTGACACATGAGGCTCTGAACCTACTGAGACAAATCCCGAGGCTCAAAGGACCGGGTGACTCGAACACCAGCCTCCTGGTAAGGAGTCTGGGGAAAAAGAGGGGGGTGCAGTTGAACAAACAATTCCCTGTGCAATTAAATAACTCAGCCAGTGGGAGGAAAGAAAACAAAGTGGTGACACAGCAGGGAGAGAGAGAAGTCAAGGTGCACCAGGTGTGGGGATAGTGAGAGGGCACAATATCACGCCAGGGCAGAACATCCATTTCTACGAGTGCATTAGGATAGTGTGGGTATTATTTGCCATCCTGTTCCTTATGCACCCTAGCATTGCTCGCTTGTTTTGACCTTTGCTGTGTGTTGTCTTCACTGCGCTGCCTGGGACTCTTCCCTGAATGGAGACAGCGCATTCAAGCCCCCGAATCAGCTTTAATTGCTGACTGTAAAAGGAAGCAAATGGAAAATACATTCCAGGAAAGGGCTGCGTCCAGCAAAATGGAGCCTCTGCCAGCCAAGCTAAGTACTGAATACTGAAAAGGTCAGGCTGCCGCAGCACCGTCTCTCCATAAACGATCCCAACCCCCTAGAGTGTTCCCGGCCCAATCCCCTCGGCCTGTTGGGTTATTCTTCGCACCGGAAAATGTCCCAAAAGAGAAATTTCTCTGAAATGCAGGAGAGCCACAGAACAACGCAGTGAAAACAGACAGCAAGGTGGTTACACAGCAGCACCACACCCTGCGTCCCACAAAGGCTGGAGCTGCAGAGAATTAGCCTGATACATCAACACACGTTGTTATGACAATGCAACACACAGGGATTATTTTAGTATAGGCAGAATTCACGCTCTGGTTGATGTCTGCAACATGGAGTCCATCTCTGGGCGGTTAATGATTAGAGGTCACACAGTCAAAATAGCTGTTAAGAATGCAGGTATTTCTTTTAGGAGTAGTCATTTGCTCCATTGAGAATATTTCCCATCTCTCATTAATCTGCCAGTCTAAACAGCACCCACTTCTTGAAGCAAAGATAAGAGCAAAATCCAACAGATTACGATGAGACCTTTTCTGGAGAAACCTACAGTAACAAAGCGGGGAAAGCACAAGGAAGGACTAGGCTCCAGTGAAACGTCGGCCATGGGCCTGGGAGGGATTTTATTCAGGACATGACTGGGGCGGCAAGGCACTACCAAAATACTAATAAACAATAGAAAGCAAAACCACTGCGAATCCAAGTGCCAACAACGCTGTGAGAGCATTTACGCAAGCTGATTTCCTCTCCCCGCCCTGACAAGCGCTGCTTACTATGTACACCCTGGATTTGTCCAACGTGAGTGTTGATATTCATGGGTAGTGTACGACCAGGACAAAGATCTTCTCCTGTTGGAATCTTAGGAGACAGAAACAATCTCACGTGACATAGATGACCAATCATATGGAACAAGTTGTGGGTAACGTGGGGAGAGTTCTCACAACAACAAACCAAGGGGGTTTGTTGAGACAAATGCTTCATCGAAAAATTTTGAACAATGAACCATTTCATAGAATCAGGAGCTATTAATCTGCAAACAGAAGGAACCGCAAAATTCAGCAGGGTGGTTATTTGCAACAAATAATGTTACCAGCTCTAAGCATCACCACTGTACCTGTTTTCTTCTCCCAGGGCCCTTTCTATGTGATCAGAAATGATAGAGAGAGGATTAACATAGCTTCTATATGACAACAACACACAGATGCTAACTGCTATGCTGAAATAGACCAATGGCCCATCCAATCTGAGCTCTTCTCTCCAACAGTGGCCAAGAAACCATAATCCCTCGCATATATACACACACACAGGGCCAGCTTTAGGACCTGCGGGGCCCGATTCGAATACCCGGCGGCGGTCCGGGTCTTCAGCGGCACTTCGGTGGTGGGGGGTCTGCTCCGCATCTTCCATGGCACTGAAGGACCCCCACTGCTGAAATGCCGCTGAAGACCCGGAGCAGACCCCCTGCCGCCGAAGTGCCGCCGAAGACCCGGAGCGGACTGCCGCCGGGTGAGTAAAAAAAATTAAAAAGGCGCGGGGCCCTCTTAAGCGTGGGGCCCGATTCCGGGGAATCGGGGGAATTGGCCTAAAGCGGCCCTGCACACACACACACACACACTACGATATCATGGGAGTGTTCTTGACCCATCTTTTGTCGTCATCAGCTTCTGCTCTGAAGCATGAGGCCTAATCAGAGTCCCTGTGCAAGCCCCACAGACAGTAGCAAACCTTAGACAGCTGTACTAAACTGAACCTCGCTATATTACTAGGGACGGGCCAGATTGGTGTGATTAAGAACTGGATCAAATCAGCACTTTCCTTGAGACTCAAGACAGTTCATTATAGGTATTTTCACAAACACCAGGGCTTCTTGGCTTCCACCAGCTAGAGAATTCTGCGAGATGGGGAGTGTTTCAAACTAGATCAAAACCAGGAGGTGTGGAGTCTCAGGAGAAATTAAACCTCGTGTAATAAGTTCTGGCACAGAGCAGCTGCCCTTTAGGAAGTCAGCACAACTCCAGGGCCACTGTCACAAAACAATGTCGCTAGGCTGTCTGTCAGAGTGTAAGAGGAACATTCAGAGACACTGCCCCCACGTGACTGTTCAGAGCTGGGATTGTGCATTTAGAACAGTGTTGAGCTGCGCTCTGCAACGTTCCCTTCCTACCCCTCAACAAACGCCATCCACTGTCTTCTTTGACTATTAGATGAGTGAAACTAACAAATGATTGGGAAGCCAGCTATGTGCCTCCCCAAGGTGATGGTTTCACCCTGATTAGAAAGGATCTACAAAGATACAGCTCTATAGGAGTCCGTGTCCACCATACTGAGATCCTTCTGCAGGAGTCAGTGTTTGATGGTAATTGGTGGATTACAGCCAGAGAATACACAGAGCTGTATTCGGGGTGGAGGGACTGCGTAGAGGCACACACCACGTGTATATATCCGTACACACCACTGTGCGTCTGAAAAAGGAAGCGAGCACAAGGGAGAAATCATTGCCTACGGGTTACAAAAACTACCTTCTTGGTGCAATATCCCCTCAGCCTTTGGCTTCAGGCACTAAGGCTTATAAAACAATCTGTCTGTCTTGTAAACCTCAGGCACTATTCCTGACCTCAAATCATGCATGAGAGCACAGCTCTGGGGGGTGTGCCAGCATCCTGGCAGTCTCTCCGTGCACACGCCTAGGGCCTGCGTCTCTCTCTGCGGGCATGCAGCAGAGTGGGCTCGCCACTAATGCACCCACGTGGCATAACAGTTCTCCCCTGCATAGTGCCCCCGACAGCTGCCCTGGTCTCACGGTGGTTCACCTCTTTTTGTGACTCAGCCCTCCAGCCGGGTCACCTTCAGTCCCATCCCTTCCAGGGTAAACAGAGTGCAATAAACTCAAATACAGAAAATGCTTCACCCTTACCCAGGCACTGCGGGGTCGTGCAGGGTGACGCCTCCCAGGGCTTTCGCCTCAAGCTCCAGCTCCTAATTCCACAGTCCTTCCGCCTCTGCTGGCAGGGTGTTTCCATGTCACCTTTCCCAGCGGCTGGTAGATTCCCCCAGACCCTACCACCACACTAGGCTCCTGTCCAGGGTCCCTAGGATGAACAGTCATTGTGTGCTCAGGCAGACCCCTGGCTGCTACCTCCCTGGATTCCTTCCTACCACAAGCCTTTCCTCAGGCCTTTTCCCCAGGCCTGTCCTGGGCTCTTTGGCTCCTGCAGGAATCTCCTTGTTCCCCTCAGGTCTCTCCACCCCAGAGAGTGACGGCAGAGTTCTCGCCTCTCTTTCTAGTAGCTACCCAGCTCTCCTTCCATTGGGCCTGGCCCACCCTCCGGGTGTGACATTAACCCTTTCTCTGCCTGCGTGGGGTAGACACCCCCTCACCATTCACTGGTGCATGCTTGCACTCTGTGTATGGCTCTGCTTGGCGTGGTGTATGCACCTGGGTGTCCACATGCTTTGTGTACGCATCTCTCTGTTAGCGCACATGCAGTGTATGTACTGTCTGTGTGCGCCTGTGCCTGTATAACTGTGCTCCATGCATCGTGTGAGTCTGTGTGGACACACCATCCCCCTCTATGTTTAGTATAGTGCTTTGCAAATCACGTCTGTCGGGGATTTTACACACACACACACACACACACACACACACACACACACACACACACACACACACAGCACGCGCACACACACACACACACACACACACAGCACGCACACACACACACACACACACACACACAGCATGCACGCGCACACACACACACACACACACACATGTAATTAAAATGACCTGATACCATTTTAAGCAGGAGTTGCTTCGCCCTCCAAGTCCACTCCTCTCCAGTTGGTGCCGGCTGCAACGCAGCAGGACCGGGCATATTTCCGTGCCTGGCTCTCTCTGTACCAAGAAACAGACAGAATTCCCATTTAAAATATGATTTTCCCCTCTCCAGCAGCCGATTCCCAGGCTGCTCCGTGTGTGGAGCCAGGATGATATATCCCCCAAAACCACAGACAATCTTCTCCCCTGCGAGTCACGCCTCTGCCACCATTAGCTCCAGTTCACATCAATATTGCATATGTCCAGCCTCCCCCGAGCCTCTCCCCAGCTGACTGATGATCCTTGGCAATGATCTGAGTGAGATGGGTTGGAGCAGCATGTCTCTGTCCCACCTGGCTGCCAGCATGCGTATAGCCCAGAGGGAGGGGCAAGTCCCCAATCCCCAGGTGAGCCGACGAGGGCTTGTTTGACTCTCTTCCCAATGGCCCCCTGGCTCCTGCAGGCAGAGGTTTCACTGCTCCTGCAATAGCTGCTTGGATTGTACACTGGAGTCACTGAGTTTTTGAAGGATTAATTCATTTCCTCCTTGCAGTGACAGTTTGAGAGCATAACAGAAGCTTGCGTGGGGTGTGTTGTTTGTGACAGCTACCAGCCTGGAGAGTGGGTGGGTGGGGGGCACCAGTGCTGTGGAGGGAGATGATGGGGAGCATACATCTCCGTAGCTCTCGGAGGGGTCATGGCTGTGCAGAACCCTGCAAACAGCCAAGTGCATCGCACACCTGCCTTACTCAACGGGAGAACATAGCCAACACAGGAGAACAGCCAACTGGCTACAGTGCTAGCAACAGAGTCCGGCAGAGCTCAGCCATTGCTCTGCCTAACGCCTCCCCTGAGAGCACGCACGGTGCTTACAACATAAAACATAACATCAGAAAGAAACGTCCTGATGCTAATTAATGTAAACAGTTACATCTGGCAAGCGGAGTGCTGGCTGCAGCGGGATCCGGAGTGCTTTGGACTGGGCTGGCTAGAGAAACCTCCGCTCAAATTCACCATGGGGTTTGTACCCTTCTCGGTGCAAGTGTCCTGGCTAACTGTTAACCCACGTTCATCCCCATGGTTTCTGAGTGCCTAGGTGAGACCTGTACAGTAACTGGGAATCACACACACACCAAGAGCCAAGGAAGTATCAGACAGGTCACATTTTGGCCTCCAGGCACTGTCCCTTTGAGTTAGTTCCCACAAAGGAGACTGATTCCAAAGTCTATTTGATTGTCTCAGAGATGTCAGACTCCCTCCTCTGATCCCCGCCGTATACTAACGCACTGCCACACTGGATAGGTTCCCTTATCTGCCATGAGGCTGAGCGGTTCGGGCTGTAATTTCACGCAGTTGTAAGCAATCGCACTTGCAAAGCATAAAATGCGGCTCTGTGTTTCTCAGCACAGAACGTAAAGTCTCACTATGAACAGTCCTGGGATGCAGCATCCCTGCCCTGATCCGCTGGGCCAGGGGATCCAGGGGAAAGGCACGAGCAGCCTCACCTCGCGTGGAAGGAATTGCCCATTGAGCTGAGTGCATTTTTGGCCGAGCCCCAGGAACGCTCGCACAGACTCATCCCACCTTCTGGAGCATCTTGCTGGGTGTTCACAGAATCTCTCCACCCTTTCCCCAAACCTCATGTTTCTTCCAGCAGACACAATTCACAATGTCCTGAAAATACATTCCACTCTACTACCTGCACTGAAGCCCTGTAACGTGTTATCACTGTTATTAACAATAACACGGCAACTTCTATTGTGTAGCCGGAAGAGAACGACGAACTAACCATTGGGCAGCAATGCCAGAGGGCCCCTCGGTGCCTTCACAGAAAGAAACTACAAAGGTATTTTGCCATAATAATTAGGCCATGTGCCCATTATCCCAGAGCAATAAGAAAATGAAATGCAGCCAGCCCTGGGGAGGACCACGGATTCCAGCACAATAGCAGGCAGGAAAAAGAAGGAATTTAGGCCAAGGAGATTGGGGCAAATCCTTTCTCTTACAAAACTTGAGATAAAATGGTACGGCAGCGGTACCCAGGCCTGGCGCTAGCTCTGTGCGCGGGGGTGACTGGACGGCGGTACCCAGGCCTGGCGCTAGCTCTGTGCGTGGGGGTGATGAGGCAGCGGGGGTACCCAGGCCTGGCGCTAGTTCTGTGCATGGGGGTGACGGGACGGCGGGGGTACCCAGGCCTGGTGCTAGTTCTGTGCGCGGGGGTGATGGGACTGCGGCGGTACCCAGGCCTGGCGCTAGCTCTGTACACGGGGGTGACGGGGCGGCGGCGGTACCCAGGCCTGGCGCTAGCTCTGTGCGTGGGGGTGACGGGACGGCTGGGGTACCCAGGCCTGGCGCTAGCTCTGTGCGTGGGGGTGACGGGGCGGCGGTACCCGGGCCTGGCGCTAGCTCTGTGCGCGGGGGTGAATTTCATGCACAACGAACACTGACAACAGAGACATCGCAGATAGGAACAGAATCGTTTGGATTCCCTCTGAAAGCTGCCGCCAATGCCCGCTGGTAGAGGCCCAGGTCGTTGCACTGTCTGGCTATTATCAGAGGGGTAGCCGTGTTAGTCTGAATCTGTAAAAAGCAACAGAGGGTCCTGTGGCACCTTTAAGACTAACAGAAGTATTCTTCTTCAGATGCAAGTGAGGTTCTTACCCACGAAAGCTTATGCTCCCAATATTTCTGTTAGTCTTAAAGGTGCCACAGGACCCTCTGTTGCTTTTGTCTGGCTATTGTTATTGCGTGGTGACTGTAAGTGTCCTTGGCCTCAGGCACCTGCTCTCAGCCGTCAGGATCTCTCTACCCCTTTGTCGCTATTGCATGGCAACAGCAGGCCAGTCTCATCCTAACATGCCAAAGTCCTGAGCACTTTTCCTTCTCGGGGGTCCCTGACAGGAGCAGCCCAACCTGGGCTGAACACAAAGGAGCCACCTCCCCACAGAAGCAGGGAGCAGAGAGCCCCAGGCCCCAATCCCTCTGGAAGAAGCTGCTGTCTCCAGCGCGCCCTTCCCCTCTCCTTTGTCTTCTGGAGGCAAGGGCGCATTGCCGGTGCAGCCCCCTGCTGAGGGCTGGGGCTTGTTTTAGGAACGAAGGGGAGGCGTTGACAATTACAGCTGCACTTCAGAACAATTCATTGGCAAAAGTAATTAGATAGATAACACACACTATTACATTCATCATTTATTTTTCTAACTGACTATCCCTGGTGTATGCTGCAAAATGCTTCACTAATTCCTGCTACCACGGACATGCTGCATCGCTGGGCCCTGCGCCTCCTTGGGTTACCTTATAAACACGACAGCTCTGTGTGTGCAGTGGTGGGCGCATGGTCTCCTCCTTCTCCGGCTAACCAGTATCATCTCGTCACTTCCTTGCCTTCTCCCTGGCTGTTTGCTGCATCCACCCATTGTCTCTCCCGCCTTGTTCTGCGGAGGTACGCGCTGTGGAGCCATCTCTTTGTTCTGTGTCTGTACAGCGCCTGGCGCACTGGGGCCTGCTCCATGAATGGAGGCCCCTAAAACTTCAGGATCAGGCACTACCATAGTACACATAATATATTTCTTTCTCATTTATTTGGGGGGTGGGGCGCATATGTAAATTTAGGGCTGGTGGGGAGGTAGCGCTACAAACCAACATCTATTTAGCCAATGAACATGAGCAGCATCCGTGCTCGCTACCCTCCTACTGTCCCCTACCAACAGGCCTCTGCACCGACCCAGAGGGACCAACCGCTCCAGAAGTGAAAGGGGAAATTTAGTCTCTCTTTGGTCAGTTGGCTGCAAATGCTGGGAGGCGCAGGGGAGGTGGGGGTGACATGGATGCCTGGTCACCAGGCACCTGTTTGAAACCAAGTGGCCCAGACCCTCTCCCCAAGGGGATGAGTCACTTCAAAGAGGTTCTTGCTGAAAAACCCCCATGTCTTCTAGCTTAGGGCAGAGGCATAGGGTGTGGATACACAGCAAAGAAAAACCCGCCAGCCGACTCAGGCTCAGGGCGCTGAGGCTGTGGGGCTGTCTCACTGCTGTGTAGACTTCGGGGCTGGGGCTGCAGCCTGACTCTGGGACCCTCCCACCCCGCAGGGTCCTAGAACCCGGACTCCGGCCCAAGCCTGCAAGTCTCCACTGCAATTACACTGCCTCCCAGACCGAGCCCCCCAGCCCGAGCCAGCAGGCACGGGCCAGCCGCAGGGGTCTAGTTGCTGTGTACACATACCCCTAGTGTCTTCTTTCCAGCACCGCCTCCCCAAGGCACAGACCGCTCTTGGATACAGACCGCTCTTGGATACAGACCGCTCTTGGATGACCCTTAGCCTCCTCCCCAGAGGCTGGGGTGGCCGGGAGAGGCTTTCGAGCAAGGCAGTACAGCCCCTTAAATGTTATGGCTTAGTCCGGAGTGGAAGCATTTATGGGGTGTCGTATACAGATGAGCAAGAGGCAGCCGAGCCTTTGTTCAGACCAGTGGGAAATTAAGTTGGAAGGAAAATATCTCTGTTGTCCCTGGGAAAATCCACCCCGTGATGGACAAACACTGCTTTAGAGAGCGACATCCCCACGGACCCAGAGCCCCATCCTGCTGCCAATGGCAAAATTCCCTAAAACTTCAGGATCAGGCCCAATGTTATACACGTCAGGCAGCAGAACCACTGCCGGGTGCTTCCTGACCCTGCCGAACACTGGAGATGGAGGTTGGAGAGATGACGGGGACATGGAGTGAGAGGAGGCTGCTCTGAGAGTCTCATGCCTCGATTCCAGGGGCAACGTAAAGGTGTCAGGGGAACAAGCTGCATTGGCCTCACACTGCTTCCTTTCTGCATTGCTCCACCAGCCTTCACAACTCGGCTTTAGCTGGCACCTCTGCCTGTTGGAAACTCGCCCATTGCGCAGTGAGTGAGCATGGTGCCGCTCAAGCAGATGGCCATGAGGGTAGAGATGCCAGAGAACCAGTATGTGCACTACGCTGAAGTATTGCGTCAAACGTGGAATCTGACTCCCGGCCAAGAATATTGGAAGAGCAGCCCCCAGCAGTCCCTGCACAAGGAGAGATGGACATGAGAACTGGAGGTTATTGCACACGTTAAAATGCCTTCCGTGGAAGGTCAGGCCAGCGTTTCGAGGGTGACTCAGTGCTAGGAGCTGCACCTTTGGAAAGCGGGCTCGGAAGTAGGTGCCTCTGGGGGAGCTGAACCAGAACCCAGCTCAGGATGGAAATCTGACTGAGGCCTAGGGAGGAGCGACACAGTCCAGAATGGAGGCAGCCCCAAACCTCGACCTTTGTGTCGTTACGAGCCCAGAACCCCTTGCTTAGGAATCAGGGACTTTCTCTGACACTGTGAACTGTTCAAATCAGTTGCCCCTTGGGCCCTTACCGTAGTGAGCCGGGAGCTACTGGAACCCCGGCTCCTGCCATTGACATTCGCAGTAGAGACCCGGGTGCCAGGAGCTCTGTTTCAGAGACTTTTTTGGGGGAACAACAATTATGATTCTGCAACAAACTGTTTACTCAAGAACCAGGGTCTGTCCCCAGGGGCCATTCAGAGACCTCCCCAAGGATTTCATCCTGCAGCCTCCTTCCCCTCCCCAAGGGCATCAGTGCAGGGAGAGCAGAGGGGGGAGTAGCCTACAAGCCAGCCAAGGAGCCCAGCTTTGCTAATGAACCAGGCCCTCGCTCTCTTCCCCACCATTAAACGCTGGGCTGGGATCTGACTGGAGCTGGGCCCAGCTGTCACCACGGCCAGCAATGGGCTGGGGTCTGTGCAGCTCAGCAGGACGCTCACGAGGCCCGTGTGGCCTGACAGAGTTACGTACATGAGACCCTGAGGAAACCAAAGGAACAATCCATTGAAATGGGGAGCCTGGGGCCACACTCCCTTCATGCAGCTTGTCTCCATGAACATGGAACCAGACCAGAGCCACCGCCTGCCCTGCCCACCAGCAAGCTGCCAGCCCAGCCCAGCCCGGCCCGGCCCAGCCCGGCGTCTTTCCCCGGAACCCGCCGAGCCTCTTGTAACAAGGCTCAGCTGCAAGTGACTATGGCCCCGCCAGGAGGCCTCCCTGAGCTGCCTGAGATGAGCTGCTGGGATGGAGCTCAACAGCTCCTTCCCGTCTGGCTGGGTGGGGAGTCAGACCTGTACCGCCAGGTGAGCAGGGCCTGAGCAGAATAGCCCCTTGCCTGCACTAGAGACCGAGCTAGCTAATCTGACCTTAACACAGGCTGCCCTGGAGAGGGATTTGAGCATCCCTCGGCATCCCCTCGCCTTCCCTCGCAGCAAGCTGTGTATTTCACTGCATGCAGGGCGTCTCCCTGAGAGGCCTCTGGAGGGAAATAGCAGACAGCTGAGATCCCAGGGCTGTGTTTATACATGAACTCATCCCCAATGCAATGCAGGCCTGTTTCCCACATGTAAAGGAATCCGCATCCCTTCCTGTAATTTACCCACCAGCAGCATGTTACACCGTGGGGCAGCAGAGACGGCCTGCAAGACAGCGCAGGCTCAGGGCTATTCATAGCTACTTTGCTATCAATTTGTGCAACTAAGGGAAGGCCCATCATGCAACAGTAACACTGTGAGCAGCCTGTCACTGCAATCTCCTCACTCTTACAGCCCCTGCACTATAGGGTTGAGCACCTGCCGAACAGGACTGAATTTATCCTCCAAGCCCCAGCCAGGGAGATACGGAGGAGCCACTGCCCCCTTTTTACAGATGGGGAGCTGGCACACAGGGAGCGCCAACGACTTGTCCAAGTTTGCACAGAGAGCCTGGGCAGAGCCAGGAATTGAATCCAGATCTCGGAGTCCCATCCCTAACCACAGACCAGCCTTACTCACTCCCTACCGTCCTGTTTGACAGGTTCATTTCCATTCTGCTCTGTTCTCCGACACCATCCATCCCCAATCAGTGAAACCAAACATTATCATCCAGAATATTATTGCTATTACAGCTGTGAGTGATGAAAACAAATTGCTGAGGCTGAGTCTAATCAATCAATGGGCCCAAAATGTGCCACAAATCTCCGAAATGTCCCCCGGTGCTGGGCACGGCGTTCAGAGCTCAGATTCTGCTGAAAGATGCATAAAAACCCATGAAGCCAGACGGCTCCCTCTTGACTCCACGTTTGAGGAGACTCAGGGAGAACATAAATTATTCCTTCCCAAGTCAGTTGTAACTTGCACTTAGTAAATCATCCCTAGGTAGGATCCCTCGTGCCCTGGCAAGGCAAGTGGAATAAGTGATGTGTTTTGAGAAGAGAGGCTCCTTCTGGAGTTCCCACATCCCAAATGCAGAGGATGCCTTGGTAGGGAGGATGGTCTAGTGGATAAACACGGGTTCAATTCTTAGCTCAGCCTCCTTGGGCAAGTCACATAATCTGCCCTGTGCCTCCGTTTCCTGCCATTCCAAATGGGGCAGACTTCCCTTCCTTGTGGCGGTGTTGAGATCAAATCCATCACGGGTTACGAGGCACTCAGATGCTACGTAAGTGGTATGTTCCATACAAGTAGATTTGCAGTAGTAGAGGAACACCGGCAAAGTAAGGCTTAAATATTAGATCTTCAGGCATTTTAAATGTCTGCTCTGCCGCATGGCTCTTGGAGGAGAGGAGAATTTCCCTCTAACCACAGACAGAAAAATAACGCCCCTTACAAAGATGTGTATTTTACTTACCACTAATAAGAGGAAAGAGCCTTGCTAATGTGGTGTTATTAAATACGAACATGCTGGATGCCAATTACATCCCGTTCGTCAGCTGGGGCAGGAGCTTTCCTGCCAGTCCCTTGGCTGGTAGGTCGTGTTGTAGGCATTTGATTTATTCTCTGGAATCAGATTGGCTGTGGACCCTGGCTGGCACTGGGACGCAGGCAAGCCTTGCCCTGGGAGCCTAGATGGTAGATACAAGGGGATAACGGCTGAGCAGAGAGCCTAGATGGTAGATACAAGGGGATAACGGCTGAGCAGAGAGAGGTGAGAGTCTGGGAACTGGCTGGGTGTGGCTGCTTGGAGTTATGGCTGGGCAGGGGGGTTGGAGTTTCAAGCCAGAGCCTGAGTCACAGAAGTGCCAGGCATCCATAGCTCCATTTGGATTTGTGGGAGCTCATCACCGCTGAATGTCTGATCCCTAGCAGGTAGAGAGCCTGATTCTCCTCTCATCTCCACCAGGGGACAGCTTCTCATCCTGATGCAGCCACTTTGCACCACTTTCACAGTGAGGATTCCCCCGCAGTAATGCCCGTTTCACACTGGTGTAACCCCACTGACTTCGCTGCACTTGGTCCTGTTTTACACCATGGAGGAGAACGATTCATTGGCTGGGGTTTGTTTTGGCAGGGACAGGCTCCTCATTATGTGTCCCACGTCATCATTTGTCCCATCCTATTGTTTTTCTCCATTGGCTTTAATTAAATCCACTGTAGCCTTGGCAAGCCAGGTCCTATTTTACAATGAGCTGATTTGACAGGCTATTGTTTTCCTACTGGCTGCCATCGCTCGTAGACTGATGGGCTGATATTTCTGGGGACCACTCTGCCTTCGGATATGGATGCATGCTTGGGAGAAATATGTGTTACTCAGGGCATAACTAGATCCATAATATTGAGGGTCACTGAGCAGCAAACACAGGTATTTGGAGCAGGCAAACACTTGCTTTTGTTGTGAGCTTGTACGCAGGATGCATTTGACCTCTGGGAGAGAAACAAGGATGGCATTTAAGTGACTCTGTGGGATTGTCTATCTGAGCTTTGCTACCTGAAGGAATATTTTAAGGGGTGCAAGGCTGATCCCGCAAGGGACTGGAGTTAAGGGAACTCAGCCCCTCTCCTGAAGGTGCTCAGGACCGTACGAGGTCAGGCCCTACAGCTGGATAAGCTGTACAGTCTTGTGATCACCTGTATGTCTGAGAAGTCTGATCTCCTTGATTTGAATGTATAACTCCCCACAGAGTGCACAGCCCCCTGGGAAATTACGGGCCAGTCCTACAACCCCCACTCACCTGTGTAGCCCAGATTCATGTGAACAAGGCTTGCTCTCACAAGTAAGGGCCGGCATGATCGGATCCTATGTGCACTATAGAGAAAGGAGAACAGAGAGGCTTAGAAATGGAACTGCTCAGCTCATTCCTAGCATTGTCCACTGCCTTCCATGCTCGCTCTGTGACTTCTGGGCCTGCCACGCCAATGCCACTCTGTTGATTGTCTGGTTTCACTGTCATCTCTTGGTTACTTAGTCAGAAAGGGATCGGCAAGCCAACGTGGAGGCCTGGCTTTTAAGCAGCAGACATGCTGGGTTCCCTGGGTGAGTGTCTTCTCTTGACAGGTGTGTGTCCTTTTAATTACTAGTTCAGCTGCCAATGGGGTTGCCATAGTAACAGAGATCCTGATTAGTGCTCTTCTCTTTCACAGACTTTCCAACCTTGGAGGGAAATGTTTGATGTCAGCATCCCCAGGTCACCCCGAGCTGCAGGCACCAGTTGGGTCGTTTGTCTGAGCCTTCTCAGCTGCCCTGGCGTCTGTTCTATGCCCAGGCATCCAGGGCAGGGTTATTTGTTAGGATGTCAAAGAGAGTCCAACCGAACAGGCCCAGCAAAGACTTGGAGAGGCAAACCTGACACTGGATGTTTTCCCGTCATTGTGGTAATTGATACAAACGCACCTTGCTGTCGCCTGGAAAACAGCAATTTTCCATTTCTTTTTCCACCAAGAGGAATTGCTGCCTTCAATCTTCTTCCTACTTACAAACCTTAAACTGCCGCCCAGCCTGTTTATTAAAGGGCCATCGACAATCTATGCTAATAGCAATGGGCTTCTGCCAGGACTTGTCGGAACTGGGGGCAATTTGTATTGTGCCTGAAGCATTTGAAATAAACAACCTGTCATCGTTTCAGTTGCAAGGCGAATGTAAAACCCTCACAGTGCTTTCAGCCTCATATTTGATCCCCACCAGCTGATGCTGCCTGTAAAGACACTCTGCAAATAGGCAGGAATTCAATAAACTCATTTGAAATGCAAGGGCTTAAACCCCAGCCAATCTGTAGTCAGCAAAAATATTTAGAAATTAATTTGCTAGAGTTTCACTGTATTTGGAGATGCTAACGCTGATCACAGAGGCTGAGAGGGGCTTGGACAGCATCTATGCAAACTCCCGAAAGTGACGCTTCCAGAGACAGCAGTTCTGTGTTAGCCAAGAGCCTTCGCAGAAGCCCCTGGAGAGTCAGCATGTCATGGAACTGTGCTCAGGACTGCAGGAGACGTGCCGAAGCCGGGGCAGTGGAGGATGAAGTGGCAATGTGAGCTACTAACTGGGGCCACTGAAAAACTGCAGGGATGGCTGGGCAGAAATGGTAGGATTGTGGTTTATTTCTTGCAAAATGATACAGGAGAAAAAAGACGTGGATTATCCAGGATACTTGCTCCCATCCACTGGGCCCTTTACCAGGGACAAAGAGCAGAAATGCAGAAACACACATTAGCCCAGTTTAGATAAACCCCAAGTTGACAGTGAGGTTTCCATCTAGTTTCTACTGGCCAGGCGTCTACATTACCAAAAATCACCAGCACACTCTTGCCCTTGATGGCAAAAAAAGCCAAGGACTAACATCTCTCTCTGCAGTTCTGCCCCCATGACCCTGGTATCTGAACGCCTCCCAGTCGTTCCATGGATTTCTCCTCCCAGCACTCCTGTGAGGCCCGGCAGCGCTACTGTCCCCATTGTACAGATGGCGAGCTGAGGCACAGAGAGATGACATGACTGGCCCAAGGTCACACACAGCTAGTCTGCTTGCAAGTCCCAGGCTAGCACGGTCGCCACTGGGCCTCCCTTCCCCTCTCCCCCTGAGAGGAGGTCGCTCTGCAGCACGACTGATGGGGTGGTGGCGGGGGAGGAGGGAACGTGCACTGAGGGAAGAAGCTTGCACTGCTGGTGTTCTGCGGTTGAAAAGAGGACGTCTGCCATTAGGGCTCTCGTCCCAGCTCCATTCAGCAGCAATAAAGTCACTTTTAAATGTAAAAAGAAAAGAAAATAAGAAAAGTCCCAACCAATTCATCTCTAACCGGACTTAGAGCTCAAACTCGCAAACCCATTCAAAGTGCATTCAGGGCCTGAAGCTCCCAGGCCGTGATTCCAATCAGCAGTTCCTACCCTAACGCACGGTTGCCAAGCTCACTCCATGAGTTAGACACACACAGAGAAGCAGTCACATGCAAACACTTGCATTCTGTTATTTTTAACTTGCTGCCAAGATAAAGCTTGTGGGCATTTCACACCGGCTCCCGATCCTCCTTGGCTCAGCGCTTAGCCTGCTCCCCAGACAAGCTCGGGAAATGAAATGTTATCCAATTAAAAAGCAAACCCAGGGATCCCTCTAAGTTCACTTAGAAAAGGGCAGGCCAGCAAAACAAGGTTGGGGCAGTTTGTAGCCTACTTTATCCCAGACACACACGTCTCAGTGCGTCATTGCAAAAGCTTTTTCTTTAACATGCATCTTCTTCTAAAAAGTCAATCCCTTTGTGTAGAGGTATCAACGTGGCAAGCTGCAGCTGCCTGGCGCTGAGACCCATTTCAACGTACACATTCGGCATGTCCGGGCATTGGTCAGACGTGGCTAGGAGATGACAGAGAGCAGCTCCGTGCTGCAGGAAGTGGGCCTGGTGATCCGACATACGACTTTCTTCCCTGTGAATCCCACAAGTTGATGCTGTAGATTGTGGGGCGGGGGAGCCGTTCTCCTGGGAGTGCTGTATTACAGATGAGACGTGTAGGTAAGATCCTGACCCCTTGTGGTCATCCAGGGCTGCGTGGCACCTTCTGGAAGGGCAATACCCTAGCCAGTTTGTAAACGCGAGTAATATTCCACCTCCCTACGTTTCTCCTCTAGTGCCTTCAGTGTCCTTTTATACTGCTGCTTGGAGCTGCCTCTTAGAGGCGCATTTAGCCCCCTATTTAATTTCATTGCCTAGGAGTGGCTGCTTAGCTCGGTACTTGGCATCCCACCAGCAGGAGAGTCCCTCCATGCCAGCCTTGTTCCCTCACTTGCTGGCAGTGGGGCTCCCAGGAACGGCAGATGGCCGGGGTGACAGATGGCCTGCGGTGGGGGGGAGGCAGTCCTTGCGTATGTTTCATAAAATAATGGCAACCATGTGTACGGAGATGATAAGAGATACCTGAATTCCGGCTGCAAACTCTAAACCAGCTTTCGAACGACCCTCTCAGAAAGGCAGCATTAATTGTACCTAAGGACTGACTGGTGTCTTGGGGATGAGCGTGGACCCCAAGCCCCTGTGGAGTCCTAGAGCCAGTCACGCAACCCTTCACCACTTGTGAGCAATCTCGTAGCGGAGTGTTCCTGAGTCCACGTTTCCATGGTCAGCCTAGCGCCGCAGATGGCAGTGGACATTCTTCATACAAACGGAGAGCCACTGATGTGCACTAGAGACCTGCGCTGCGAGGTACCTGCATGGCCATCATCACTGTAATATCTGAGCACCTCACAGTCATGACTGGATGTTGTCCTCACGGCACCCCTGGGAGGTGGGGCACTGCTAGCCCCATGGTACAGAAGGGATCCGAGCCACCGGGCAGATTAAATGACTTGGCCAAGGGCACACAGGGAGTCTGTGGTTGAGCCAGGAACTGAATCCAGATCTCCTGAGCCCAGTCCAGTGCTCAGTCCTCTCGACATCTGCACTGCAAGGAGTCAAGAGAACATCAGCATTTCCTAGCTTGTTTTTTAAAGTATCCCTACCTAGGGGCCATCTAGGTGACTTTTGTCAAGTGCAATTAGCGTCCAGTCACGTTAATTTAGGGGAATAGTTCTCCTCTTGCTGGACCAATTCTATAGGTTCTTGCTATATGTGAAATGTGGTTTTCAGTGGGGGTGTTGAAGCCAAGTTTTGCCAGACGGTAAATTGTGCTGTCAGCAGCACCCTGTGCTGAAATTCAACTGCCCTTCAGTGCCTTTGACATTCCCAGCCTTATGCATTGAGACTGTCAATACTCTGCAGTAAGAGTAGTTATAGTAAGGTGTTTGACCTACATCTGGGTTGTTGGGGGGCCGCTTACGTTTTAAATCTCTCCCAGTCCTGTTAACTCATTCAGCTCACATCGACAATACGGATCCGGGGGTCATCACATTCAGAAGCTTGCAGCATGTAGGAATTGTCAGCCTTTTGTTTGCTGAGCTCAGCATCTTGCGAAGGCCCATTGGAGCGGTGCCCTGTTCCCCAAGGACTACGTTTGTTTTATGGGCATATTAAAGATATGCAATGACTGGCAACGTTCCAATCTGATTTCCTGAAAGTCAGCGCTCTGCTTCTAAGCAGTGCCGTGGGTGATGTCACACTGGGATATTAGCTGGAGACAATTCTTTGTACAGATACTCATAAGAAGACATTTGCTGTTGTGTTCCTCCTGAACAGAGGTTGGTTTATTTCCTGTCACAGTCATTGGCCACAATTCCTTTAGAATATTGCCTCTTCCTGAATGGATGCTGAGGAATATTTCCTAGAAGAGGGAAAGGTACATTTAACAGGTAGGTCCAAAAAATTCTTGACCAAAGCAGTGCTGTAGCTAAACGAGAAGATCAAACAGCTCCTACTTTCACCACCTTGAAGGGAGATTCTTACAAAATGAAGATAATGTCCAAGGGTCAGATGCAGCCCTGGGGTAATCGGTGAAATTAAATGAACTTCACTGGAGTTGGCTATGCCTGCATCAGCTCAGAATCTGTTGGGTTTGCTCTCAGACCCTGTTCACACTATCCCATACAATACGCTAGGAGATCTTCTAGTCCTGGGCTTTTGCAGAAAGGAGCTTGGGCAGTGGAGATGAAAACACTCTTTTGGGGGTGAGGCTAGATAGGTTTATGATGTTCAAAATGCTAGACGTTTGTTCTGAATGACAATTGCTTTGTTTTCATTGAATCCAAACTAGTCTGGAGCCTGGTGTATTTAGCATTCCCAGTCTCGGCCCTGAGCTCACTTCTACGCAAAGTCACGTAGAGTAGATATTATTCACATTTTTATTGAGCTAAAAGGGACTGAAGATGATGATAACCAGGCTGCCTCAGATCTGTCCAGCCATGTAGGAGCAAACCCAGACCTTCCTGCCCTGAGCAGCTGTCTCGAGCCCAGGTGATTTCATAACGATTTTTCAAACTTAAGCTTTACAGAAAACTTTTGTAAAACTTTTGGGCCCAGAAGAGGAAAAATCCCCCCCCCCCCCCAGAAGCCTCCATAGCCAGCCCAGAGGGAAAGCGCAAGGAGGGCACAGCTCCTGTGCCTGGCCGCTGAGCAGCACGGCGCTAAACACGCCTTCAGCGTATTCAGCTCCAGAAGTTATCCCAGTCTGACCTAAGTGGGCCTGTGGGCTAAAGTGATTTCTGGTGTAACTCCAGTGACCTCTGGGGAGTTACATCAGGGATAAATTTGACCCCTTGTTACAAATTGACACCCACACCCTCCAAATCTAGAAATCCTTCCCACCCCTCTCCCACTCTCTCAGACTCCTCTAACACAGCGTTTCTCAACCCCCAGAGGGGGGTCACAAGCAGGGCCAGCATTGGGGTGGGGGGTAGGAAGCAGGGCAATTGCCTGGGGTCCCATACCACAGAGAAGCTATTTTACATGTTTAAGCCCCAAGCCGTGTAGGGCTGAAACCCTGAGCCATGTGGGGCTGAAACCCAAAGCCCCAAACCGTGTGGGGCTGAAGCCCAAAGCCCCAAACCGTGTGGGGCTGAAGCCCGAAGCTCCGAGCTGTGTGGGGCTGAAGCCCGAAGCGCCGAGCCATGTGGAGCTGAAGCCTGAGCCCTGAGCTCATGAGTTCTTTTAAATCCAAAGGGAGTCGGCAGCACCCCAAGGTTGAGAAACACCTGCTCTAACACGTATTTCCTCTTCACGTCTAGCCAGATCCCTAGTTCTAGCTTCAGCAACAACCTCATCCAGATTATTGCACTGTGTCTTGGTCCCGGAACGGGGGCTGTAGAGGATTTATCTTTAGAGTCAAAAAGAAATTGAATTGTCATTAAGTGTGCTCGTGTCATTCAGCGAACAATGACACAAGGCGCGCTGGTTTGTAGAGCAATTAGCTGCAGCAGGAAACAGCTTTTGTGGCATTCACAATAGGATCAGAGCGGCAGGGAGATACTGAGCCTCGCAGGGCAGCCAGCACACCACTGAATGAATCTGAAATATTGCTTAATAACAGTGTGTTATGCTGATGGGCAACGCAGCCCTCCAACGTCACCAGACTGCCGGAGTCATTAACTGTGCGGCGTCACGACACTTCCCTTTGGCAGCACAGAGGGGCCAGCGTTGGAAGCATAAACTGAAAGTTCAAATGTTTCCCTTGCTAGGGCCTGTGAGCCCAGTAGCTTCCAGCACTTCACAAACCACTTGAATTTGGCTTCCCAGCACCCCTGTGGGTCCGGGACGCGTTACACTCCCCGTTGCACAGACGGGGAGTCCGAGGAACAGAGTGGGCATGTGACTTTCCCCCTGGCCAGTCAGCAACAGAGCGAATTCCTGACTCTCCCGCCTGGGCTCTCCAGACAACACTCCCTGCCCTAGCTGGGAAGGGAACCCAGGAGTCTCCCCTGCCAACCATTAGTCCCCACTCGCCCGCAAAACTCCCAGCCACTGGAAAACAACACAAAGTCTGACTTAAAAAGACCTCACACTTCTCTCTCTTCCCCTGGTTGGAGAAAGCCAGCCCCCTAAGGATCTCAGTAAGGCCTGGCTCTTGGGTAAGCTATGTCCTTGGGGAAGGTTTGCTTTCAAAGCCCCCTAAATGGCTGAGTACAAAGGATGAATTCCCCCCCTTCCCAGGGTCTCTGCCAGGCCCAGGAGACCACTTGCCTACATGATGCCCTGAGGGTACACCGGGTGTGTGGGTGGGGTCTGGATTGTCAGTGGAGACGCAGCACTGAAAGCTGTTATGCTCCATGCATCGTGTAGAGGTGGGGTCTGTGCTGATCAGGATAGGCTGGAACCGGGGGGGCAAGAACAGACCCTTGGATCTGAGCTTACGTGGCTCCAGCAGCCAGTGACCCCTGCATATAAGCTGCCATCTTCAGAGGCGAGGCAGCGTGGGTACAGAAGAGCATTATTTCATCATGCAATCCCCACTACGTTTCCTTCACAACGCTTGTCTGCTCAGTGTGTGTGTGTGTGTCTGAGGGGGAGCATCACCCCCTAACTGGTGTCATCCCTAACTACAATCATTTACTATTATTGCAACTGCTCGGTATTCTTTGTGGGAAGAATACTTCGGGTTGCATGCATTTCTGTAGTCAGTGTGGGACACAACCCCCCCGGCCCACTCAGCCTCATTCCATGAGGGTCGGTTCTCCCTCTGAAACATCCTTTGTGTGTGGCCAAAAACGTCCGCTGACAATATGCCACTTCGCACTGATTGCATTTCAGGGGCCAACCCAGGGATTTCCCTGTTTAATGTCAGACGTCGACCAAGGAATTGCTGCCCTGGCACACAGGTTCTCCTCAGCAGGTTACAGGAGAAAGCTGTGTTGTCCTGATGGTGTCTGCAGTGCTGGCCAAGCACCGTTAACTTGCCCAGGGAGGTAAGACCGTGCATCTAATGAAAATGGTGCATGCTCCATCCAGTCCATCGGGCCAACAGTGAATGTGAGAGAGGAAATCTCTGTCTGGGGTCAAGTCACCCCACCACCTGCAACTGCCAGGTCTGTTGTTTCAAGCAGTTGGTTGGAGGGTGTGCACTGGGGTGTGCACCCACGTTCTGCTGTTAGTATGCAATAGCAGGAAAATAGGCCTTGGCTGCTTGTATTTATTTAAAACAGTCTATTTAAACCCTGTTCCCAAATCCTTCTCCCCACACAAACGTTTCCTGAAAGCCTCATTCTCTAACCTCTTCAGTGTACCCCTCGCCTCCGCTGGGAAGCAGGCACAGGAGAAAGGTTAATGGTTAACATTAAACGGTAAATTAGGCATAAAGATTTACATTGGCTAAAGAGCGAGATTTCCTTAGTAGATGGTTTGTGTTTTCAGTACATTGACTAAATTCATTTCAGCTTGCTTTATATTTCCCATCACACACACACTCCAGCAGCTGCTGGAGCCTCCTCACATGTGCTCTCAGTCTGCCCATTTGTGCTACTTTGAACAATCCCCAGTCTCATGTCTGAATCACACCCTGGTCTGGTTCTAACAGCAACCGTAGAGATTCCCAGACTCCAGAGTCCTGCTGCCATTACATGCATTGTAACAACAGACCCTTCCTGGGCCCAGCTGACGCCCACAGCTAGCTGCAGCAAGGGGCTGTGCATTTCCAGAGGGACAGAGTCCGAGTCCCAGCCCTAATGTTTACATCACGTGTCTCTCCCCTGTTTATAACTCTTCATGGACAGATTGAAGCCTGGATCTGTTTTCTTAGCAAAACAATGTTTCCTCTGTCATGTGTAAAGTGGCCTGTTTTCATAGGGTTAGTCCGTGAGCCCTGGGATGCACACACGGGCCTATAATTGTATACGTGTACCCTGGGCACTGGGATGCTAGTAGTGATATTTTAAGAGCACTAAGCATTTATTTTGAGAAAAACCCTATAGAAAGGATTGTTTGAAGTGCATACCCAGCTGCATTAAATAAGGCAGGGCACATTTTGGGCATCCAAATCTTGATAGATCCCTTTTAATAGGACTTTAAATAGGTGCTGGAGGGCTAAAGTACTGTTATTTCAGAAGAGCCATTTATATAGCAGCACTTAGTGAATGCTGCTTGGTTTATTATCAGCCCCTAATCACAGTGACACATTGTGCAGCGTGAGGTTAGAGGACGCTTTAATAATAATCTTACACAAGTGAAATGTTGTTATTTTGCTTAAAATGTCTGGTAATAAATAGAACTGTAGCCTTGTAATGCTATGGTACTACAGGGACTGACATCGCTAAAATGGTTCATACAGATGACTTCCTGAGCATGCAGCCAGAGATTGCTGGTTAAACAAAAATATCGACGTTGCAAAGGGCATGAATCGAGGCAAGCCGCAGGCCTGGGTTTGAATGCATGGCAGTGGGGGCCAGGCAGGTCACGCTTACTGGAAAGGAGAATTGTTTGGGTTTTCCAATTCCAAATTAAAACCGTTGAGAGGTGTCCTTTGCAGGAAGAAAGGGCCAGGCCTGAAGACTGTTAAAGTGGCTTTGTATCTGGGGGAGCAAGGGGGGAGGTTGCAGACAATCTACAAATGAAATATTGGATTTGTTGTCAAGTGCTTATGAGTGAATCAATGAAGCTACCAAAGCCTGAAAGACGTGCAGTCACTGAGCGTCAGGGAGGCAGCCTAGCCTGGGGATTGTCTTCATAAAAAGAGTGTTGTGATCAAACAAAACATTCAACAGCACAATTATTCATTTTGGAGAAAAATGGTGTTATGGGGCAGAGCCCTGATGTTTCCACTGCAGAGTCCAAGCCACAAAACTCCCCATCCAACTAATCCCTGCCCGTGTACCAGACACTGGCTAGGCTTGACCTGGGGGGCAGGGAGGTGCCTATGTGAATGTACCGGCTAAATCTCGCCTGGGTCACAAGTGAAAATGAATCAAATGGTCTCAGCCTATGCCTGGGGGATCTGTGCCCTTCTCGCGTGCAATGCTACAGGCTGGCTAGTGTTGGCTCAGAGACAGGCAAGTGGAACGGCCGGCATCTTGCAGACCAGAAAGCAAGGAGTGATGATGGTAGGTACGTCCAGTGCTAACCGGACACTGAAGATCATCCCCAAAAATACAGCTCACGTTTCAAGCAAACTCTTTTGCTGTCTGGACATTACTTGGGAAAAGAGACTTGCTGGGCTTATTCATCCCCTCTCCTGTGGAATGAGGACAGGTCTGACACGCGGAGTTTTGTTTTTATGGGAGCGGATACTCACAGGTGTAATGAGCGTCTCTCAGGTAGCCACGGACCTGACTCCACCTGCACATCAGGAGGCACGTACACATCTAACCAACCTGATTTGCACCCTGTGATGGCTCCGTCTGGAGACCAACCCTCCCACTGATGGAGCCAACCCTTTAAGAGGCTACGTGTTTGCCTCTCATGCCTAAAACCCAGCTCCTAGAGGAGCAGGCCATTCTGCCTGGGCTCCCAAACAAGTCCTGCTCCCCACAATCAGTGCAGTGTTTGGCGCTTCACAGTCAAGACCCACAACAGCCGTGAGGACACAGCCATCCCTACTGCACACAGCCTGTTCTCAGGAGGGAATGCTGGGGAGAGCAGCCTTTGCTGGCTCAGAGCATCATATGCTGCTATGGTTCATACAGGACTAAGCGCTTCTGCTCGCGCTCTCAGGGAAAGCTGCCTCCCCGATTGGAGTCCGCTCTCCTGGGAGAAACCATTTCATTCTCTTGCCATCCCCCTGGAGAATTGCTGTCCCCTTTGGCCCTGCCTTAACCCCTTCCCTGCCATGCCTCAGACAAGCTTTTAGTCACTCCATAAAACACTTTGACCAAGATTTTCAAAAGTGACAAGTGATTTCAGGGGCTGCAGGTTTTGGGTGCCCAGTTTGAGACACCTTCAAAGGGCTGGTTTTCAGAAACTGCTGAGCACCTGCCCTATGAGAGACAGGCCCCTTTGGGGTGTCTCAGGCTGCACACCCCGAGTTATGAGTTGCTTTTAAAAGATCTTGGCCTGTGGGTGCAACACCTGATGAGCAGTTATGGCAAAACCTGGCCTGTGAATTCTAATGCTGGGGCGGAATTGACAACGGAATGGGCTGGGCTGGGAAGCCTCCCACCTGATGAGCTCAACGCTGCGATTAGACTGGTAGGGGGTCGTTGCGTGTAAAGAAGTCACTACCTCTTTGCAACATGGTGGCTGAAATGGATAAGGAGCCCCCTCCTAGCTCCCTTTGGCTTAATAAGAGGATATCTCAGCCTTTGTAGGAGCACCATCTTTAAGTAATTCGCTTCATGACAGATGCTAAATTACCTTTTTTAAAACCATGGAGAGATTTCATAGAAGCTGAGCTCTCTTTACCTTGCTAATATATTCTCTGGAATAAATAACTCCAGTCATTCTCTGCAAGGTAATGAAGCTGGCTGCACCATTGTGTCAGGCTGAAACCCCGAGATATATTCAATCTGTGGCTGGTCAGGAATGAAAAATGGGACCCTTAAAACCATCTCCTGCACTTGTAGAGTGCTTCAGGGTGCCAAACTTGCAGTTGTAACAGTCAATGTGATGTCTCATTTACCTGCTTTGGATTCAAGGTGAGCAGTGTTCTCGTAACCTGGGTGATGAGAATTATTGTTGGACACAGTCCGTTAAACCTGGTCTCCAAGAAACAAAACCCAATAATAATGGAAGAGAAAGAGGCGATGGCAAAGCAGTGCTTTGAACCAGAAATGGACATGCATTCAGCTGAACATAGTATGCACTCAAGGGGAAATGTTGTCTGGCATGCTTCGGAAGGCAGCTTAGAAGATTCTTTGGTCATCTCCAAGAAGAAAGCAGGATGAGACCTATGTGGGGGCAGATTATCCCACACCTACTGCTGTGAGGTTCTCACACCTTCCCCTGAGTAGCTGGTGCTGGTCACTGTCAGAGTCAGGATATTGGACTAGCTAGACCCTGACTCTAACCCACTCTGGCAGTTCCTGTGTTCCTGACTCTAGTTTAGCGACTGGATTAGATGATCTTATGGCCCCGTCTCTCCTTTATGAATCTATGAAGATCATCGTCCTAACTGAACCTACTCTGCATTTTGCTGTTGTGAGTGCTGAAAACCTGGGTGGCATTCAACCTTTCCAGACGGCTGTACCCCTTTCTGGAGTCTGATTTGTCTTGCGTACCCTCAAGTTTCACCATATTTAAAAACTACTCGCTTACAAAATCAGACATAAAAATACGAAAGTGTCACAGCACACTGTTACTGAAAAATTGCTTACTTTCTCATTTTACCATACAATTATAAAATAAATCAATTGTAATATAAGTATTATACTTACATTTCAGTGTATACTATATAGAGCAGTATAAACAAGTCATTGTATGAAATGTTAGTTTGTACTGACTTTGCTAGTGCTTTTTATGTAGCTTGTTGTAAAACTAGGCAAATATCTAGATGAGTTGATGTACCCCCTGGAAGACCTCTGCCTACCCCCAGAGGTACGCGTATCCCTGGTTGAGAACCACTGCTCTAGTCTGACTGTCTCTAGATCACAGTTACCCCTGTGTTGAGCCCAGTGACTTGTGTTTGGCTAACGCATCTTCCAGAATGGCATCAAGTCCAGATCTGAAGACATCGAGTGTGGGAGAATCCACCGCTTCCCTTGGTAGTTTGTTCCAATGGTTAATCACCCTCAGTGATAAAAATTGTGCCTAATTTCCAGTGTAATTTGTCTGGCTTCAGCGTCTAGCCATTGGTTCTTGTTCCATTTTCCTCCACTCGATGAAAGAGCCCTTCAGGACTCAGTATTCTCTGCCTGAGAAGGTTCTGACACACTGTAATCAAATCACCACTCCTTTTGATAAACTCCACAAATTGAGCTCTTTAAGGGGGCGTTTTGTCCAGCCCTCAAATCACTTTTGTGGCTCTTTTCTGTGCCCTCTCCAATTTTTCAAAATTCTTTGTAAAAGGTGGATACCAGAACAGAGTATTCCAGTGTCTGTCTCACCAATGACATATACAGAGGTAAAATCAGCTCTCTATTCCCACCTCTCTTGTTTATACAGCCAAGGGTTGCATTAACCTTTTTGCATCACACTGGAAGCTCATGTTGAGTTGCTTGTCCACTGTGACCCCTAGATCCTTATCAGATCCACTGCTTCCCAGGATACAGTCCCCCATTCTGTAGGTCTGGCCTGCATTCTTTGTTCCTAGATGTCTAACTCTGCATTTGGCTGTATTAAAATGCATTTGGTTGGAATGGACCCAGTTACCAAGCGATCTGGATTGCTGTGTATGGCTGCGTTCTCCTCCTCCTCATTTACCACTCTGCCAATCTTTGTGTCATCTACAATATTTAATCAGCAGTTATTTTATATTTAGTTCCCAATCAGTGAAGAAAATGCTGAACAGCATTAGGTCTTCCACCTATCCCTGTGAACCCTAATAACACCCCATTCAATGTCGTTTCCCCATTGATGATTACTTTTAGAGATTTGTCAGTTAGCCAGTTCTTAATCCATTTAATGTGTGCTTTTTGCTAATATTATATGTGTTACTTTTTTAATCAGAATGTCATGTGGTACTAAATCAAACTCATTGCAAAAGTCTAAAATATCTACACACTTACCTTTTTCAACCAAACCTCTAATCTTCTCAAAGAATGAAATCAGGTTTGTTTGGTAACACTTATTGCCTCTAAAATCATGTTGAGTGGCATTAATTATATTCCTATGCTTTAATTCCCTGTCAGCTGACTCATGTATCAGCTTTTCCATTGCTCTACTTGTGACTTATGTCAGACTAACTGACCTATCGTCACCGGGGTCAGCCCACTGCCCCTTGCTGAATACTGGCATAACGTAAACACTCTTCCAGTCTGCTGGAATTTCCCCAGTATTCCAAGATGTGGGACTCTGCAAGGTGGGATTTTCACAAAGTGTCAAAGTGTTTTAGGAGCACAAACCCCAATGAAAGCCAATGATCCTATGCTCCTAAGTCACTTAGGTGCTGTGTAAATCCCACTGTTAGCCTCCTGTGCTCAATTTGTGCCAGGGCTTGTCAGGGCTGAGCCCCGGCACCTCTGGGCCTGGTAGTTCAGAGCCCTGGCACCTCTGGGCCTGGTAGTTCAGAGCCCCGGCACCTCTGGGCCTGGCAGGTCAGAGCCCGGCACTTCTGGGCTGGGCAGTTCAGAGCCCCAGCACCTCTGGGCCTGGCAGGTCAGAGCCCGGCACCTCTGGGCCTGGCAGTTCAGAGCCCCGGCACCTCTGGGCTGGGCAGTTCAGAGCCCAGCACCTCTGGCCTGGGCAGTTCAGAGCCCCGGCACCTCTGGGCCTGGCAGTTCAGAGCCCCGGCACCTCTGGCCTGGGCAGTTCAGAGCCCCAGCACCTCTAGGCCTGGCAGTTCAGAGCCCCAGCACCTCTGGGCCTGGCAGTTCAGAGCCTGGCACCTCTGGGCCTGGCAGGTCAGAGCCCGGCACCTCTGGGCCGGGCAGTTCAGAGCCCCAGCACCTCTGGGCCTGGCAGTTCAGAGCCCCGGCACCTCTGGGCCTGGCAGTTCAGAGCCCGGCACCTCTGGGCCTGGCAGTTCAGAGCCCCGGCACCTCTGGCCTGGGCAGTTCAGAGCCCCGGCACCTCTGGGCCTGGCAGTTCAGAGCCCCGGCACCTCTGGGCCTGGCGGTTCAGAGCCCGGGCACCTCTGGGCCTGGCAGTTCAGAGCCCCAGCACCTCTAGGCCTAGCAGTTCAGAGCCCCAGCACCTCTGGGCCTGGCAGTTCAGAGCCCGGCACATCTGGGCCTGGCAGTTCATAGCCCCGGCACTTCTGGGCTTGGCAGTTCCTAGCCCCGGCACTTCTGGGCTTGGCAGTTCCTAGCCCCGGCACCTCTGGGCTTGCTGCATCAGTTATGAAAGTAAAAAAATTTCTTGAGCCCCAGCACCTCTTTGCATACAAATTAAGCCCTACTTGTACTGCTAACCTAACATCGAACGACAGTGCTGAATGCCCAGGAGGAAGGAGATGTTTGGAAACCACTTGCTGCTGGATCACTCTGAAGCAGACCATCTGGGTGACATTGGCAGAACAAATCATGCTGCTGACAGGTTTCTAAAAGCAAATGATTTTATAGTTTTCTTAGACACATGGTCAGTTACTACAGCTCTAAGGGACTCAGGCTTGAGGCTGGAAATTCACCTAGCAAACAATGTCCAGCATCCAGTGGCTTATTCAATACACAGGAACCTGGCACTGGCTGTTAAATACATTGCACTAACGTGTCGTTTGATGGGTGTACCCCCACATGCCTCCGCCTCTGTCACCCATCTGCCTCCAGCCCTTCGGTCTCCACCATTCTTGTCTGTGCAAGCTAGCCTGAGCGCCTTTTCTCCATCTCTCTCCTTGGTCCCCCTTCATTTGGTTTCTGCCTTCCACACTCCACTCCAGCAGCTTCACCATGGTAACTAGCAACCTAGTTAAGCCAACAGAAAACTTCTCCATACTCTTTTTTCTTGATCTCTCTGCAGCTTTTGACAACACTGATCACTCTGAACTCCTCCGCGTCACTTCCTCTCTCTGTGCCCTCCTGGTTCCTCCCCCTCCTTTCTTGCTGAGTGCTCCTTCATCATCTCCTTTGATGGCTCCTCATCCTACTCTCTCCCCAAGCTGCTAGCACACCCCAGAGCTCTGTCAACATCCCCATCTCCTCTCTCTGTTTCTGCATCCTCAGCAGCTCCCGTCTATGTGCTAATGACTCCCAAATCTCTCTTCCACCAAGTTTTGCCTCCTTGTTCCATCCTATGTCTCTGGTATCTTTTCTTTAGGCATGTCTCACCACCCTCTCACACTTAATCTCTCTGAAACCTGGTGCATCTCTGCACAGATCCTTCCTCTACATCAGCCTCTTGCCTTTGATCTCTCTCCAGACCCTCCCCCCTCAACAGCGGCCCTGCGCTGCCTTGCCTGTCTTGGATGGTAAACTCCCTGGGACTAGGAGTGTGGCTTTCTGAAGCAATGTAAAGCACCAGGCACATTTATGTTGCCCTAGAAATGTTTATTAATAACAAATTTGCAATAGTGGGAATGATGTACTTGCAAAGAAGAGCTATGAATATTCATCAAGGCCATCACATTTAAATTAGCAGTTATATATTTGCATGAAGTTTTCCAAACCAATGAACACATAGGATCCTAATCCGCCTTAGAGAACGTGCAATTTTAGCTTGACAGCAAAGCAGAGAATGGCCGAAGGGACTGCCTGGCTTTTTGTCTGAATCACAGGTGTGCTGCTGCATACTGCATTTGTGCACAGAAGAGCAGAATACTGTACGATGTGTCCCTGCGCATGGAATTCAGACCTTAAAGTGCCTATGCATGAGATGCATGTACACTCCAGAAATCTGCCTGTTCGTATACAGCAGCCTGTTCTAAGGCATGCTGGACTGCTGCATCCTAGACCCCTTTTGCCCTCAGACATTCAAAACTTTCTCAGAAATGTTCCTGTCAGACTTGCTCTGAAGAAAGAGAGCTCCCTACAGCATCACCAAATCACTCCTTACGCTGCAATGTGGTATTGGCTAGGACCCAGAGAAGAGCAGGGGGTTGGACTAGATAACCTCCTGAGGTCTCTTCCAACCCTAGTCTTCTCTGAAGAGCATACATTACTGATAATCAAGACCACTTCCTGCAGCACCTGAGTTTTTGTTTGGGGTCCTCCACCCACATACTGAGCAGGCCCAGTTCTGCTTAGCCAGACACGTATGGTACCAGGAAGAAGACAGTCCCTTTGCATTACATTGTGATTTATTAGGCAAATAATGTGTGACATAGATTCATAGATTACAATGCCGCAAAGGAGCATTAGCTCTTCAGTCTGACCTCCTTCACAGCACAGGCCAGAAAATTTCACCCAGTTACCACTGTTGCCTAGTGACATGTACTGAAAAGCCACAGTGTGTTCCTCCAAGAAGACAGACATCTAACTTTTGTACTGTTCTAACTCTCAATCTTTATCGATTTAACATTGTTTACATATCAAACACAGGAGTAAACTTGGTACAACCCTATGATCCAACATGGTCCAATGCGCACTTGCAGTAAAGAAAGCCCCCAGGAGCTTGGCTTGAATCAAGAGAGGTTTGTCATGTCTTGGGATATTGTCAGACCATAAGGAACTGGTTAGACAGTGGTATCAAGTGCCAAAACAGGCCACCTTTCTCGAGGAAAGCTAGAGCTAGGTCAGAGAAAGTACAGCATCGGGCCACGTGGATGCTAAATGCAGTGAAGGTGTTACAGCTGTGAGAGGGACAAGACTTTTGACAAAGTCCTGCCAGGGTTCGGCTCATATTTTTTAACTTAATAAAAACCTTTTTAAAAAAAAAAAAAAAGAAAGAAAATGGATCAGATAACACAGCTCATGAAAATATGTAAATTTGGTGCGCTTATGAAATCCACAAACTCAGTCTCTTATGCAGTGACACAGAAGCTGGTGCAGAGTTTATCTTGAGCTTATCTTGCAATTTATAAGGGATGCAATAAGTAAAAGCCTGAAGTGTCCTGCCATACATACCAATTTTGGAATAAATGCAGAAAACTTAGACACGGCTAGGAAAGTCAGAATAAAAAGGTATTTTACTGACAGCAGCATTGTGCAAAATGGAGTATTCTTCATGCATCAGTGCAGAAGGGTCAAGGTTTTGGCTAACTTACCTTCACCAAAAAAGAAACACAGTAAGATTAAGTAACCATTTAAGGGCTCAGATCAGCAACCCTCAGGCTGAAGGAACGGGTCCTAAAACAATGAATTCCTTGAAGATACATTCCATCCTCCTTCCGGAGTTTTGCCATTGGCCCGAATGAGAATAAGATCCAGTCTAAAATGCAAAATTAACACTGCTGCAGCAAGACTGAGGGATACTGAAATGTCATAAGCCAAGGTTCTAAATACAAAGCCAAAGAAACATATCAGACTTATAAATCAGAGCTGTTCCTGCCTGCCATTCTTGATGCTGTGCAGGATTATAAACCCTACGGGACATAAGACTGAACTCCCAACTAAAAGTATTTAATAACTTCTATACAGTAGAATGCACATTGGTTTACAATCATTGTTACCAATCAATGCCACCATCCTGGCATAGAGCTTATTAAACTTTACCCACAGACAGTGGGCTTGAATATACTGCATCCTGATTGCAAGGCCGAAAGTCAGATATTAAAGCATGCAATACTGTATGTTATAGTAATGAATGCCATGGCTTTCCAAAGAGCTAGGGACGGGAAATCAATTATCAGCTATTATTGCGATGTGAAAGAAGCTAGAAATGTTCGTTTCATTGAGAACATGGGAAGCCCAACTTAAATATTTTATTATTGGCGCCTTCTCCATATTTTCAGTTCAAGTGGTTATATTTTAGCCATTTGAACAGCAAGGTACTATTGCTTGTTGTGCTGACACTTAGCTCAAAGGGACTAGAACTACGGAGCAGAATGCATCATACATAATGCTTTAAACAAAACCAACCAATATTACAACATTCCCAGACCAGACAGGATCAAGGCTTGGGTCAGAGAATAATTATCATAAAAATATACAGATAAATAATAAGAGATCATGAATTAAGCACCCCTTAGATGCAAAGTAAGTCTTGCAACACACCTGAGAGAGAAAGCAGTAGTAGGACCCGGGAGTCCTGGCTCCCAGCCTTTTGCTCTAACTACATGAACCTACGCCAGAACTATCCCAGCATGACCTTCACATCCGAGGATGGTGTTAGGAGTGGACTGGCTGCAGAATGGTAGTTCAAAGCTACAACGGCTAAGTGGGACGATAGTGTGGATTTCACTGGGAATGCTCAAGCACTGCCATTTTCTGCACAGATTAGGCGTCTCCTGACTCAGATAATGGGCTGGATCTTCAGCTGGTGTAGCTCGGCGAGGCTAATGTCCCGGAGCTGCACCAAATTACCCAGCTGGCAATGTGTCCCAGTATGTTTTCAGGCAGGTTTCCTCCAGAGCCTTTGCCCCTGCAGCAATGTCCCTGTGCTCTCATTCCTGCAGCGTGTTTGTTTGTATCAACCCCCAAACACCGGGCAGCATGTGAGAGCCTATTTTTAAACCTCAAAAATAATCTTCTGGTGCTGATAAGGAACAAGGACTTCCCTCCTGACAAGGCCCCGAGCTGTGCTGGAACAAGCCTGGCACTAGGTTCAGATCCCTCATTCAATGGTGGGTATTTATTAGGCAAATCATGGACATGGCTCCCTCTGAAAGCAAAGCGCTGGAGTGGCTCAGACCTTTCAAAAGTAGCATTGAAATACAAAGGCCTTGTCTCCTGTAGTACTTGGCCCTGGCTGCTGGAGGATTCCCTCAAGGTTTCGGTCATGGGCCCGAAAGACCTGTCAATCTGCATAAACCCAAGAGTTCCCAGCCTATTTAAATAAAGTGAGTCAGCTTGTTAGGTTCTCTCCAGGCTGGACAGTCAGCAAGTTTCATATTATTATTAGGACACAATTTCTGCAAGGACTTCAGCTTCCTCTTTGGCAGCAGCCTGTACTCTCCTGGCTCTGTGCAGTGGTACAACCCCCAGCACTGCAAGCACCTCACAAGCAAAACTGCCATGGACTCCTTAATTCCCACTGACCGGATCGGTCGCTATCACCTGGGCCCCATCCCCTCCCAAGGGATAACGCAGCAATGCATCCCGGCTTCCTCCCTACAAACCCGCAGGCCAGCTGGGGCTGTGGGAAACCAAGTTCTCCGAGCTGCTGCCTGCGGACTGGAGAGGAGAGGGAGGAGAGCTTCCCTGCATTTCCAGTGGTCAGGGCTAGGGGAGGAGGTGCTGTCTTAATAGGAGGCCCGTGGCTTACAATCTCATACTAGGGAGAGGAGAGCAAGGAAAACCCTGGGGCTAGTCCTGCTCCCATTGGGCGCAATGGCAAAACAGTCCATCTCATGCAGCTTTTCCTACAGGTCCATACATTGTAAACTCATTTCTAAACGAACTGGGTCAGACCCTGGCTCCAACCCTGAACACCCTCCTCAGGTCAGTTCCCACTGACTCCCAGGGATGATCGGCCTGGGATGGGAGTGCAGCCCTGGGTCCCTGCACTCAGAAATCTGACTGACATCATCCCTACTGCTGGGAAAGACACAAGCTTTCGATCTTGCTCTGTGGAGCTCGCAAGCTTGTCTCTCTCACCATCAGATGCTGGTCCAGTGAAAGATATGACTTCATCCAGCTTGTCTCGCTAATATGCTGGGACCGACACAACCACAACAACACTGCAAACATCATCCCTACTATATATTGTCTATATTCCCTGGTGCTTTGTCTGATCTGGCATTAAAGGTTCCACCAATTCCCCCAGTTGACTCTTCTGCCGTCACTGTAGAGAAGAGGAAAGAGCTAGGTACTTAGTTTTGGCAGCAGTGGATTACAAATTGGCAACCAACTAAAGAGAGATTTTCCAAAGTATTTCCATCATGCCCAGTTTCAGACCAAAGCAAATAAACACAACTGAGTTACTTCCAAGCATGGAGTTTGGAATGGACTGTGGCAAACCCAGGACAAACAGCTACAAGGGGGGGGAGGGGTAGTAATCAGTCCCAGGGGGTTAAAAAGGCCTCTCCCAAGCCACTGAGGAGAGAGAACTATGGGGAAATAAGGTTCAGCTGGACAAGGGGTTACCAGGGAACTAAATTAGGTTCAGCTGCCTCCAACTGCTTGGAACCTTTTTAAACCCTCCCCGGCGTGGAAGGGGGAGAGAGAGTGAGAGAACCAGGGAAGCTGCCAGTAAGTTAGGAGCAGCAAGGCTCTGAACCCTTCCAGCAAGGAAGGCCGCACTCTGTCCCCAGAGGGGAAGGAAAACAAGCACAGGGAACTGACTGAGGGAAGGAATAGCCAGCCCCTGTGCTACCTACAGGGTTTTGCTTTGCCCAAGCCTCGGTCTCCAAGGCTAAAAAGGACTGAGCCTGCCGAGGAGAAGGAGGTACTTTGCCACAGGACGTTCCAGAAGACCTGGAGGCTGTAGAGTCTATACGTATCATTTCTGTCTGCTGCATTCTGCTTGCCATGTAAGTCCACTAATTCTGTTGTCTCTCTCATCTTGGGCCCCTCAGTCTCTACATTCCACTCGGAGTCTCCCCCTCCCTCCCAGGCTCTCAAGCATGGCCGGCGCCAGAATGCCGCCCCTAAAAATGTGCCCCGGCCGCCCTAGCTCACCTCCGCTGCTGCTGCCGCTCGCGTGCCGCTACTCGCCCTCCCTCCCAGGCTCTCAAGCCTGGGAGGGAGGGGGAGCAGCGGTGCGCGAAACACCTGTTTCGCGCGCCGCGGCCGCTCGGGATCTCCCCCTCCACCCCAGGTTTGAGAGCCTGGGAGGGAGGGCGAGTAGCGGCACGCGAGCGGCAGCAGCAGCGGAGGTGAGCTAGGGCGGTCGGGGCACATTTTTAGGGGCGGCATTCTGGCGCCGGCCATGCCGCCCCTAAAAATGTGCAACCCCAAGCACCAGCTTGTTTTGCTGGTGCCTAGAGCCGGCCCTGCTGGACACATTGTTCATCTTTTGCTCCTTGCTGAAAGCTGTGTATGTAAATCTCCAAGCGTGTTTCCTACACCCCACAGCCTCCTCCTGTGTAGTCTGAAGGCCAGCTGCTAACCCTACTGATGGGCACTAAGCAGGGGCCCATGAAAGGACTGGGCGCCAGGGAGCCTCCAAGTCATTCAGTCACGGCTGAGGGAATCACCCACAACACTTGCTTGTGGGGATGCTACAGCCCAGCTCAACCTGGTGGAGCAGGTGTCCTGCAACCTCCCTGTGGGCTTTCAGCATCTAGCAAGCTGAAGGAAGGTTAAGAATGCAACTGCTAAGACCTAGGGGTGATGTGTGCACTGGTTCAAATGAAATAAGTGTGGACCAAAAACTTTAACCAGCCCTCAGGCCAAACTGGAACCTTTGAGGAGGTTGGGAAAAGTTTGTTTGACCTTCCCTCCTCCCTGTCATTTCTCATTTTCGCACTTCTCTGCACTTCGTTCTGCTCAGGAGAAGAGCTGAACTCACAGGAGAAAGGCTGTTCTTGACAGAGTCCCAGCCTGACTTTGTAAATCAAAAGGGCTTGGATAGTTAGATGCAGAATGCAAAAATTCCTCAGTGGGGCCCAGGTCTCCAGGTACTATCACAATACAAACACAAACCCTCCGGCCCTCCTCAGGACCAAACTCCCCGCCCTTTGAGGGGGGAGCTACTCATCACTCTCAGAAATGTACCATCTTGCTTACAATGCCCTTCTCTACAAGCTACTCTGAGGCAGTCACATCTGATTTAATTATGGTAATTAATTGTAATTTTACATTATAATCTTTTATTAATGTCAATCTTAACTGTGAAACATCTGCATTTTTCAGTGCACGTATTGATTTTTCCCCGTTAATCAAAGGTCTGAGGTAAATGTAAATGAACATGGTGGGAGTGAAAGCCTTGCCCAGTAACACTGCTGCAGTTACCGTTGATAAGCATTTCTCTTAGAATCTTGCTGTTTTCTGACCATTAAAATGTGCCTGAACCCGAAGCTCAATGTAGAAGGCCTAAGGGTGACAACACTTTTCATTCTTTTTTCCCTCCCAAATTAAAAATCGAAGAGTCCTGTGCTTCCCCTGTGCATCTCTGTACCTGCAAGTAACAGGGCAAGGGTCCAGCCTAGCATGCAGGCAATCACAGCAAGCTCTGATGCTATAAAACCTTATCCATGTGCTTCATATTCCTCCATTGGCCTACCCTGGACTGCCCAGGTGAACTGGCTGAGCTTGTCTGTAAGTGTGGGCATGATCAGTGCCTACAAGAGTGCCATGGCAGTCAGGACCCCTGCTACCATGCAGGCTGAGATGAGAGGCACTGCTCCATCTGAGAGCTGCAGTCAGGTGCCCCAGCAGCACATCACTTTTGCTGCCGGTGTGGGCAGAATGGCTCTAGTGTCATTCGTGCCTGGCACCACTCCACTCCCCCTCACCGGTGTGGGCAGAATGGCTCTAGTGTCGTTCGTGCCTGGCACCACTCCACTCCCCCTCACCGGTGTGGCCTCAGTTCTGAAGAGTAGGGTTGTGTATACAGCAGTGAATGTGGTTTCCAGTGGCCTTTGGCTTCCCTGCCAATCAACTCACAAATGGTCTTAGTCTTTCAGACTGAAATTTCACAGGCCATTAGGCCATGGTGTTGGCTGGCTGTTGCACAGGGAGACTTAGGGAGGAAAACAATTAAAATAATCCTGTCAGATAATGTTTAGGGGACATGGCTACTCTCTGTGTGAAGGGACTTTCTCAGTATAATGTCATTCCATAGTCTCATCCTACAGGCTCAATCCTGCCTCTAAGTTTACATACAGCTCCTATGGGTTCCCGGGCCAGACGGGACCATTGAGTTCATTCTAGTCTGACCTCCAGGATAGAACGGGCCAGAGACCATCCCCCAAATAATGCCTAGAGCAGAGCTTTTAGGAAAAATACATCCAAACTTGATTTTAAAATTGCCAATGATGGAGAATCCACCACAACCCGTGGCCAATTGTTCCAGTGGTTAATTACCCTCACTGTTAAAAGGGTACACCTTATATTCAGCATGAATTTGTCTAACTTCAACTGCCATTGGACCATGTTGTACCTTTCTCTGCTAGATTGAAGAGCTCATTATCAAATTTCAGTTCCCTGAAGTACTTGGAGACTGTAATCAAGTCGTACCTTAATCCTCTCTTTGTTAAGCTAAATAGATTGAGCTATCACTAAAAAGCATGTTTTAATCAGTCTTGTGGCTCTTCTTTGAACCCTCTCCAATTCATCAACATCCTTTTTGAATTGTAGGCACCAGAACTGGACACAGTATTCCAGCATCAGTCACACCACTGCCAGATACAGAGGAAAAATAACCTGATCCTGATAATTAGCAAAGGGATAAGGGTAGGGGGGCACACTAAGTCCATCGCATGAAGTGTGCAGTGGTTAGGTGAACCAGATGCCCTAAGCAGCACCATCCATACCAGATGCACATATGCTCACCCATGGGAACAGACACCATCAATATATCAAAAAATAAATTCAAAACAGGCCATCAGCCTGATCCTCTCGAAGCCAATGGCAAAACACCCATTGATATCAAAGGTGAAAGACAGGGCTGATGCACAGCTGAGACCATTTCCACCCCCTCAGAGAGCAGGGGGCTGTTTATTATGATCACTAATCCAGGTCGACTTGCTGAGGTTTTAACCTAATGTTGCTTTTCTCCATAGCCAACAGATTGCGTAGTTTTGTGGACATTTTTACATAACAAATAAATTAGTTGTTCCCCCTGTTACCATGGCAGTGATGTTATTATCTCCATATCTTAGGAGTGTCTACAATGCAAATGAATACAATAAAAATCACTCAAGGAAAACTGCTAAATGAAAGACAACTTTGATCTTTAACAACTGCAGTTTGGGAGCCAAAGTGGGAGACAGGAGAGAGTCCTAAATGACGCAGCTAGTACAAACTTTGCCTTGAATGTATTTGTCAGGCCAAAAGCAATCTCTGAGCAAGTGAATCCTGCCTTTTGTGCCAAACTGAGGATGTTATAATACATTTTGTGCCTCTCATTGGTTTATTTTCCTTTCTTAATTCCTCCTTCTCTCTCCTGCTGTCCAACCACTCCTGGCTGCATCAGCACAGAGGACTACAAAGAATGCAAATAACCCTGCTATGCACATGGGGCTGCTTCAGACTCCTAAAAAATTGGGCCTGTTTCTCCTTTCACTTAGGCCAGTGTCAACCAGAAGTAACTCCATGAAAGTCAACAGTGCAAGTGAGAACAGAATCGGACTGTGCAGTTGGAAACTAGCTACATTGTTTCTTGATTTGATGCGCTCTTTGTATTGATGTTTTTCATGAAGCTGATTTGTGATTACTGTTGCTGAGGTAACCAAATCATACTTCCTTTCTTAAAGGTAATACAGACATATTAGAGGGTAGCACCAGCACAGCTGATATGATGATGATGAAATTCTGGTCCTGATGTTGTGATATTCAGCACAGTAACATGTTTAACTGCATTGCTCATGCGGTTGGGTTTCACAGCCAGAAAGGACGGGGTGGATCGGCATGCTTATCGAAAGATGACTTACAGGAAAGTCTCAGGCTCTGAATTTGGTAATTTCAAAAGAACAAAGGCCTCCTGCCTGTTCTTACTGAAGCCAATGAGAATTTCTCCACTGACTTCAATGGGATCAAGATTGGCCTCCAAAAGCTCTCTTGTTGATTTCACCTACCAGCTAATTTGGGGAAAGCAGATTGTGGGACCTGACCCTGTGTAGTCTGGAATTCCCTCTTCTCAGGGACCTGCATTGCATATGGTATTTTCAGTTTTAACCTGCGCGACTGTACAGAAGTTATTGGGAGATAGTTGCTTTCGGTGAGGAGCAAAGTCTGGCCCTGCGGCATGCCTTACCTTTATAACCATTATGAGTTACACATGTACCCACTAGCTTCCACACCCCAGCCACAGCATCATGCCCAGACACCACTGTGATGGGCGGGAACAAGGGATATGGATAGGAGAGGCTGGGGATAGGATGGGGGGGGTTGGGGGAGGTGATTATTTGGGGGTCTGGGTGGGGGCTGTGAGAGAGGATGGGGGCTGGAGGAGGGATTATTTGGGGGTCTATGGCAAGAGTTGGATGGGAGATAGGATGGGAGATGGGGATGCAGGGAGCTGTGGGGGGACAGGGAGCTGTGGGAGGGGGCTGGGAGGGCAGGGAGTGGGGGGGCTGGGAGCAGTGGGGGGCTGAGATCTGTGGAGGGAGGATTCTGGGGGAGCTGGGAGCGCAGGGCTGGAGGGGAGACTGGGGGCTGGGAGGGCAGGGCTCTGTAGGAGGGGGGTTGGGAGGGCAGGCCTGTGGGGGGTGGGCTGGGAGCACAGGGCTTTGAGGGGAACTGTGGGGGCGCTGGGAGCACAGGGCTGTGGGGAGGCTGGGAGTGCAGGGCTCTGGGGGGGCAGGGAGCTGGAGGGGCAGAGCTCTGTGAAGGAGAGCTGGGGGCTGGGAGCGCAGGGCTATGGGGGGCAGGGAGTGGGGGCAGATCTCTGTGTGGGGAGCTGGGAGAGCAGGGATGTGGAGGGATGGGGGGGCAGAGCTCTGTGGAGGGAGCAGGGGGCTGGGAGTGCAGGGCTGTGTGGGGCAGGGCTCTGTGGGGGTGGAGCTGTGGGGGACAGGAGTCTGTGTGAGGGGGGGCTGGGAGCGCAGGGCTCCATGTGTGGGGGAAGTTGGGGGGGCAGGGCTCTGTGGAGGAGAGCGGGGGTGGGGGCTGGTAGCACTGGACTGGGGGCAGGGCTCCGTGGAGGGGGCTGGAAGAAGATGGGGGGCATAGCTCAGTAGAGGGGAGCTGGGAGCACAGGGTTGGGAGGGCAAGGAGCTGGGGGGCAGAGCTCTGTGGGGGGACAGGAGTCTGTGTGAGGGGGAATGGGCGTGCCGGGCTTGGGGGGGCAGGGGGCTGGGGGGCAGAGCTCGGTGGAGAGGGGCGGGGAGCGCAGGGTTCTGTGGGGAGGGGCTGGGGCAGAGAGCAGAGGGCTCTGGGGGGGCTTGGAGGTCGGGAGCTGGGGGCAGAGCTCTGGGGGGGAGTGCAGGGATGGGGGGAGGGCTCACGGGGGTGGGGAGCGCAGGGCTGGGGGGGCTATGAGGGGCTGAGCTCTGGCGGGGTGGGAGCTGGGGGGCAGAGCTCTGTGGGGGGGCATGAGGTGGGGGGCAGGAGCTAGGGGGTCAGGGCTCTGGGGGGCGGGGAGCACAGGGGTGAAGGGGGCAGGAGCTGTGGGGGGCTATGGGAGGCAGGAGCTGGGGGGGCAGAGCTCTGTGGGGGGCTGGGCTCTGGAGGGGGCGGGAGCTAAGGGGGTTCTGGGGGGGTGAGGAGCACAGGGCTCGGGGGGCTATTGGGGCGGGAGCTGGGGGGATTCTGGGGGGCAGGAAGCGCAGGGAGCTGGAGGAGCTCTGGGGAGGCTGGGGGGCAGAGCTCTTGGGGGCAGGGAGTGCAAGGCTCGGGGGGGTCAGGGCTCTGGGGGGTGGGAGCTGGGGGGCTCTGGGGAGGGTTGGGGGTGGGAGCTGAGGGGCAGGGCTCTGTGGGGGTGGCAGGGCTGGGGGCGGGGAGCGCAGGGCTCGGGGGGGCTTGGGGGGGAGTGGGGGCATGGAGCGCAGGGTGCTGGGGGGGTTCTGGGGGGGCGGGGAGCGCAGGGCTCTGGGGGGGCTGGGGGGAGCTGCGGGGCAGGGCTCCGTGCGGCGGGGGGGTCAGGGCTCTGGGGGAGATGTGGGGGGAGCAGGGTTCTGGGGGGGCTGGGCTCCGTGCGGCGGGGGGGCAGGGCTCTGGGGGAGATGCGGGGGGGCAGGGCTCCGTGCGGCGGGGGGGCAGGGCTGTCGGGGGGCTGTGGAGGGGGGGCAGGGCTCTGTGCGGCGGGGGGGCAGGGCTGTCAGGGGGCTGTGGGGGGGGCAGGGCTCTGTGCGGCGGGGGGGCAGGGCTCTGGGGGGGCTGGGCTCCGTGCGGCGGGGGGGCAGGGCTCTGGGGGAGATGTGGGGGGGCAGGGCTCTGGGGAGGCTGGGCTCCGTGCGGCGGGGGGGCAGGGCTCTGGGGGAGATGTGGGGGGCAGGGCTCTGGGGGGGGCTGGGCTCCGTGCGGCGGGGGGGGCAGGGCTGTCGGGGGGCTGTGGGGGGGGGGCTGGGCTCCGTGCGGCGGGGGGGCAGGGCTCTGGGGGAGATGTGGGGGGGCAGGGCTCCGTGCGGCGGGGGTGCAGGGCTCTGGGGGAGATGTGGGGGGCAGGGCTGTGGGGGGCAGGGCTATGGGGGGCAGGGCTCCGTGCGGCGGGGGGGGCAGGGCTCTGGGGAAGATGTGGGGGGAGCAGGGTTCTGGGGGGGCTGGGCTCCGTGCGGCGGGGGGCTGTGGGGGTGAGGGGCTGGGCTCCGTGCGGCGGGGGGGCAGGGCTGTCGGGGGGCTGTGGGGGTGGGGGGCTGGGCTCCGTGCGGCGGGGGGGCAGGGCTCTGGGGGGAGATGTGGGGGGGCAGGGCTCTGGGGGGAGATGTGGGGGGGCAGGGTTCGGGGGGGGCTGGGCTCCGTGCGGCGGGGGGGGGCAGGGCTCTAGGGGAGATGTGGGGGGGCAGGGCTCGGGGGGCAGGGCTCCGTGCGGCGGGGGGGCAGGGCTGTCGGGGGGCTGTGGAGGGGGGACAGGGCTCCGTGCGGCGGGGGGGCAGGGCTGTCGGGGGGCTGTGGGGGCGGGGGGGCAGGGCTCCGTGCGGCGGGGGGCCAGGGCTGTGGGGGAGATGTGGGGGGGGCAGGGCTCTGGGGGGGCTGGGCTCCGTGCGGCGGGGGGCTGTGGGGGTGAGGGGCTGGGCTCCGTGCGGCGGGGGGGCAGGGCTGTCGGGGGGCTGTGGGGGTGGGGGGCTGGGCTCCGTGCGGCGGGGGGGCAGGGCTCTGGGGGGAGATGTGGGGGGGGCAGGGTTCGGGGGGGGCTGGGCTCCGTGCGGCGGGGGGGGGCAGGGCTCTAGGGGAGATGTGGGGGGGCAGGGCTCGGGGGGCATGGCTCCGTGCGGCGGGGGGGCAGGGCTGTCGGGGGGCTGTGGAGGGGGGGCAGGGCTCCGTGCGGCGGGGGGGCAGGGCTGTCGGGGGGCTGTGGGGGCGGGGGGGCAGGGCTCCGTGCGGCGGGGGGCCAGGGCTGTGGGGGAGATGTGGGGGGGCAGGGCTCTGGGGGGCTGTGGGGGTGGGGGCAGGGCTCCGTGCGGCGGGGGGGCAGGGCTGTCGGGGGGCTGTGGAGGGGGGGGCTGGGCTCCGTGCGGCGGGGCCGGTGGCCGCAGCCGGCAGTGGCGGTGTCTGGCTCCCTCCCTCCCTCTCCCGCCCCGCTCCCCGCCCCGCCCTCGCTGGCGCCCGCCCAGCCCCGCTCGCTGCACCGCCGGGGACTGACTCGCCGCCGCGCCAGGGCCGGGCTGGCCGCACCGGGGACGGACTCTGCCCGCCGCGCCATGGCGGGGCCCCGCGCTCTGCCCGCGCCGCCCGCCGGGCTCCGGGGACTCTCGCTGCTGGTCCTGCTGCTGGGCAGCCAGGCGGCGCGGCGCCCAGGTAGGAGCGGGCGGCCGGGCGGGGGCGGGGGGCGCCGCGATCCCGGGGGGCCGGGGCCCCGCTCGCTCTGCCCCCAGGGGCCGGTCGCGGACCCCTCCCCAGCCCGGCGCGTCTCGCCCCGGGGCGCTGCCTCAGCCGGGCGGGCTCGGGTCCCGGAGCTGTGGCTGAGTTGGATGCGCCCGGGCTGGGGGTGCCATGGGGCGCTGCCCCCCCCCGGGCCCGGGGTACCATGGGGCGCTGACCCCCCCGGGCTGGGGGTGCCATGGGGCGCTGACCCCCCCGGGCCCGGGCTGGGGGTGCCATGGGGCGCTGCGCCCCCGGGACCGGGCCCGGGGTACCATGGGGCGCTGACCCCCCCCGGGCTGGGGGTGCCATGGGGCGCTGCGCCCCCACACACTTGGCCACCCAGGGGCCCGGCCTTTGCGAGCGCAGCTCCCCGCTGAGCGCTCGGGCACAGGCTCGCGGGGCAGCCGGGGAACTGGCCCCTGGCGCGCCCCCCCCCCCCCAGCCTGAGCCGAGCCATTGTCGGGGGTGCGGGACCCGGCCTCTGCTCTGCCCAGTGGGGCCGGGGTGGGTCCAGGTCCCAGCCCTGCCTCCCGGGCGGGCGCCTTTGTTCTCTGCCGCTCGGTGCGGTCCCGGGGCGCTGGGGAAGCAGTGGGTTTCTGGCCGGCTGCGCCCTTCCCGTAGTGTCCGGGGCTGAGCCTGTCTCGCCGGGGAGCGGGGGACTGCAAAGCCCGAGGCTGGAAGCAACAGTGTCCATGTGCCGCGTGTGCCCCGGGAGCGCAGGGCCGGCGTGTGGCCAGCGGGCAGAGGTGGTTCCCATTAGAGCCAGGGTTGCAGTGTGGCTCGGTGGCTCTGGGCACCCCCTGTCTACACGTTGTTCCAGCAGCCCTGCCAGCAGGGACCCAGGCAAGACAAAGGGCCCTCGAGAAGCTACTGGGTTTGGTTAGGCAGACGGGACGCTGAGTCTGCACTTGCAGCCGCGCATAGCCGGGCTACGCAGCCATTCCCATCCGCTCGTCAAACTTCGCTTCTGAGCATGAAGTAGTTTTAAGAAAGGGGTGAGGGGCAGGGCTCCTTCAGCAGCCCCCCGGCTAAGCCCCTGCCTCGCTTACCCGCGCCCCCTCCGCTTCTGGCCTGAGGCGCCTCTTACTATCTGTATTACGCACCAGCAAAGCGCAGGAAGCGTGCCGGGAACCCCCAGCTCCCAGAGCGGCCGGGCAGAGATGGGGCGCGGGCTAGCAGCAGAGACAGCCTAAGGCGGGGGCGCCCACACGCGGACCCTTTCCCAACTCACCTGTTTGTGCTGGGGCAGCCTAGCGGCCCGGCCAGAGCCGCTGCCAGCGCCCTGGGCAGGACCAGGCTGGCCATTTCAGCACTGACTCTGGGAACAGCTCCCGGAGCACAAAAGCTGGCTTCTGGCACAGGCCCTCGCCCCCTTTTGTGGGTCCCCAGACTGCATTGTTAATGCCCCTGGGGGTACATGCCCACTTGCAAAGGGAGGGCCCGATCCTGCTCAATTTACTCCGGGGACGTTTGGATGAATCAGGCCCTTTATTTTATAGCTGGATGATATTCAGAGGAAAGAAAATAACTTCCAACCCTTGGTTTAACAAAGCTGATCATTAAACAGTGAGCGTTAAAGAGTCAGTAATGTTCCCCATTTACAGCTAACCGGTATGAAAACCTGTATTTAAATACATGGCTCCTTCTTCCACCCTGCCCTTTCTTAATTATCCTCCCTTTAAAAATACATGTTTGATACCCCGGAGAGGGGCCCTGGCTTCCTGTAGATTGTTTTTCTGTTATACACATATGGCAAAGAAAAACAGTACAAGGCTGCCGAATGTCAGGTGCTGTAATTCCATTAAAGACTCGGGGAATGTCAGACTGATGATATTTCTGTTCTGCTGGCTCAGGCTTGGGACATGGGCTGAAATGACAGCTGTTGCGATTTACCAAAAGGCTACTTTTAATTCTGTGTGTTTGTTAAACATTTGCACACTGAATGGCTCTCTCTTCTTTTCTCATCACAGTAATACCATAGTGAATAATATGCTTTGCAATTCGTGTGAGGGTGACATAACAAAGTCATAGCAAATTAATATAGTTAGGGCCAAAAGCCACTCTCGGAACTCTAGATTGTAACGGGAAATCCCTTGTGGGCAAGGCAGTCAGGATTTGCCCCCCGACTTAAGATCCATTAATAACCATGCTGTACAGACCCAGACCCAGACTCATCAGGGAGAGAACAGGAGTGGCCAATAGGTGTTTCTGTTGTGACAGCTGTAAAAGGGATGGGTTTGGAAATTTGACCTTCAGTACTGCCCTTGTATTTTTACCAAAGATTAACAGCTATTGGCAGGTGGTATAATGGAAAAATAAGCTTGTAGCTGCACTCTTGATACTTCCTTCTGCCCATATTCCTATAGAAAACTGCATTAAAGAATCTTGTTTTACATTTTAAATTCAAATCCATGTCTTCTTGGACAGTTTATCTTTTGTTTCACAGCAAGAAGGGTTAGATTTCCTTTATAAAGAGAAAAGAATAGTGGATATATATAGCCACAGATATATGAGAGAGGAAGTGCACTATCCTTTTCTCTTTATAAAGGAAACCTAATACACACACACACACACACATATATTAGTGTGTTCATGTCATGTGTGTACACATGGGGATGAGCATAATAAAAGAAGATGTATTGATGAGGTCTCCATGGGCAGATGACTAACCGTAACTTCAGCATCAGGCAAAATATATCAAGAGGAAGTTGCTCCATTCCTTCACTGTTTTATGCAACTGACCGCTATCACCTATTTTGCTTCTTGGCTAGCCATGCCTTGGGACCTGTGGAAGGGCCAAAAGCCAGCCATGACTGTGCTCTGTGTTCTCCGTGTCCCTGTACAGATGGGTTTGGAGGACATGGCCAGTGGATCCATAACTGTGAAGATACTGGCCAAACCCATCCTGTGGGGTGGAATGCAGGGACCACGGGAGTTCCTGAAGCTCTTCTGCTTCCCCACTGCCTGGGGGAACAGCTTGCTTCATCCCCAGCCCCTCTAGGGAGCACTGGTGTGCAGCCCATTTACCCAGGACCAGGATTTAGCCCTCAGTGCAAGAGTGATAGGTAATAAATCAACAGAGGGAACACACTGTACAGTACTCCTTTTGGTTGGCAGAGTGGGAGCTGATAATTAGTTGACCCTTTACAAGGCTCAGTGAATTATTGTGGTAAAATCCCAAAGTTGTGCACACAGAGCCATGAAGCCAGGGGCAGTTTGGCAGTTTCCATTGCTTATAGGATGAGGTTCTTTGCCATGTGTCACACATGGGGCCAGACTAGATGATGATCATAACGGACCCTTCTGGCCTTAATCTAGGACTGGGCCACGCACAAAGATAATTTGTTTGCTTCTGTCTGCCTCAGTTTGCAGTTCACTTTTGCAAAGTAACGGCTGGTTTTAAGTCAGCAGCACCAACCAATCACTAGTCTGCACGTGAGTCCCAGTAGCTTTGCCCCTTGTGGTGTCCTTTACACCGAGGAAGAATGGGTGTGAAGTTCTACCATTCTGATTCATAGGCACCAATACAAGGTGCAGGGCAATGGAGAATCATGTGCTCTGTTTTAAAAATCTTCCATGAGAAAACTCTGGGTGCCAGAATGCAAAGAGCAAGTGAATCAAAATCCAGTTCATTGCAGCACTGTGTGTCTGGTATGCAAATAATGAGACAAGACAACAGTGACAGGTCTTGTTAGCATTAATAATGTTCAGTCCAAGACGACTGTCAGAGCTTGGGGCCTTATCTTGCGGTCTTTCCACCTGCAGAGCTCCCACTGCAGTTGGTCCTCGGGGTGCCCACATGCATGTATTCCAGGGATCCTCGGAGCCACATACAACAATCTTCAGAAGTTCAAGAACTGGGGCAGGAGGCTCCTGCTGGGGCTTGGGGCTTCAGCCAGGGTTTGCTGGCCTCAGTTGGTCACGTGGTGCTGCTGGGCCCCCTCCCGGCACAGCAGCTGCTGGAGATGGGGAGAGGCAGCATGGGGAGAGGCAGCAGCAAACAGCTGGGAGCTGCAGGGAGAGCCGCTGCTTTTGCTGCTGCCTCTCCCCATGGAGCTAAAGCAGCAGCCCTTCTGTGCAGCTCACAGCTGGTTGCTGCTGCCTCTCCAGGTGGAGCTAACACCTGGGAGCTGCAGGGAGGGGCTGCTGACGGGGTGTGACTCAAGCTGTTGGGGGTGGGGCGAACCCTTACATTGTGCCCCCCCACTCTCAGCAGGCACCAGTCATCTCTGGCAGAAGCTCCTAGCCCCACCACCCCGACACAGGGCAGAAGCCCCAAGCTCCCCCCCTCCCCCCAGTCTGGCGGAGAATGGGACGGGGATGCAGGGCTCTGCCAGCCACATTTTAACTGTAAAAGAGCCTTGGTTTGGCCACCCCTGCTCTATTCCCTGTAGTGGTACAGTGCGAACTAATATTGAGACAGAGAAGTCAGTCTGGTTTGGTCAGAGAAATCCTACAAGTTACCGAGGACCCTCAAAGCCCTTTTAGTCACTGGGAGTAGCGTACCTCAAAGGATTGGGCCCACCGAAAACGAGATGTGTAAATATATCACATGTTGAACCACTGTGGCGATGTGGACTGTTGTCCACTAGAGGTTGTGATGAGACTACTAAATCCTTCTTAAAGCCTCATGAATCTAGAACACAAATGCAGATGGAGGTATTGTTGAGCTTCTGACTCTGCATTTAATCAGAAATATTGTATTCTTTGGCGTCTGTATATTAACCCCGGTGACTTGTTCAAGCGGTGTAATAGGCCATAGGGAATGCTCTACTCATAAAACTATAGAAGACTTTTTTTTAAATAAATCAAGTGTGTCACCCAAAAGGCTAAACTGTGTATGAACTAAGCAAGATATGCAAAATGTTACCATTGTGTCCCCTCTGGAATCAGCAGCAATCCCAGTGGTAGCATCTCAAGAAATTAGATCAGCATATATGTTTCGTTTGTCAGCAGGCTGTACAGCCTGTGATAACAGTGGAATGGAATTTCCCTTATCAAAAGATATCAGAGGCCACATTAAACATCTATTTTTCTCCTTCATAGAAAGAACCTGTCGGACCATGTTCAGAAGCTATACAATGAAATGAGCAACACATTATTAATTATTATTATTATTTGTGTTTATGTAGTGCCAAGGAGCTCCAGTCATGGCCCAGGGTTCCATAGTGCTAGGCGCTGTACAGACACCCTACTTCTTTTAAATTATTGCCTCATAATGTACAAATATGGTATCTGACATTTAAACTTCACATGCAGTTGACGATGTCTGATGATGCTTCTCTCTTTACCCCTGCTTATTTGTGTTCCAAAGGGCTGTGTTACAGGGAGCAACACAACTGAATCTGCAGTTAGGTACCTTGTATATATACCTGAATGAGGCTATATGCACAAATGTTGTAAGATTAGCTGCAGAAGAAGATGAATTAAGTTCTTATACAGGCAAATGATGTAAACAAGGAAGATGCATAGATATATTATCCATCCATTGTTACACTGAGAGTTGAAAGTCAAACGGCTATTGGGGGCAATAAATCAATATGTAAACAAATAGCAGGTGAGCCGGTTTATATATAGAGTGGTGCAGCATCATTCTACATGAGCAGGCACAAAACACGTTTGCTGTGACTATGTCATTTTTTCGTGGAAGGGCAGAATTGTTTGTGCAGGTATTTCAGTTCAGGGCCCAGGTTGTGTGTATTGCGTGTGTCATTTTTTGCAATTCTTTTTTACAAACAGAGAATTTTGAAAAGTTAATTTTATCTATATGATTAAATATTGTGTAGCTTTCAAACGAGAATGGCTACAGCTTCAGATATCAATTTATTTTACTCCTTGTGCCGTGGCAATATGTATTTTCAGTTCCAGTGGCTTTTTTCAATTATGTTGCATTCACAATCCAAAAGTTGTTTACCAGTGTGTTTGTATTTGTCAAGTGTATAAATGAGATTTATTATTGAACAGTAAAGGGAAAAATTTCAGGACAATCCTGTTACAAAATACCAGCTATATTCTTATTAACAATGTGCAGATCGTGTCTGGGGGTGAAAACTGCCAGCAAAGTATCTTTGTGGGATTTAGATGTGTGTTTAAAGAAAAGGAAAATACTGTGTAAGTGGCAGAGTTGGTCACCTTCCAATTCTCCAGTCTATCAGGTTAGATTTACAAACTTACAAGAGTCAGAAATTGTTGATTTGAGGAGTGACATAGTTCTCCATGTTTAACTACTTGAATTGCAAGACTTAGCAGCTGAAAGCTTCTGTGCATCACAAACACATCTGACTCTGGTCCAAAATCCCCAGCATGTCTCTGTGGTAAGTCAGAAGAGCAGACTGGATACTGGCATGCAAATGCGGATGCTAGCCTCCCACTTTTCTTCTGCAAAACAAGTGGCAGGGATTGTATAAAATGTACATTATACAGTGTGTGATGTCAAGCGCAGTGCAACACCACTGGAGCAAAATCCCCCCCAAAGATAACTTTGCACATTAATACTAATCAGCAGTATTGTGTCTGCAGCTAAAGCATAAGGGGTGGCATTTCTTCAGAGACAGAAATTCCATAGTGTATCTGAACACAATGTTTGTACTTATGAGATTGGAAAGAAGACAAAGACAAGCCTGAAGAAAGAGATGCATTAACCTTTCCAGGTGCATGACAGATGCTGCTAGCACACTGGACTAGCAATTTACGTAGGCTGTTCCCTGGGGGCACAGCGCTAAATTGATTCCATATAACTCTAGGGCCATTTTATCAACCATGCAGGCAGACACAAGGATGAGATACTTGAATAGCACATATTGCCCGTGTTCCTATATGGAAAGTTGCTGCCATGAATTGCATAACGTTGGGGTTAAATAATAACGGAGCTCTCCAAGCTATGGCCACGAGGGTGATCTCTTGAATTTTTCTGGTGTTTTGTCTCATTGACTGGAATAGGATGGAATAGGCACATTAATGCCAGTATTCCTGAAAGGGAGATGTCAGGTTTGCAGCCTTGCCATAACTTTCAAACCAATGTGTTTTGTTGACAAGTGCACAGATGTGTTTTCTAACTGCCTGCCTTGCAAACTCAGCCTGGGATCTGAAAGCTAAGATGGACTTTCTGTTCTACACATTGCCCAAAAGGTCCTCCAGGCCAAATGAGGTCCAGTGCGACACTTGTGCAGCCCCACTGTCTGCAAATTAAGTGCTCAGTGACACCTGTGTCTACCCCTTTGCCTTCAGAGGTCTGAGCTGGCACTGCTGCATAACTGATTGGCATTCTGCTAACCATTCTGTTCCTGAGGCACCAGCTCACTCTCTCTTAGCTCTGCTGACCCTGCAGCATTAGCAGGAGGGAAAAAACCACTCAGATGAATGTTTGTCCCGCTGAACAGCACATCTTAATGCATCCACAGGGAGGGAATAGGTCTGCTGAGGAAGACAGCACTAGTTTTACATTGTCATTTTTCACGAAAGACCCTCCCTTCTGGGCGCTCACCCTCGCAGGGGTCCCGTGTACTCATTCAGAAAACACATTCAGCACTAGCCAGGCTTACATACCCCTCAATCCAGCTACACACTGTAAAGTGCAGGGGTGTGACATGTGCCTTGTTTGTCAGCAGTTCACTTTCCCACAACAGCGCTTCCATGCAAGGTGCTTGCTGGCTAAACCTTTGTGCAGCGTATATTTTGAGACAGGTTTCCCAGGCAACTTCAGCAACATAACTTGCCTTTCTGGCAACGACACATTCATGCACGATTGCCAATATGCTTCATTTTTGGCTCCGAGGTGTTAACTGATGTAAAGAAGCATATGAAAACAATGGGGCCTGACACAGAAGAGGAACTGCTCACAGTAGGGCAAACACTTGGAGCAACCAATGTCTGTTCTAAACCCCTATTTGCTCAGCAAACATGCATGCACATGGGCACACATACACACGTCTAACTGGAGCCACTGGGCCATCTTGGGAATAGTGCCCTCCAATGGCGGGCCAGAGCGCAAGCAGGCGGGGAGGAGTGCATACGAGCACCACGCATAGTCTTCAGAGTTGGGTTCCGAGCCAGGCATGTCAAAACAGGCATCTGTCCAGAGCTTGCTCTTCTCCAGTTAAGACAATGTACCCCTGCTGCTGCAGCTAATGTGAGTGCCCTGTTTCCGGCTCTGATGAGCCAGGACTGGGTCCCTCGGGGCACGAAGAGAAGGATTCCAATGAAGTCCTTACTCCACTGTTGCTTTCAGAGGAAGTTCACACCTCTGCCCCTGAACTGGCTAAAACAAAATCTGTGCGACAGTCAGATTGCTGCCAAGTAGACTTTGTGGCCTCAGGCAGGTTCTGTCTGTGGAACGATCATGTCTTATTTCTGCTGACTAGGTCTGAAGTGGCACTGGTAAACACCCCTCTTTAAAGAGCTCCGGGGTGGAGGACAAACCCTGTAGTCATTCAGAGAGGAGTCACTCCTCGATCCCAAATGAGGGGTGGAGCCGTTGAGGGTTCGGTCTTGCTGCCGTGCTAGGGTAGGATACTGAGTTTTCAGCTGAGCTCATGGAGCAATACCACGGTCCAGTTTATTCCAGCACTGAGAGTTTTCTGATTCAGAAACAAGAAAGCTGTCGGCTGATACACACCAGCTTTGGTGCCACCACAGAAATGCAAAGCCTAGTTGTCACCATCATTCCCACAGCAAATCTTCTCTGAATTAAATAGCTCAAGCTTTGTGTATTATCGGATGTAGCACCGATGAAAACAACTATTTCTATCTAAAGGACATGGTGGTGAGATCCCTGCAAGAGTGAAGGAGCACACAGCACACGTCAGGGACGGAGGTGGTGGAAAGCTCACATTTGCAGCCCCCTGGGCCACTTTGTGCAGGGCTGGTCCCACCATGCTGTGAGAGAGCAGCCTATGGGCTGCTCTAACTTACACCAGCTCAAGCCATCCCACTGGGCTGAAACCACAGCTGGGGAACGATGGGGCATAGCGATATCCCCGTCAAACCTCTACACTGGGTGTGTGGCATAGGAGCTCCTGCATTGACTCTACATCAAGCACTGGGGTGATCCTCCCAGACCCAGTATGCCAGCCTGGAGAGTCACATTCTGGTGGCGGTGCAGCAAAGCAGCTACACCACAGTCAGCAGAGACTAGGCGTGTGAGCAGGAAAGCTTTTCACACAATTTTGCCACCATTTCAAACCCTGACGTCCCACCATAGGCTTTAGCACACTGCAGTAGCTTAGCAAACCTTTAATATTTCAGTAATGGTCTATCATAATGGCAACAGGAATTCTCAGCACAGTGTCACTAGTTCATAAAGCATATTTGTGTCCGAAAATGTTGTAGAGGGAGCAACTGTATATAATACAATTACAGAGCTACAGAAACCACTGGCTGCGGCAGAAAGCAAGGGAGGGCTGTAAAGCAGGGGAAAGAGGGGCGCATTCAGCAGAGATTACAGACAGGAGGGAGAGCTGAGGGTGGAGAATAGAGAGGAAGAAATGCCACAGGAGAGGCTGGAGGCAGAGAGGATTTAAAACCCAGTATGAATCTGGTGCCAATAACCCTTCTACTATTTACATCCAGCTTACACGACTGAAAAAGTTCACCCATTGCTTTCAGTGACCAGCACTTCATGAGTGTCAAGGTTTTCATCCTCATTAGCCCATCCTTTGGTAAGTGATCTGAGGAGGAATGGCCAGTATGCTGTTCGGAGAGAATAAGGGAAGCATCCGCTCCCAGTCTCTAGTAAGGGCTGATCTGTGTTAGGGACATTTGCACTGATGTAGCTCCCTGGAACCACCCACTCTATTCCACTGCTCTGACCGAGTAAGCAAGCCCTGGGCGCTCCATTCACCTGGTGTCTGTGCCACCCTGAGTTTGGACTCAGCAGCCAAATAACGGGTACTATGCACGTTCCAGTATCAAAACAATTCATTGCAATGCTATCCTGAATATAGCTCTTTTCCACTTCCATGCTAGTAAACCTGGAAACACCCCCAAATGTCTCTCTCCTTTCACAGCTTGTTAACAAGTAAGTTGTTTAAAATGGTCTTGTAAAGCCCCTTGGGGCCACTCTACTCTCATCTACATCCTTGTTTGCTAAAAATCCGCGTCCTGCAACCTTGCCATGACAAGTAAGGAGAGTTCAGGATAGACTGCCTCTTTCACGCAAGTGGCTTTTGCTTCTGGGGGCTGAGCCATTCATTTTAACTGCTCATGTTAAGTAAGCAGAGCCTACTCCATCAGGCTGTTTCAAAACCACACAGCCATTTCTCTGGGGTGATTGCTACTGGACTGCATCATGGGGATGATTAAGAGAAGGTATAAATAATTCTGTTACTCAGATCCCCTTCTCTCCCAGCCCACCATCCTTCCCTGCCCTCGCACACTTTAATCATAAGGATTTTAGAAATTTGACAAGACCTACAATGTTAAGCAGTGAGAGATGGCGGGACACTAAGCCAGTAAAGTGTTATTAAATAGAGAATGGGGCCTTGTCATTATTACTATTGTCTTATGTTTATAGAGTATCAGCACCTTCCACCCTGGAGAATCCCAATGCCTCTCAGAGAGACTACATACTGAGACTACATCTCCTAGAGTCTGACCCTACATCCCTAGGAAGTTGATGGTAATTTTGGAAGCATAGGGGTGCAGAATTTGGTCTGGCATATTACAAAGTTGTTGAGATGGCCGTCTAGGTAAGAGGACCACACACAGCATTGCAAAGGTTATAAAAGTCCAGGACAAGAGCACAACTTGAATGCCCTTACAAAAAGTGCCATACAACGTTTAATGTCTATGCAGAACAGACAAAACCTAATTTTTTAAGGTCTGTGACAGCCCCATTCAGAGTCACTCGGTTCATCTGCATTGGAGGTTGAAGTGGTGTAATAATAAAAAGTGAATCATCTAACTGACAATTGAGGGGAATTTTTGAATAAACTGCTTGGAAGCATGAAGTAGTGCTGTAGATGTGTTGGTCCCAGGATATGAGAGACAAAGAGGGGGAAGTAATATCTTTTACTGGACCAACTTCTGCTGGTGAACAAGACAAGCTTTTGAGTTCCACAGAGCTCGTCCCCAGACCTGAGAAATGGAATCATCAGCCCTAAAGAACAGCTCCGTGGAACATGGAAGCTTCTCTGTTTCACCATCAGAAGTTGGTCTGATAAAAGATACGACCTCACCCAACTAGCCTCTATGGAAAAATGAAGTCACACTGGAACTTCAACGCATGGTTCCCCTCTTCTCCCCCCTCCCCCAGTTTAATAACTAGAACCCCTTGAAAAATCAAATTTCTGTCCCATGGGAAATTCTGGTATTTCAGCATTTGGTTATGTATCCTAATTCCAGGTGAAGTCAAAATATCAAAATGTTCCATTGACCTGCGCAGCCATCTGAACTGCTGGGTTGCCTCATGGGAAATTGTAGTTCCATGTCCTTCCCACATCCATGCTACCCTTTGGCCTGCACTTCATCTCCCATGATGCACCATGGTCTTTCCCTGAGGCTGAGCCACTGTGATTCCTCCTGGGAATTGTAGTTTCCTGTCCCATGAGGCACTACAGTGACTCAACTAGAGGGAGAGACTGGTGAGAAACGGAGTCTGGCTCCGTCATTGGGCCATGGGGGCATGAAGGACCAGGAACTACAAATTCCACGCGGCACCATGGATGCAAGTGGATGCAGAGCGTCCTGTCAATTTGAAATGAAATGTTTTGTTTAGACCTTCACAATGGAAAATTGAGATGAAATCAGTCTTTTCTGAGAAAATTTTTGGCTCTGATGAAATCCCATTTTCCTTTAGGAAAATGTTTCATTTGAAATTTTTCAACCAGCCCCATTGCTAACCCATCTTTCATTTCTCTTGGTCTCATAAAGCAGAAAGGGTCTGACATCCTCTGGAGGCTGTGTGTCCCCACAGAGAGAAGAGACGTGCCACTGAGTCAAACCTTGCCCACTATCATTTGCATGTCAGCCCCATTCATGATATTCCAATGGTTGGATAAAGATGTTAATGTGCCTGGAAATGAGAGAAGAAAAAGCCAACTCTAAAGTAGCGATGATGTCTAAAGTGCTGGCATCTGTGAATGTCCTTCTCCTGGGGGTCTACATCACAGCAGGTGACATTTCTGCCATGCTGCTTCATAAGAACTTGTAACGGGGGAGAAAGAAATGTCCAGCCTTAGATAACATGTAAACTGCACAGCTTGCACTTTCTGTGGCACAGCAGGACCCATACATCCCTGCATTATTACTCACCTTGCCCTTGGAATATCAGCAAGCCTATATTTTCTAGCAACTGGGCCTGTTTATTTTTTCCAAAGGGAAAAACTGGGCAAGGTCACATTGTCCAAGGTTTCCGTAATGAGGAATTGTCCATAGCAATTAAGTTTCCCTAATCCAATAATAAAATAATTCCCACAGACAAACAGGAGAAGAAGCTACAGGTGTATGTATATTAGTGAGTGCTGTTTAGTGTGGCAAAAGGCTTTGCTTTTCAGCATCTGAATGAACCTTCCCTATCTATGCCTCTGGGCCGCTTGCTCACCCTCAAACTTTATGCAGAAAAGCAGGAAGATGGGGAGATTTGCTAAAGAAACCTGCACACACATAGGGAGAGAGAGAAACAACACACTTTTCGAAAGCTATTAGAGAATGAGCATATGTTAATTTCCAAGGGCCCAGGTGAAACATGGCAGGTTTTTAAGAGAGTTTAGAATTTGGGTCTGATACTCAGGTACGAGTGTTTATTTATTTACCTGAGGGTTTAAACATATATATAATTTCTAAGACCTAGCTCATATTCTAGCAACTGCATTCAATGTATTCAATCCTTGAGAACAATTCTATCAAGTCTTCTCAGAACATCATGCCCGTAGGAACACACTCTCCACACTGCTTGTTGGAGGCAGCGTTCCTTACCCTCCTTCCTCCTCTCTCACAGAAATGGCCTATCCACACACCAGAGCAGTTTTGTGCTCTGCATACTATTTAATTTGTGTTCTGCCTTAGAGGTGCCCGGAGGATACTAGGAAATTGGATATGATTAGGGTGACCTGAAAGAAACCTACTAAACCTTCCTCAGCTTACTAAATCCTTATTTCTCAGCTAGCACAGAATGGAGAGGGAGATTGTCCTTCCAGATACTTCATCCTTTGCCCTAAATCTCTTCCCAAACTGCTTGGACCACAGCAGGCCAGGTTCTTCGATGTAAATTGGCATCGCACCATTCAAGTAGATGGAGCTACATTGATTGACACCAGCTAAGGATCGGGCCCAGTGGCCCCAATCCAGGGCTGTGACCAAAGAGCTCACAGCCCAAATCACCAGAGAATCACAAAAGTGGCTTTAAATTACCTCAGTACTCCCAAGATCCTGGGCCAGTTGTGCACTGGGATGGTCACTCGGTATAAATTAGAACCACCTAAAAGCAGCTCTAAATTACACTGGCTGCCAGTGGCCTCAAGGATCCATTCTGGCAGCTGGGGATCGCTGAGGTGCAGAGAAGGGCTGGCCATGGTCCCTACGCTGGTCACAAAGGGTGTGTGTGTGTGTGGGGGGGGTGATGTAAGAGTGGCTGTACCAACTCTGTGCCACCCGAGGAGACCTCCGCCATGGAGCGATCCTCCCATGGTGGGCCAGGCTGGTGTGGAGACAACTCTGGTGCAGAGTTGCCCTACTGCAGCTAAGGACTGGGGCCAACACCTCGATGACAGATTAGTTTGCAGACTCCTCAGGGCAGGGCCTGTGTTTGTGAAGCACCGAGTACAATGTGGCTGTGATTCTAACTCTGGGGACAACCACCGTACAAACAATAAAAATAGACATTTTCATGTCTAACCTGAGCTCATCCCTGCTCTCCAGCTGCATGTGCATAATCAGCCCAAAGTGCAGTGCACTTTAAACTGAGATATTCAGTATGTAGGCGAGACATCAGAGCCCAGAGTTTATAAATCCCTTGTTTGCTTGGCATAAATCAGAAAAGCAGAGCCACTGGCAGCAGAGAAAGAGCACCTGGAACAGAATTAAACTCATTCTTTGAATTTCTGAGGGGTTTTGCATCCCATAAAGAAAAGCACATATTGCTCCAACTCCTGATCTCAACTTACTCCAGCGCTCCAGTGTCTGCAGTGAGTAAGGGCCTGATCCACAGTCTAGTGAAGCCAGTGGAAAGACTCCCCCTGACTTTAGTGAACGTGGGGTCAGGCACTTGGCCTATTGCGTTTTCCAAGAGAAGAAGTAAAGGAGAAAGCAAACCGAGCCCTAGCCAGCCGGAAAGGAAGGCAAAGCTAGCAAGGTAGGATTAAAGCCTGAGTAACGAAAGCCAGACTCCTGGCAGTGTGAAAAGAGCAAATATCTGACAGCGGCACTGTACTCAAGGTAGTCAGCATTCCCCTCTGAAATCAGAACTAAAAGCATTTCTAATATCGACTACCTATTAAAACTGGCTCTGGGGTGTAATTTGCCACAGAGTCGTAGCCATGAAGAGAACTTTGGATCCACATTTAAAGGCATCCAAAACAATTAAAATTTGAGTGGTTTTAATGGAAGGAAAATGAGTGGGACTGAACACCTGAGAACCATAATCAGCTCAGCGAGAAAAGATTTTCATTTTCCAATTCATATAACCCTGCCTCACATTATTTCACATTATATGCACCAGCAAATACCACGATGCTTCAGGAGGGTGTCAGTACAGGATTTAGGCCTATGGATTAACAAACCTCTTAAAGGGCTCGATCGTGCACTTAGGCTCAGAATTTAGGAAGTGCGAGCCCCAGGAGGAATTCTCTCTACGTAGGCAGTGATATTTCTGCCATGTTGTTTAGAACATGGGTACTGCAAGGAGGACTGGTCATTTCACATAAAGGACTCTGGCCTTCCCTGATGGGGAGTCTTTTCAAGGGCAGAGAAGAGCCCAAAGTTACGTGGCAGGGAATAGTGTTGGAATAATCACCATGAGCTGTAACTAAAAATCTGAGCTGGCACCATGGACGTCAATGGGAGTTTTGCCACTGAAGTCAAAGAGCAAAGGACAGAGACCCTACCCTGCAAGTAGTGGCATTGATTATAACAGAGTTACTTGCAGAATAAATAACTGCTTGTTGCAGGTAAGGGTGGCAGAACCTGGCCCTAAATTAGTAGCGAGGCCTTTAAATATTTCAAGGCCATAAGGGTGGCCCAAAGAACTGCTAACAGAGGACTGTTGGGGTAACAACATCAAATTCTCATGTCACAATTTCTGAGGCAACCTCTGACCCCTTCGTGGCCTCCTTGAGGGCATCTCACTCAGGTCTTGGGCTCTAGCCATCACCTTTCTCAGAGCGGGAACTCACATCCCTCTCCCTCCAGAGTGGGGACTAGGCTACAGTCCCCTGCAATTCACTGTGATTACCTCAGCAGGTCTGACTTTAATTCTTCTCTAGATCTGGGGTTCCGGGTACGTTACACACAGATCAAGGGAGAAACTTTGAATCCAAAGTGTTTCAACAGGTTTGTGAGATTCTAGGGATCCACAAAAAACTCCCCAGAGTCTGATGGGGTGGTGGAAAGCTTCGGTAGGACTTTTGAAGGTTCAGCTGGCTCTCTTTGTAGAACAGCACCAAAGGGACGGGTGTTGTCAGATGTTCGGCTGTGTGTGTATGTGTGTTCTCCCTGTGTGCTGTCCCAGCTCTCACAGATAGCTGGCACAGCAGATCTCGAGCGAACCACCCAATGACCACAAAATCCGTTAATGTGCGAAGGCGCTTGGTCAGGTTTATTGTCAGTAAAGCATGGTCCTAGCTCCCCGGATCAATGTCTACAGCTACACTAGCACCTGGATGCCCGTGACAATGGACGCAGCTCAGTCAGTGGCAGGACTTTCCACTGTCCCCTCGGCTGGACAAAGACACTCCCTCTGAGATACATCTTTATACACCAGTACAAACAAGGGACGTATCACCCTTGACATATCAGGGCGCCACCCATTGCCTTGTATCTGGAGGTTTGATCAAAACATCTCTGTTCATCATGTTGTCATCCTGACCTTATCCTTAAGATGGGTCAGCATGTTCCTGTTATCTTTGGGGAATGTATTTATCGGGGTGTTCTGGTACCACCCTTCTGGAATGTGCTTGCGTGAGTGTTTTGTGTCTAGCGCCTCTTAGGAATATGTGTTTTTACAGTATCAACCCTGTGCTTGCCAAATTCTGTGAGCAGGCCTGCCTCTTGCTCACAGCTTAACTTTGCTTTATGTCAGCAAGGTTTTGACTACTTTAGCCCAGGCCTCAGACCTCATACCAAGCCTCTGATACATGGGCTTATGTTTCAGGCCCTCTTCTTACTACAACGGGGACCAGCATATCCCATTGCCGTCGATGGCTTATAGAACAGCAGCCAATGAGAGCACAAAGTGCATCCCAGCACTCCTCATGGTTGGTTATGAGCTAAGACCCCAGCAACCCTTTTGCATGCAATTCCTGAAAAGGAACAAAGGGGTATGAACCGTTTTGGACTATGTGAGGTTAGCCTCTGATAAAATGAAAAGACTCTCAGATGTAAGGTCAGATGGGGAAACTTTTAAAGAGGGACCTCGTCTGGTTCCACAATTCTAAGAGAAAGAAGGGTAGGAGCCCTAGGCTGGATAAACCTTGGGAGGGACCCTGTACAGTACTGACCCAAATCAGTGAAGTGGTGTACAGGATACATACAGTTGGGTCCCAGGACTAAACCAAAAGTTATCCATAAGGTCCATCTGAGGTTGTATCAGGAGGACAGGATTTCAGCATGGCTGCCCCCCAAATCTGAGAATGGTGCTGTGGATGCTGAGGCTGGGAAAGTTGTGACAGTAATGAGTCCCCCATTCAAACATAATGGGCAGGAACGGTCACAGCCAGCAAGTGCCACAGAAACAACAGACACATCTCAGGAGCACATTGAAAGGAAATCCAGGGAGAAAAAAGCCCCAAAGATACTTGGGTGGGGATAAAATTCTTATATGTTGGTGATGTGAAGCTGTCCTGACAGACAGGCACTATATGTATGTAAATAGTTACGCTTATATCATTTCTAATTCGTTACATTATTTCTAGGGCTGTCAAACGATTAAAAAAATTAATTGCAATTAATCGCACTGGTAAACAATAATAGAATACCATTTATTTAAATATTTTTGGAGGTTTTCTACATTTTAAAATATATTGATTTCAGTTACAACATGGAATACAAAGTGTACAGTGCTCACTCTATATTTATTTTTTATTACAAATATTTGCACTGTAAAAAACAAAAGAAATAGTATTTTTAATTCACCTAATACAAGTACTGTAGTGCAATCTCCTTATCATGAAAGTTGAACTTACAAATGTAGAATTATGTACAAAAAATAACTGCATTCAAAAACAAAACAATGTAAAACTTTAGAGTCTACAAGTACACTCAGTCCTATTTCTTGTTCAACCAATCGCTCAGACAAACAAGTTAGTTTACATTTATAGGAGATAATGCTGCCTGCTTCTTGTTTACAATGTCACCTGAAAGTGAGAACAGGCGTTCGCATGGCACTGTTGCAGTCGGCGTCGCAAGATATTTACATGCCAGATACTCTAAAGATTCATATGTCTCTTCATGCTTCATCCACCATTCCAGAGGACAGACGGATGACAGGTTCTGTTGATAACAATCCAAAGCAGTGTGGACCGACGCATGTTCATTTTCATTATCTGAGTCAAATGCCACCAGCAGAAGATTGATTTTCTTTTTTGGTGGTTCAGGTTCTGTAGTTTCCGCATCAGAGTGTTGCTCTTTTAAGACTTCTGAAAGCATGTTCCACACCCCGTCCCGATCAGATTTTGGAAGGCACTTCAGATTCTTAAACCTTGGGTCGAGTGCTGTAGTTATCTTTAGAAATCTCACATTGGTACCTTCTTTGCGTTTTGTCAAATCTGAGGTGAAAGTGTTCTTAAAATGAACATGTGCTGGGTTATCATCCGAGACTGCTATAACATGAAATATATGGCAAAATGTGGGTAAAACAAAGCAGAGGACATACAGTTCTTCCCCAAAGAGTTCAGTCACAAATTTAATTAATGCATTATATTTTTAATGAGCGTCATCAGCATGGAAGCATGTCCTCTGGAATGGTGGCTGAAGCATGATGGGGCATACGAATGTTTAGCATCTCTGGCACGTAAATACCTTGTAATGCCAGCTAACAAAAGTGCCATGCGAATGCCTGTTCTCACTTTCTGGTTACATTGTAAATAAGAAGAGGGAATCATTATCTCCTGTAAATGTAAACAAACTCGCTTATCTTAGCGATTGGCTGAACAAGAAGTAGACTGAGTGGACTTGTAGGCTCTAAAGTTTTACATTGTTTTGTTTTTGAGTTCAGTTATGGAACAAAAAAATCTACATTTGTAAGTTACACTTTCACAATAAAGAGATTGCACTTCAGTACTTGTATGAGGTGAACTGAAAAATACGATTTCTTTGATCATTTTTATAGTGCAAATATTTGTAATAAAAATAATAATATAAAGTGAACACTACACTTCATATTCTGTGTTGTAATTGAAATCAATACATTTGAAAATGTAGAAAAACATCCAAAAATATTTAATAAATTTCTATTGGTATTCTAGTGTTTAACAGTGCCATTAATTGCGATTAATTGTTTTTTTTAATTGCGATTAATTTTTTTTTTAGTTAATCGCGTGAGTTAAGTGCAATTAATTGACAGCCCTAATTATTTCTTTTCTTCCTGTCTGGGATGGGAAGATGGGCAGAGCTGAGGTGTGTGGGGGGAGTGTTAAGAGCTGGGCGAAACCTTGTTATGGGCTGAGTTGAAACTTCCTTCAGACTGCTGTGTGAACAAGTCCTTCATTGAAGAGAGACAAGGTGGATGGGATAATATCTTTTATTGGACCAGCTTCGGTTAGTGGGAGAGACAAGCTTTCGAGCCACACAGAGCTCTTCTCAGGTCTGGGAAAGGTACTCCTGGGGTCACAGCTAAATGCAAGGTGGAACAGATTGTTTAGCATAAGTAGTTAGCACCTATTGTAAGATTGAGGTAGTGTGACCTGTTAACACCTCTGCAGTCATAGGAGGGGGTTAGTGGGTTAGAGATTGTTGTAATAAGCCATGAATCCAGTGTCCCTGTTCAATCCATTATTTTTAGTGTTTAGCAGAGTAAATCTAGTGTCTAGTGTCTCTTTCACCAACAAAAGTTGGTCCAATAAACGATATGACCTCATCCACCTTGTCTCGCTAATATCCTGGGACCGACATGGCTACAACTACACTGCATACAACATTTAAGACAGTTGTAAGAGACACTTAAGGGGCCACATCTAAAACAAAGCCTAATAGAGTATGCCCAGAAATTAGCATCCTGTGGGCGGAGTGTTCCCTTGGGTGTTGTGACCAGGTGTGGGTGTAGGTGCATGAGAGAGAGAACATACAGAAACTGAGAGAAGACAGGAATAGAGAGTCAAAGAATGGGAGCGGCAACCTGTGAACACACTATGACTTGTTGGGCCTGGTATTGGCTAGAGGCTTGGGGCTGTAAACCAAGAAACTGCTTCTTTTGTTTTGGGTTCCGACTCACCTGGGTTCAGAGACTTGGGACTTTCTACATTCCTTGTAAGTAAATAAGTTTGCATCAAAGAAAATACCAGACTCTATCCACTACCATTTCCAGCTGGAACACCCAAACGTTGACTAGCCACTTGGGTCGAAAAGGGGCAACACTAGTGTCTCAGGAATGTTAGGGCTAACCAGTGACCAAACAACCTTCATGGAGCAAAAGCACTACCGCAAAAACATATCATGAAAACAATAAACAGCTTATACTTATGTCTAGTTTACCAGCAGTCACCCATCTTCCACATGGAGACCCTGATTGAGCTAAAATACTTCAAGCCCTTTCTGCAGGTCTGTTTCTTTTGGTCACAGTTTCATGTCAGTTCTTGTAGCGAGTATGAATGACCTCTCTTCCTAGGTCAGGGAAGTCAATTTATACAGTTTTAGCTTCTGGTTCTTTGTCTGTCAGGTTTCTAAACCAGGTCAAACCAGCACATGCTATTTCCTCAGAGGTGAAACTTCCATAGACTTGTTACTTGCCTTGTTTCAGGATTAGGAATTTGCATTAATTACTCTCTTCCGCTCTCCCCTGAGTGAATTGAATTCCTGCTGGATACCCTTAGCTCCTCCACTGAGCCAGGCATACAATCACTAGCCTGCCCATAAAGATACATGTAATATTTATAAAGTCAGTATAGTACTCTTTGAATAGTCCATGTTTCCAAAGCATTGCACCTGTCAAACCTCGCTCTCACTAAGTTCTCTCTGATACTCCCATCATTGTCACTACTGATAGCTGCGTTATCACTCAGAAAATGGCACCATGTGTTGACACCTCTCTGATTTCAAAGGAGAGTAAAACTCATCACTTTAGAAACAAGTGGTCATGGAAGACGGGGTTCAGAAACAATATCATACAGGCATGGGCAGGAGGCGTGAGTCACTGAGGGAGGAGCCAAAGGAAGAAACTGTTAAAATGGAGAAAAGAACTTTCATTGTGGAGCTGTGGTGTGAATCCTACCAGCTCCACAATGGCTATTTGCGTGTACAGAGGAAAGGGGATGGCTAGGTCAGAGCTGCTGCTCAAGACAGAGGGTAGTTTATGTGAGATCACTAAGGAAAGGGAAGAGGAGGGATTAGGAATTCTGGCTGAAGGGGCTTTTGCAGAAGAAGAACACTCTAAAGGGAGGGTTCCATGTGGGGCTGAGTAAAAACTTCAGGATCAGACCTGAGCTCTTACTGCTCTTCCATCCAGCCCAGCGTCCTGCCCCCAGCTATGGCTAACAACTGCTGCACAAGGAAGGTAAGGAAAAGCCCATCATGCACCAGGCCAACTGAGTGGTGATGGGAGAGAGGATCCTACAGCAATTCCCATGTCATCCTAATTCGCAGATCTGAGGATGTTCCTAATGGTCATTAAAAACTATTCAGTCCTTGAAAACAGCCAGCCAGTGTCTGGCCCAGAAGGCAGCTGGATGGATGGGGCGTGGTGCTGATTTGCATGACAAATTGTACCAGAATAGCGCAGGGTTGGGTGTCCTGCTGCAACCTGTGTATGTGCATACTACTAGTGCCCTCTGCTGGTTGGAATGTATATTACACCCACTGCACTGTGTGTCACACCCCAATACAGGAAGGAACGCACATGCCATGACTAGCCCCATCCCATAGCTAGGTCGGGCCAGTGAGCTCAGCACCTTGCAGGACTGACCCCTAAACTGCTCCGCTGTTGAGTGGATAGCCACAGGGATGGAGATCCCAGACAAACTGAGCCGCTTTCGCAATCTATCATTACAAAATTATGGACAAAGGGAACACAGCAGATGCAATAGCTTTGGAATTCTATGTGGTTTGAAACTAGCTGCAAACCAAAGGTGAACAGCAAGTATCTGGCTTTGGAGGGGGAGCTGTCAAATGGGGTCCCACAGAAATCGGTAGTAGGCCCAGGTTAACCCTTGCTGTTAATGAGCTAGTAAACCGGCAAATTGATGACATTTGTTCGTGGGCAGAGTTGCTAAATACCACTGAGGACAGAGAAGTAATCCAGAGGGATCTAGATCGATTCGGACTGTGCTCAGGAAAAAGAATAATTCCAGACTATTAGAGCTGGTCAGAATGTTCTAGAATTTTTAAATTTCAATTAACATTTGCATCAAAATTTCAATAACAAATGGAAAGGGAACATTTCAACATTTCTTCCTTTTTCTTTTTCAACCAGTTCAACCGATAATTAAGTGAGGGTCCTTTATACCCTGTAGAATCATGTCTGTGGGGGATGGAATGTATGATTTCTGAGTCTCCTCCTTCTCTAAGCTCTGTGAGTCTCTCCACTCATCATCTCTCTAAATGTCAACAGAGAGACAATTAAAATAAACATATTTTCTGATGGGAATTTAAATGAAATCTTAATTAAAATGCTACATTTCCATTTTTTAAGATATTGAAATCCCAAATGGAAAGAACAATCCCATATGAATGATAAAGGCCTTTCAGAACTCTTCCTATAAATTGGAATAAATACTGACTGCAGTCAGAAGCTTCTCTATTAACTTGAAAACATTAAGTAGCAGATCTCTCTGCTTGAATATATCAGCCCAATATTTTTCCAAATAAAGAGGGATACAAAATAGAGAAGGGTTTAAAACAATGTAAATTGCTCTTTCAACCGTTCGAGAATGTGAGCAATATGTTTCTTCTTTTAACATACAAAAGTGATATATCCCTGTATATATTAACTCTGCACAGCCATTAGGAGAGCCAGACAATTGCCGTGTAGCTGGGCTCAGACTCCAGATAGGTAAAAACTGTTTTTACAACTTACTGCAAACAAGTTCTTCTGTGTTGTCTTAGGTCACTGAGATATTTCCTTGCTTTGGACAATGTTCAGCTGGCTTTTTTTTTTTTAATCAAACTGTGATTATTCATATTATTGCATCCAAATCCTTTCATCGTTGCCATTACATTCTTTCAGGGATGAGTTAAATTTAACAATATAAGAATGGTCTCAGTGGTTCATCCCAATGGTCCATTTAGCTCAGTATCCTGTCTCTGACAATGGCCAGTGCTACGTGCTTCAGAGAAAAGGGCAATAATCAAGTGATCCATCCCATGTCATCCAGTCCCAGCTTCCAGCAGACACTAGGAATGGAATTTAGACTTAGTGGCTATTTTGCCCACCCCACTGCCAGCGCAGGCTTGTTCTCTGTTAAATAATTCTACAGTCATCTGTCCAAGCCAGTTTTCAGCTGAGGTTTGAAACTATGCTCCTGACTTCTAATGGTCATTAAAGATCCCAGATTGAACTGCTCACAAGAGAAGAAGGGTTGACTTCGGTGTCCTTGTAAAATTTTAGCGCCTTATGTTCTGCCTATTTGAAATTCCATCCATAGTTTCAAAGAGGGAGCATTCTCTCTATCCAACATGAGTAAAGGGATCAGAATCAGGTCCCCTATGACTTACAGAAATCGGCCAGCCTCCATTACGTCTGGTGGATGGGATCAGCTTGATTCAGAATGGAGTGGGCAAAACAGACAAGCATTACGAGCAAGGAGACAGTCTGGTCATAAAGGACAGCCACCCGATGAACCACTGGCTGGAAGGCCAATGTTTCAGGGGTCCTGACACCCCCAAATGAAGTGAAGGGGAGCGCTGAGAGCTCAGTGCCTCTAGAATTCAGGCCCTGGGTATCTCGAGCGATATCACCTCTAGCGGGAGGAAAGAATCTTCGAAACCACAGGCACCACAGACACCCCTTCCCAATTAAAATAAGAACCCAAACCATATAACAAGCATCTGAGGGGTTTTCCCTCAAAACAAGTAAGTGTGTGTGTGTGTGTGTGTGCGCGCGCGCACGCTCACCTGTGCATGTCTCCCCCTTCCCGAGGAAGAGGGATTGATGGGAGAATGGGCAGCCAGAGAGGAGGAAGAAATGCTCTTGTCTCTCTCCCGCTAAGGGAGTAGTTAGCTTCCCTGGCTGCCTCTCAAGGTGAATCGTCTGGAGCCCACAGCCAAATGTCGCTCTCCTGCTCTGAGGTGCTGATTGCTCTTTATCTCTTAGGGCAGACGACTCAGCCGAGTTCACCTTAACGGGAGCACAGCCAGCCCCGAAAGACAAGGCAGGAAGAGAACTCCCAGAGAAGGCAGGTCCAGGGAGCGCAGCCAGGTGCACAAGGGGCTGACTGTGACTGTCTCTCTCCCTCAGGTTACAAAGGGCTGATTCTGCTTCCCCACGAGTGGGCAAAACTGCAGTGATTCAATGGAGATGGATCTGCTTGTGCTGGGGCCAGGTTTGGCACAAACACGCCCTGGGCTAACCTATCTGACAGCCCCCAGCCACTGTGTGCATGGAAGTGGCCAAAGAATGATTTAAAAACACCCCTGCAGCAAGCTGGTAAAACTGCATGCCAGGAGCATGTGTTTGGCAGACCATGCCCGCTGAGGGGCCGGCAAGTCCTGCCGGGCTACAGGCAAGCACGGCGCACTACAGACCTCACCAAAAAACCACTCTGACCAAAGCAGCAAGACCCCTGCAGCCTGGCAATGCCCCAGCTTCCTCGCCCTCCCCTCGCGTTCAAGGGGGCTGTAAGTGAGGCCTCATCCTGGGGCTGGCCCTCTGCCCAGAACTGAATTTCACCCCGAGTGTCTACGTTCCTTTCGGGCCTCCTGCACCCGCAGGGCAGCTAGGTCTGGTCTGGCTGATGCTGGGGCAGCAAACAGCCATTTCAGGCCTTGGCCCTTTCTTCCTGTGGGATCACGGCAACAGGGTCGAGGGTCACTGCGCCACTCAACCCTCTCTGAGGAACTAATTCCATTTCCAGCTCTCTGCATAAATTAGAGAAAGCCCTCAGGCCCAGGAGAGCTGCTCTCTGTGTGATGCAGCAGGGCCATTTGCAGTTCCCTGGTCTGCAATAGGGCAGCTCAGTAAAGATGATGCAGGAGCAAAGTCAGGTGACAGCCCTGAGCTGCAGGTGGTGTGAACCGGCAGCGATCCATTGATGGCCATAGAGCTATGCCTATCTGCACCAGCTGAGGAGCTGGCCAGGTGTCGTGCACAGCAACCCCTATATCTCCATCAAGTCTGTCTCCGATGACTGTGATTGGGACCCTAGGGACAGGCTGTTCCTTCCCAGGGAGGAATTTGTCAAGGGCGGGATCAGTCTGGGGAGGGTCCCAGATCTTTCTACGGGGAGAGGTGTAGGATACACAGCTAAATGAGCAGGCCCCGTTTCTGATGCATTCTCCAGGTTCTGAGCAACTCGGAGGATTGCTTGGGTTCCTCCTTCCTTTCCACAGCTCCCTTAGGGCTACAACACTGCCCGCAGGCCACAGCAACACTTCTCTGAGCCTCTTCTCCCTCTGGTCTGCCTCAAGCAGGCAGAGGTGCTGAGTGGTTTGTCGAGACAATGCCATCTGAACAACGAGCTCAGAGAAGTCAGGTCTGATTAAAGCCATTCACAGTCTACAAATAAATGAAATGACATTTTTTTCCACAAGGTTGTTCGTTAGATTGGCCAAGCAGTTTTGCGATGTTTCATTATCCACATGGATAGTCACAGAACACCCTTTGTTCCACTGAATCTTTTCTCCCTGGCTGTGGATTTTAGGAGAACGCAGATGTTTGCATGGTTAGTGATGCAGGGAAATCCAAAACTGCTCGGGCAACCAAAACATTGTGCAGATCCTGTTCTGCGCAGCTCTAAGGACATCCCACCTTGAGTCCCTCTTCTGACAGTAGCGAGCAGGGGAAGTTCCCTTTATGGGGAAGTGCACTTAGAAAATGAACAGACTGGCATTCAGTTGTTCATCTTTATGCTACCTTTGTCAAACCAGTGGCACAGCATGAGGTTTTGAAAGGATTCTGTGTTCCTCTATAAATGTCACCGAGACCTCAAAATATGAAAATATGTCAAATGGAAACCCCCACTCTCTTTAAAATACAAGCCTGAGTCAGATAAATTAGTTCCCCTCGTTTCTTATCACCCCCTCTCCATCCCATTCATGCAGCACTTTTTAAATTGCTGTTGGACAATATATTTATGTAAATGTCTGAACCAAAGAGGTCTATTGCCCTGGTGAGTTCTAAACGACGTATTAGATTGGGGAAAGAGGATTTTATCAATTTACTGAGAGTACAAATCAGCCGAGCAGAATTTACAAACCCAACAAAAAACGAGGTGACAGTCTGGAATTAATCTACTACCTTGGGCATACAGTGTACCTTTGCAAACATTTTATAGCAAAAGAAAATGTAACTTCTTATAATGCTTTTGTATAGTGTCTACTAAATGGCTGTACCATTCCGAACAGGAACCGGGAGAGGACCGGAACTAACATAATTGGAAAGATGCTTTGGCACCCTGTTTAATTTTTGTTTCACAGTCCCCTAACTTGCGTGGTTACAGTAAAACATTTAAACACGTGTTTATGACCATGGTTGAACTTTCCCCAGGATAAAGTTTTGCCCATAATCTTCACTCCTTGTTCTTTCTTCCAGAAACACTAAATCTAGTTTCTTGGAGTGCTTAGAATAGATACAAGGGCAGCAGGTGCAGCGCGAGCTTCTTCTGAACACCAACCTACTGGATGGCAGATGAGAATCTGGTCACTGTCAGCCCATCCAAAGCCCATCCAAGTCAGTGGGAATCTTTCCACTGACTTCAGTGGTTTTGGAAGGGCCCTACATCCTTAGCTTCTCCACTGACAGGGCCAATTGTAATGATCCTTAGTGCTGGGGCTTACATGCATATTTTATTTGATTGCCACTGTCGTACTGGGATCAAGGCAAGAACAGGCAGGAATGAGCTAATAGGGAAAAGTGGGGTATATGTTCAGTTGGCGGGGGGGTGTCACAGGCCAGCAGGGGAGACCTTTGGGATAGGCTCGGGGTGTTCCTTGGGTAGCGTGGGATGTGCCACGTACTGTATACTGTGAATCAAACCACACCTGAACGTGTCCTGCCTTTAGTTTCCATGTGCTGAGCGACACTAGCATTAAAGCCCCTCTTCGCACAGGGTGGTCATGGTAGACTCATTCCTCCTTTGGACTTCAGTCTCATTTTGTAAACATGAGTGTGTCCAGAATTCACTCCAGAATGGAGTGGGTGTCAATGACCAAACCATGGCCAACACGTTGTTGAACTGGTTTTGGCAATGGGATTGGTCTCATTTCATAACATGTGTAATTGCATCTGATGGTAGGGACTGCAGAATATCCAAGTGCCAGGAGAGTGACAATACAATGAGGACCTGGCCAGGTCCTCAACCCAGCTGAGTCTTGTCCTGTCCTGGACAGATTAGTGATTGGTCTCCCATTGCTAATCTTGGATGCAAGCTGGTGGCAAGGAGCTATACACAGCCATTCAGCTTTAACTCCTGGCTTTTGTCCGTGTGATGGGCAATAACAGTGCTCACTGCATGAAGGCAAAGCCCTTTGCTTATCCCTAACTGAGCCCAGAATCCTGGCAGTGCCAGGGGCACATAAACCACCTTTTCCCCATCCCCCAGGAGCTGCATCTCCAGAGACAACAGAGCCGAATCTGGGCCTTCATCTTTAGCAGCCGGTCTCATTTGTGATAAGCCAGAGCTGCTACCCATGTGGGGGTCTTATAGCGCATACTTAGCTAAAATCACTGAGACAATTTCAATTAAAAACAAACTTTTCCAGCTGTCTAATCAAAAACATAAAGGCTTCTCTTGTGTCTTTGTTCTCTGCATACAGGGGGGACCATGGCTGCCAGGGGTGAAATGGCTGTCTCTATTGTGTTGATGACTGCGAAGGACGTAACATTGTGTTTTCCTTTTAAGAACACACTCAGGCTTTCTTGGAATTCATTAGGAAATTTAGGAGTGCACTGAACACCAAAACAAAAAGCCCTTACAGCTGCATTTAATGTCCTTCTTATGACAGGGACACATGGGCGGATTAGCCCATTTCCCTGGGGGCAGTCCTTTGTGTTTGGCTAGTTCCAGTACACAGTGTCTTTTACAGGCTCGAACGTCAACATTATTTTCCATCTCTGTGACCCGGGCTATCAAAAGTGTCTGAGGTGAAGGACAAGTTGCTACAGTCAGTAATGCAGAGACTTGCTCTCCCTGGATGGCTTTGTTTTGCATTGTGTGGAATCCATCTTCCCTTCTAGTTACGATTTGTCTGCTGTAAGGCTTTTGAAGGGATCTGCTCTATCTCGCCAGGGCCTGTACTGACATTTGAAAGACTCTTTCTCTGTCTCACACAAACGCACACACACACACACGACGCACACACATGACACGCAAACACACGACACGCACACAGACTTTTGTTAACTTTGAGTTGAGGTTGCTAGGCTGCATAGCCCACTGTTGTGAGGTGTAAAAATGAGGGAAATGAGCAGTCGAGTCATTTAACACCCTATACACACGCCACTTGTCAGGACCCCTCCTCAGCCTCATCTGCTTGCTTTCCACCAGCCCTCGCTCACACACCTCCACCTGCACTCAGGAGTGAGGAGCACATGAGGGACCATGTCGCCGTGACACACCAACAGAATATCTGGGGGCAAGTAGGTAGGTGCCAAATGAAAATTGCACATACCGTAATACCACATGAGCAGCCCTGACTCAGATCAGCCCACTGGGCTTAGCTGGCAGACTCTGAAGTAGACAGGAGTCAAATCCTGCTCTCATTTACATTGGTGTACATCCAGACCAACTCTACGGTCTTCCTAGTCTGGATGTATACTGGGGTATTCAGGGGTGCTGGAGCAATTCTCAAAGTGGGGGTGCTGCTGATGGAGACCAGGTATTGGGTTTGTTGTTACTACTTCCAGCCAGGTGGTACATCAGCACCCCAGCAGCCCTAGTTCCAGCATGCCTGGGGATATCTCGGCTCAAAATCAAATCCCCAGGTATTTACAATGACACGGTCATTCCCCACCAACCTGTAACCATTTTTAGGAAGGTCAAACCACGGACCTAAACTATTGGACAACGACCTTCTGACTCCAACTGAGTTCAATGAGCATTGGACCAGGCCCTTAGCGATGGGATTTCGAACAGTGCTCAGTATTGCCCTTACCCTGTTGCACTGAAGTCAAGTGCTAAATCTCCCATTGACTTCAGTGTGAGTAGAATTAGGCTAGTGCTCAGTGCTTCCGGAAAATCTCACCCTCTGCTCCAGGGACTAAGGGCCTGACTTCTAGAGATTTTCTTCCAGGCTCCTAGCACACTTTTTCCCCCACAGTAAAGGAATATGCTTTTATTAATCCTTAGGCTCCCTACTTGGAATTGCATTTGACTGAGCTCTGTTGCTGTGAATAATACTGCTCCTGCACAGGAAGGGATGTATGTTCTGTTTATATTTTTCAAGTATTCACTGCACTCTACCAACATGTATACATCATACACATAAAGTTCCAGAAGATTTAATAGGAGTTTGCCAGAAACTAGTTCATTTTTGTTGGGCTTTTGGAAGAGGTCTTCTAATGCGTGGGTAGTATAAAATGAGTGCTAAGTGTTGCGTGGGTGAAATGGACAGGCTAGGTAAGCTGAAAGACTGTCCTACAAATTCCTGGTTCTTACCATCAGCCTCTTGTGAGTGAGGTGTGATAAAAGCAGCATAGCAGAAGAGTGGACGTTTTGATGACAAGAGGGTGAGATCAGAGCTAATGCTGAGTGCTTCTCATCTCATCTCATCAACTGACGTCTGTCAGAAGACAGTAGCTAAATGCATAACAAGATGCTATGGCTTTCTGTATTCTGAACCTATTCCGACTTCTTGCTGACAGGAGGCAAAGCAAGGGTGACTGCAATTAATTATCGCTCATAGGTAGAGCATCAGTGGACCATACAAACTGAATTTGAGGAATGGCAAATATCATCTACTCCAGCGATTCAGATTATCCCAGCTAGCTTAAATGGGCAACGTTTGTATTTTTCCACATTTTTGCTCCACGTGCATTACACCATACATACAAGTTGAGTCCCTCTCAAATTATATGGCCGTGTGTTCTCGGAAACATCACTATAGGCAAAACTCTGCTCAGGGACACTGGTGTGAATCCAGAGTAATTCCTTTACAGTCAACAGGAAAAAATGGTACCCCACCCACCGGTACTTTCCCACAGCTGCCCAGGGTGCTGACAGGCAAAGACAGTGCACACAGATAAGAAGAGGATTCCTACCCATGAGCCTGAATTTACTGCCACTTTACTGCTCATTTCTCATGAAATCAAGCTGAATCTGTTTCTCAGTTAATGAATGCCTGTCTCTGCCTCCGTGCAGAATGAGGCCTGACTCTGGTCCATCATCCCTGTGAGAGGCCATTCCTAGAAATGCTCCATTTCAGTGCCAACGAATCACCAGTCCTGCCCAGAATGCCGTGGTTGGGAAAGCCACCAGGAAATGTGTCCGTCCCTCCTGGGCAAGAACAGTGGCCCATCCACCTCCCTGAGGATTTGTGAGGTTCTTTATTTCCATCACAAAGAGACGTAAACGAGGAAGCCCAGGACAGTGGATAAAATCTACACAGTGCCTGCACGTGGAACAGAAACCAGTACCAACGTGGGAAGACAAAGACAAACTTCTAACAAGTTTAGTCTTATTGAGCTGGACCTTCCCCGTGCCGCAGCAGACCAGACTCCTGGCCTAGCTCGTCCAGTCTCCTTCCTCAGGTAAAATGGCTTTATTAAGCTCTTCAGAAGCAGGCAAAAGCCTCCCAATAATACACCTAACTCTGCAACATCCTGGCAGGGGAGAAACTAGTGATGAGACTTTTCACTATAATCACTTGGGGTTGCTACACACACAGAGATAATGGTGCAATATTTGCTACTAGTGTTTTTATGTGTTGCTTACACAACCTTTAGCCTGGAATATAGGCTGTGGAGAATGCAGTCTGCTGTTGTGTTGGGAAAGCCAACCCCTTTGTGCGCCTGCTTTCCCCAAGGGAGATATTGACCAGGAGTTTGTCATTACCAGCCCTAGCAATCAGAGATACCACAGCCTGCCTCAGTGGACTCAGAAATGAGTATGAGAAACGTTTACTGCAAATCTCTGGCTTTGGCTGGGATGGGTGAGAACACCTCCCCCCAAGCATCATTACCGGAAATCACTGAGAAAGTCCTGGTCTGTGAGTGAACTGTCGATAGTGGCTCGCTGGAATTGTCATCGGCAGAGGCACTTCTCGAGCCAGTTCTTTCATTTGGTTTGTGATTGTTTTTCCCCAGCTTTGCTCATTCCAAATGCGCTTGTGTCTCATGGACTCCCAGAAATGTTCTTATGTTTGTCTGTAGAATTCTGCATTGTTTACATTCCCTTTTTGCTTTTTAGAGCTTTGATTGAAGCTGTCTCTGCCACTGCACACGCTAATTTATCCTAGTCTCACTGCATTGTTCAGAGAGATACCTGTAGATATTAATCTCAACCTCTGGGATAAACCCCTCGTTTCTCTATACCCAGAGATATTAATCCCAGCCTGCTGGGATAAATACCCTATTGCCCTCAACAGTATAGATCCATTTAGGCATGTCAAACAAGAAATGCTTAAAAAACAGATTGATTCCCCAAATGCATCTATTTTAATCACTGCATGACGGCTACAAAAAGTACATCAAAAATTATTATTGCCCTATGGGAACATAAACAATATCAACAGTGAAAAAAGTGACTCGAGACAGACCCCATGCTGTTCTTTATAATTCACTGATATGTCACCTCCTGGGAAGAACAGAGTCAGGTACTTTTTCACCACATCTCTCAATCAGCAGGGTCTATCAGAAACAATTATATGGCCAGAAAACATGCACAAACCCTAAGAAAATGACATGTGTTTTACAAGAATAAGTCAGGAAAGTCTGATAAAGCCTCCTCTGCATGTTGATTCAGATATCAAAGCATTTCTAGATTGGCTTTTCTTTCCGGAAGCGATAACAGAGAGGGGATGGCACAACTCTGGGGGCGGGAGGGATAGCTCAGTGGTTTGAGCATTGGCCTGCTAAACCCAGGGTTATGAGTTCAATCCTTGAGGGGGCCGCTTAGGGATCTGGGGCAAAATCTGTACTTGGTCCTGCTAGTGAAGGCAGGGGGCTGGACTTGATGATCTTTCAAGGTCCCTTCCAGTTCTAGGAGATGGGATATCTCCATTAATTATTATTACAACTCCTCTTTTAATGGGTCTATCAGAGCAGTAAACTTCCGAACTGCCTTAAATCACAGAGGGCCCAGTCCCTTCACCCCCTCCGTACACACCTAATCCAGCCTCAGGTGATCAGTGTCTTTGATCTCCCGGGGAGGAGTCTCTTGAATAGGGCCTGCTTGTGTGAGGGAGGGTTTACAGTGGAAAGGGGTCCCAAGATATGGGACTTTAATGGATTCTTCAGTTCAATCAACCCAGCTGTAATTAATAAACAAAAACACACAAATATTTAAATGATTTTTTTTTATTTTCTCTTTAAAAAATCCTCAGAGATTTATTGGGAGGGGAAATGTTTCCAAATCCTGTAGAGTATCCTAAGGTGAATTGTGTTCCCCTGCCAGTCTTAACCACACACAACCATCAGACCAGAGTGGAGGAGGAATAGCAACTTCATTTGGTTCTCTACTTTCACGTTAGGGTGGAACCCCCTCTAGATGTGGGTGTCTACATGTTACCGTCATAAACATGGTGGTTTTTCTGGGTGTGAAACACTCCTAGCTTGTACCCGTCTCTCAGTCCAGGTGTAATTTTCACTTTTGTTTTTACAAAAGAGAAGTGTACTATTGTACTGAGCTTGTATCAAAGCGGGTATAAAATATATTCGTTACCTAGAGGCCTGCTAAAAACTAGCTACAAATGAACCAGAAAACTACTTGAGAGCCTACTTCTGTTCCCACTGCAGTCAATGGCAAGACTCCCACTGACTTAAATGGTGCAGGATCAATCCCCTGGAGAAACAGTAGCATCCTGGCTACTAATGTTATTTTACAAGCAAAAGCACTTTGCTGCCTGACGTGTATCAAACAGGATGAGAGAGGGAGAAGGGATGGGGGCGGTTATCTCTGGCAGAGGGAATATTAAATCAGATGAAGAAATGATCAGCTAATCCCGAGTCTGATATTAACAATTCTGAATTTCTGAAACAGTGACACCCTGGGTGATAACAAGGTGAAAAGGGATTTTCAATGTGCAGTACGGCTGGTGAGTCAACAGACATGTGCTGCTCCAGATTCACACAGGGACAGGACCAGACTAGGTGTCAGCTGAGGGCAAACCGGAGGTACAAACCATTACCAGCGTGAATGGGAGCAAAGGGAAAGGTGTTTTGAGAATAGGGTTTCCTCTGTTCACTAGAACCTCCCCCCTGCTGTCTCTCAGGGCCCGGACAGCCGCTGATGAGCTAGTGCTGAAGACTAAAAGAAAGAAAGAACAGTCGCTCTGTGACGATAGCTTGGCTCTGTGGCTGCACTGAGGAAGTGCATTATGGGGATGTGTCCAAGGGGAGATTAATGACATTGGATGTGTCAGCTCTTCTGGGTACAGTGAGTCCAAAGGTGAATTCCCTTCACAACCGAAACTCCCTCCCAAAGGACCCTGATACAGCACAGTAAAATATTCATGCATCAGCACAAACTCCTTTTCTTAACTACTGTCCTGTCCCCAACACTAGTACGTATGCACAGTCAAATCCCCTGCCAGCCTAGGAGGATGTCAAGTACAACTGTAATGTTGCTTGAAGGGACTTTGGTGAAACACAAATTCAGCAGGAATCCAGATACACTGGGAATGTTTCTAACGAGACTGAGGGTGGAAGCTAGGGACCAAATCCTGCAGCCCTGCGGGAGGGCTCAGTAAGTTGCTGTACTAGAGCGACTGGGCAGCGTAGGAAAACCGAGGCATTATTACTGCAGATGTTCATGAGCAGTGGAGGCAAAAGTCCTGCTATCTGTATGGGTCAGATTGGGCGGCCCAAATTCCCTTTGCCTGCTTTAGTATCTGTATTTTACCCTCTGCCATTTAGACATTTTCACAGGCTCTCTGATTTCCAGGGGGATAGAGAATTCGAGTTTGGAGGATGCTTCTTGCCAATGTGTTGCCTGTGGCATTAAAGGCAGCGTGTTGAATTGAATAGGGCCATGCCTGCAGACTGTTCACATCAGCCCGCTGTACATTAAACGTGCTGTACCGTAGAGCCGCATGCCTTGGTGGGGGTGGGGGGTTTTCTCTAAAGTTAATTCCCAGAAATGCTTGCTATCGTTAACTCTGGATATCCTACTAATAGGTTGCAGAGGCCATGCAAAATACCAGCTATGCTGGGTCATGTTAGCATAGCCCAGATTTAACCCCCTATTGTCTCTTAGACAGGAGGGCTGGAGGCTGCTAACAAGGTTCATGTTTAGGGGGTAGGAGTTGCTCATGCCGGAGCAGCTGATTCTTCTCCCTCCCTAGCTATATACGCTGCAGACCTTAGCCCCTGAGTCTCATATCTACAGTAGTTTCTACCTCGCCAGTGGAGGGATATGAAATATTTGTAGCTAAGAGGCAAACCCCAGCAATTCCAGGGGCTGAATGAGCCTCTTGGGTGCAATAGAAAGGGGCCCAGATAGGAGTAGTGACTGCGCACATACAGATGTTAAAACAAAACGGCCCCTTTCTATGCCAGAGACGGCACATGCCTGAGCCTCTGTGGACAAGGGGAGCAGCTGTGCTCTGTGCACCATGAAGGGAAAAGGGGATAACGATGCACAGACCTTGTGCCGGCCTCTGAAGAGACGTGAATGTCACCCAACGTGGAAGTGGGGGTGCTTGCACATACGTGCGCACACACACACACACACGTACACGCACACACACATACACGTACACGCGTGCGCACACACACGTACAAATGTGCACACATGCGCGCGCACACGTACATGCGTGCGCGCACACACGCACACACACGTACAAGCACGCACGCACATACACACACATGCACACACACACACACACACTATCACATGAAAAGAAGCAATCGTATGTATTCACAAAATGAAAGCAGTAAAGTTTGCTCATTCCTACCCTCATCTGATGAATAGCAACATGCAGAGCAGCTGTATTTTACCCGAAATGAGCTGTTTCGCCTGCCGTTGTCATTCCAGCCCCCTTCATTTTATTGGCTATGCCCAACAAAGAGTCTTTGTCATTTTCATTCCAAATGTACTTGTACCCCATAAAGACTTGTCATTATCCTTTCTAATATAATTAAGATCGGCTGAATGGAATAATAAAGCATAGGTCATAAAGGCTATTACTTCCACAGGGAATTTGGGGCTGCATTCATCAGAGAAATAACAGGGAGCTGGTTTGATTATTTTAACTTTCAGAAATTACTAGCATGACTGATAATTGTATCTGGGTTTTTGAGTCTTAACAAAGAGGTGTGGTGAGAAATCCTTTGTTTTACATAACCGTCACTTTCGAGTCCCAGATCCAGGACCTTGGATTTCTTGTGCACGTTGATCACAGCGACCAGCTTAGACTGACTGTGCTGAGTGAACTCCCGCAGCACCTTTTAACTCAGACACGACACTGGAAATTGTTACTAAGGAAAAGCTGCATGGGTAGGTGGATCTGCTGCTTCGTTCCCAGGAAACGACCCTTTTGGTCTGCAGAATGCAAGGCCTCTGTGCCCAGCAGATGCACGACCTCCTTCACTGTCAGTAGCTGAGAACACAGGATCTCTCAGTCACATGACCCGTTTCGATATTCTCTCCCTTTGCTTTAACAATGAATGGAAGCTGATGGCCTCTTGCTAGTAAGGAGGTGAGAAAAAAGCTGCTGCCACATGTTTCTAAACGTTGACCGCACGGCTCTGCACTGCAGAGTGACGGTAGAAATGCACATTGGTGCCCCATGCGTATTGCTTCGCAGGGGCTGCCATTGCAAATCTGCTTTGTTTACAAGAAAGACACAAGGGTCTGTTCTAACCACCCGCTCTGCACGTCACATTGGGCCCTAAGGATATGGCTACACGGGGATAAAAGCCCCGTGCCATGGCTGCGACTGCTCTGTCAGGCTGGCTCGGGCTGCAGGGCTAAAAATGGCTGGAGCCCAGACTCTGGGGCCCTCTTCCTGCTGGGGCCAGCTGCAGGTTTTTATCCCCATGTGGACATAACTATACATTGACTCTCAGGGGATGTGTAGATTCACAGTCCTCTGGTTATTTAACGCTGCTCCGGAAGGAAGTCCAAGGATTATGTGCCTTTTGGAAAAGGAGCTTTTAAAGGCTGGACTTGAAAGCACAAACTTTATTGTAATTGCTGCAGTCTGCCATGAAGAGATGTTTAAATTCTTTGTTAGTGCCTGTAGTGTTTCCGACTCGGCTGGCTCTGTGAAGCTGCCATCTTTGTCTGGGGTCTCCTGGATAGAATCTCTTGGGTTACTGGCCACATTTCTAGCAAATTTGTGCCATTCTTGTAAACTGAGCAGATTTGCAATGGCAGCCCCTGCGAAGCAATACACATGGGACTCCACTGTGCATTTCTACAGTCACTCTGCAGTGTAGAACCGGACTGTAAAAGTTTCTCGTTTATAATTATTGTGCTGAGTTTCCCCCCGTCCCAACCTCCCCAGCCTTTGCAGCTTGAAAACCTGGAAACATTAATTCCTCCATCAAACTAAAGAGACATCATTGGCATGGGGCCCACTGACATGTGCCAGGTCATGGAAGAGTGTGAGGATTAACTAGACCATGTGACAACCAAAAGGCTGGAGGGATCCTGCTGCTCGCAATTCAGAGAGGCCTGTGTTGCTCCCGTGATATTGGGGTGATTAATGACAATACATTCACTATCCACGTTAAATAAAATCAAGTGCAACGACTCATCATTATGTTCTCTGGGATAAATGATACCGAGGTGATCATTATCTAGCAAGTCACTGCAGAAATGGAATTAGTTCTGCCAGCCTAGATTCAACACACAAATCGCTGACGATTGACACTGTTGACAATTCATTAGAAAAAAACAGTGTCGTTATAAATTGGAAGAGGAATGATAGAAATGCCAAGCTAGAGCCAGTCTCTCCCATCACACTGATCCCTGTACACATCCCCGAGTTCTCTGTATGGTGGCCATAAAATGGGCTATAGCCAATAATAGTGACTGAAAAACAAACCTGTATGCTGCAGGGAACAGGGTCAACAGACTGTTCTCCACCGCTGGCAAGCCAGGACGAGAACGCTCGAGTTTCAGTGCCCAAAACACAGGTCTCTGCCACTTAGGCAAAAGGAGATTGTGAACAGAGGTCAGGCTTAGTAGTTTTCACACGCTCCCTGTGGGAGACTACTAGAGGGCAACGTTACACACACATGCTCTGGAGCTAGGTGAGCAATTTATATTGTGTCATTTACACACGACATTGAGCTCTTTTTTCTGTTTGAGGGTTATCCATAAACAGATTTTTGTGAACTCATTATTTAAAAAAATGTTGTGCAGCTGATGCAAACGGGGTTCAGCCCAGGGACTGTTCACAAACTGTTCTCTTTGGCTATCCAGTAGCCACGGTGATTTCAGGACGGCCAGGCGAACACTTCCATTGGAGTGAAGGATGCTGGTGTCTGTAGAACCCCGAGCTCATTGGTGCAGAGGTTAGAAGTTGCGTAATGAATGAAGAGAAAGGCCGGTCTCAGGACTAAGGCAGTTGAATGCCGCGCTGGAGAACTGGAGTCTATCCCTGCCTCTGCCACAGAGTTCCTGTGTGACGCAGGGCAGGACACTTAGGCCAAAATGCTCACAGATGGCCCGTAACTGTGTATTCCTCGTTTTCTGGGTGCCTGACTTGAGACCTTGATTTGCAGAAATGCTGAGCTCTCTCAGCCACAACTGAGGCCAATGGGGTGTGGTCTGGCCGGGTAAAGGGCTATATAACGCTAAGTACAGTGAAAAGGGTTGGAAATATTTTTGTCCGTGTGTGTGTGTATGGTGAAATAGACATTAAACAACATTTAATGATAAAAATCTAATCCTTCCAAACCTATAGGTAGCTGAGAGATGCTGTTCTAGAGAAAGACTGGATTTCTCATATGGCAAAAATAAAAGGTTTCTCTGTGAAATTACCCCCAGGACAATGATTGTACGGACATGGCTGTGCAACCAGGGCGATGCTGTCTGCTACACACATGAGCAGGCATACACACACAAGATTGAAAAAAAAGAAAAGAAAAGCCCGCCGAGGCCATAATTGTCAAGCAGAAAAATCAAATATTTTCTTTATTTTTCCATCCCTACCTTACCAAATGAACTCGTGGCCAGTAGACTCAGTGACTGAGGGGAGATTTAGCTGTTGACTACTCTGGGAGTGCATCCTCCAATGTGCTATCCTAGAGGACAATGCAAAGGGATCCATTCTGTCCTGTGTAGGATGGATAACCTCCTGCTAGTTTCAGACTCTCTTGATCGGGGGGAGCGATCCATCTAGCATGAGGAAGCTCACACAGCAATTTGCCACCTCCTGCCTAGAGCTGGGCAGGAAATGGTTTTCCTAGGAAAAAATTTTGAGATTTCAAAAATAATTTCCTTTCCCAATTTGGGACAAAAAGTTGAAATCTCAAAAATGTTCATGAACCAACAATCCAAAAAAGTTCAGGCTGGGTCCAACTGAAATATTTTGTTTCAAGATTTTCCAAATGTTTCATTTTTATTTTGCCTTTGTTTGTTTGTTTGTTTTTACCATAAGTAGCTTAAATTTTTAAATAAAATCTAGGAGCAAACCAAAATAATGGCATGATTTATTTAGAAATGTCCCATTCTGACATTTCTGAAACTTTTTCCTCAAGCATTTCTCAAACAGAGAATTTTATTGAAACCAACCCTGTCCAGTGAACAACTTCAGTTTTGACAAATGACCATTTTCTAATGCAGAATCTGTTGGTGAAAAATTCCCGCTCAGCTCTATTCCTGCCTTTATAGCCCTCAGCATCTGTGCTCCTACATGAAGCTGGAGACAAAGGATGTTTTTCACTGCCCAAACCTTGGAGAGCTTTTTGCTTTCCACAGAAACTAGAATTCTCTCCATCCTCTTCTAGCCAAGCTCCAGTTATGCTAAAGCTCTCAGGAACTTTCAAGATTTTTCACAGTTTGAGGTTGAAACAAGAACATGTTGCGTCTGTTAATCTCGCTGCACTGCTGCATATGGCAGGGCTGGACTCACACAAGTGACATATTGGTGCTGTGTTTCCTATAATGAGTTGAGTAACAGGCTGTACTGTGTGGCACAAGGAAATTGTTGTGCTGCCAAATCTGAAATGGTTTTGACATAATGAGCATCAGGCAGCTGAAGTAGAGTTTTTTACTTTCTTTTGAAGGAAAATATTACATAATGAAGGAGGTGACCCTCTGCCGAAGTGACTCACACTGTCTAGCAGTATTTTAGACGATTAAACGGTGTTTGGTCACAGCTTGGTGGCAGTATTTTAGACTATTAAATGATGTCTGTGAACAGACCAAATTCTATCCTCAAGCCACATGTAATTCAAATTTCCCTGGTTTGCTGAGAGTTTGCCAAACATGCAGGTAGCCAACACATAACTAGGGAATGGCAGGCCTTGGCCGGGTTACCAACAGCAGCCATTTTCCCCCATCATCAAAGGTGTCCAATAACCGTAATAACCCCAAACATCAGCAAGGCAACACTTCCCTCGCTTTCTCATTGCTAGCAGCGGGACCATTCACAATCTGTCAGAAATCATCAGACTCCAGAGCTACATCATTTGAGAGAGGTACAACAGGGGGCTTTTGAAGGAGTAGGCGAGGAGGTTTCTGCCCAGTCTCAGTGCCAGAGGAAAGCATGAAGGAAAACGCTTTTTGAGAAAGTTTGAGCATTTGGAACAGTTCCTTCAGGGAAAAGCATATGGTACAATCTACACAGTGCAGTTGGAAACGTGGGCAGGAAATACCTAACTTGAGATTCAGCCTGAAAAAATGCAAACAAGTTAATCGGAGGGAAAAATCATCTGAAACACAGAGATGCTTGGGGAGCAGCAGTGCTGAGAGGACCTAGGGGTGAAAGCAGAGAGCAAACGGAATGGGAGCTGGAAATGTGTGATGGGAGGCAGGGTGTTAAAAGCCCCTGCAGTTTGGAGCTGCTGACGGAAGGGCACTGAGGACATGGCACAGGTGAGATTTCATCGAATATACCCCATATGCCTGAGCTCCTGAAAGAGGTTGACTAGTTGAAGGGAGTTTAGAGCAAAGCAACAGAACTGACCAAACAGTGGGATGCTGAAGGTTATCAAACAATACCAATGCCTTGCTCTTACCTCATGTTTTCCATCCACAGCTCTCAGTAAAGTAAGAGGTAAATATTGCTGAGATGAACAAGGCCTAATGAGAGGGAGGAACACGCAGTAACCCAGCAACTAGATACCAAACAATGAACTAAGGGCCTGGTTTTCAAAAGCACTTAGCATTGGCCTAACACTGTTTCTACTGGAGTCAGTCGTAAAATGCCCCAAAGTTGTTTGGGCCTCTGAATCTAATCATCCAAATTTTAGTTTCCTTTTATTCCCAAAACCGTCAGTGGGGTTTGGGCAATAAACCACTCTCTGCTCTTCCCTGGGGCAAACTCAGAGTGACGAGGGCAAATTACATTAACAACCTTCTGTGCAATATCTGGAGCTATAGGCTTCTCCTGAAAAGAGGATTGACTTATGGTGTGCAGAGTGACACTTCATGGATGATGAGTTGTGCACTGGAAGGAAGAAAAACACCTTCATCCCCTGCCTCCCTGGCCCTTGTGTTGAGAAGGACCTGCCCTTTGCTGAGACAATTCCGTTAACCTCTAAGACGAATGAAACGTTTTTAATAGTGTAGACACATAACATTTAATTTAACACAAAGAGCTGCTCTCGTCCTCTCCTCCCGGATGAGTCTCTGGGCTTGTCTTCACTACCCGCCTGGATCGGCGGGTAGAAATCGATCTCTCGGGATTGAATTATCGCGTCTCGTCGGGACGCGACAATCGATCCCCGAATCGACGCGCGTACTCCACCAGCCCAGGTAGGAGTAAGTGCCGTCGATGGGGGAGACGCGGTGGTCGATTTGCCGCCATCCTCACAGCGGGGTAAGTCGGATCGGATACGTCGAATTCAGCTACGCTATTTGCGTAGCTGAATTTGCGTATCTTAAATCGATCCCCCCCCCCCCCCCAGTGTAGACGTAGCCTCAGAGACAGACTCATGTCCTGCCTCTTGAAGAGACAGACAGAACCAAGGGGCCCAGTTAGAACTTGTGGACATGGTGAATATGGACAGAGGAAGCGGGCAGCAAGTCAGAAGTGGAACGACTGGAGGTGCCGTGTGCCCCTAATAGCCCTTAGGTACAGCAAACTGGCTGCTTCGGTCCTTTCAGGATTTCACTCCTGTTACTGCAGAGGGATGCGGAATGTCTCGCGTGCGATTTTAATGTTTTATTTTCAAAAACATTATGGTAATGCAACAAACTACAGAAGATAGAATGTTACCTATGTTACCCATTAAATAAGGGCACAGCCTCAGAAACCCTAGGGACAGAGTACAGAGGAACAGGATGTGGTGGCAAATTATGTATTTAATTGGGTCATACAATCGATGGAATTTAACTAATTTACATGAGCTGAGTACTGGGCTATTGGTCGGAGACCTAGAGATAGAAACCAGTGACCCATCAGCAGAGCAAATTCCCTTTTGCACCAGCAGAGAATCTGGCCCCTCATGGCTAGTGTTTTAGGATGGGGATTTATGGGAATATCAAGGAATTGCTGCCACATTAGTGGGAAGAGTTTTTAATTATCAAGTGCCATGGAAATACTCCTCAGCGGTGGTGTTAAATATGTTTGTCTGCATTAGTTCAACAGCAAACCATAGCGTGTATAGACACACTCCGGGCAGTGCTGGCTATGAGCTTTTGAGTTTGTATCTGCTTTAGAACAAACTCCTTCCCCCAGAAGTAATCCAGAATTACAGTTTGGTTAAATTGATAAGTTCCCTCCATCCTCTTCTCGCTCTACCCCCCCCCCCCCCGCCAGTCCCTCTCATTCTCTAACTCCTACCCACCCCCCGCTTGCCCCAGCACAGATTCCGGATTCATTTCCCACTTGCTGTTCCCTGTGTTGCTAGGGCAGTCTCAGCTGGGGAGCAGCAGAAAATAGTAACAGAAGATGCTGCAGATCCACGGCACAAGGCTTTATCTGCAGCGTCTTTGTTCTTCTCCACTCTGCTTCGTGCGGCACCATGTAAACCCTTAGCAGATGCCAAGGGAATAATGGACTTTAATTACTTTAATGGGCCTCTCTGTGGTGCTGGGATTCTCATGCCTGTTGTTCTCGGTGCTGGGCATGGAGCTGTGTCAGCAAAGTGCCGGAACTGAAAGCACAACAGGTGGCACAATGAACGTGTGTGCTGGGGGGGGAGACGGTGTCACAGGGATTGAAGTTGAAGGTGGAAGCTGTCTCTGCCAGGGCGCCGGGCAGTCTCCGCAGAGAGGCAGAGGGCTGTTTGAGTGAGCCAGGGTTGTTGTGAATATGCCCTGGGGGTGCCTGTTCCTTTAAGGGAAGTCTCTCTTCTCACTGTCTCAGTGATTGCTGCCTCCTAGTGGCATGCACGGCCGAAAGGGGTTAGGCCTGGAGCAGCCTGCAGCAGAGGACATGTTCTCTTGCACTGCGTGGTGTAATGTGACTGTACCCTGGACTCCCCGCACCTAGGACATGTGGCTGTTCTGAGGGGGACACACTCTGGTGAACCTTCCCCTGCTGCTGCAAGAACCTGAAAGCAAAGGAGAGCGACTCCATCCGTGCTACCTGAGCGACTGTCCAGGAAGCCCACTCCCACAATGAAAGGGTGGAGACCAGCTCTCTGCTTCCCTTGGATGGACTGAACGCTCCACCCCAGACTGGTCTCTCGGGCAGGATGGAATCACGCTCCCAGAGCAGCATAGGAGATGCTTGCACTGCCTGTGTTTACCTGCTTGGTGATTACACAGAGACTCTTCCCACTGCTGCAGTCAGTCCAGCACTGAACACAAACGTGGAGAGGCCGTGGAGCACAGTATATTTTACGCCAAGCCACTGCTCGTGTGCAGCAGGGTTATGGGACTTCAAGGTGGAGCTGGTATCTCTGGCATGTTGTCCAGCGCCCATGAAAGACACTGCCCGATGCCTGAGCCAGTCTGATTCAGGGCGCGGCACCGAGCAGCTAGGCTATGCCTGGAATAGGTTTAGTTTACCCTATGAAAGGGAATCCACCATGGTTTGATTTTCAGACCTGCTGTTGGGGCCCAGATTTGATTGCCTTAGGCAGGTCGTTCCTCCTCCACCCACTCGTGGAAGCAGGTGGTACAATGGACAAGAGAGCTGCAGTTATAATCCTTGGTGTTTCCTTGGCAAAGCCCTACAGCACATCCTAATGCTGTCACTCCTCCTTCACCGTCCTGTTCCAAAGGGCGAACTGAGCAGCACAGGCCGAGCTCAGAGCGAAGCAGCCGTGGCCAAGGAGGAGCAGAAGAACCACTTTCTATAACAGTCTCATCCGGGAGCCGTGGGGAGAGCACTGTATTGCTCTGATGGTGCCAGCTTAGGGGACTTTAATGAAAAAGGTGTCCGTTAGACTATCACTGGAGAATCAAACAGCCCACCAGCTACGGCACCACCGCTGCTTGTTACCCGTGTCTAGGATGGGAGACCAGGGTTGTCCGGGCTACGTCTCTCCTTCCTTAACATGACCTCACAACTTTCCCAGATGCCCAGTCACTTCTCTGGGCCCGTGTAGCCAGCCAGCACCGCCTGGCCAGCGGTAGGCCCAGACTCCCGAGAACAGACTCCGAGGGGCTTTGGTGACTGTTCTGAGAAGCAGCACAGGAGCAGAGGCAGCAAATAATTGTCAAGACTCCTGGCTCCCGCTGTCTCTAGACACCGGGACAGTGCCTAGGAACCCTTTATCTTAATCCTGCCGGAGTCCAGCTGAGCTCTGAGCTCATTTCTCATGCAGTCACACTGCTCAGCGCTGTACTGTGCGTTCCCTTAGAAGAAAGACCTAGAAACCACACATTGCTTCCTACACCTACCGCAGAGGAGATTATATGGCATCCCCAAAAGCCGTTTTAATGTCTCCACTTGGCCCATGGCAACAAGGTGTTAAACGAAATGTAGTGGCTGTGCAGCTGGCTGGGACAGAAATCTAATACTCTGTGACACCCACCGCACAGGGGCCACATACGAGCCAGATACGCCCTGCACTGCGAGCCAGATACGCCCTCTGCTCACACAGCACTTTAATGCTATAGTGTAATTCCATATTTTCAATTCCAGAACAGAAATCAAATCAAACCAAGCAGCAAAACACACTCCAGACAGTTCGAGCAAACTCGGGAGATTTGGAATAGTCCGATAAACCAGGGATCTGATTGTCTGGAAGTGAGGACAGGAATGATTTATAGCCGGGCAAGGAAACATTCATCCATTCCATTTCACTGAAACTCTCGCTCCTCAGGCTGTTTCAGAGGGTTACCCCTTGTCCTGGCTCTCCAGCATCCCCGAGAAGCAGCCTGCGGCAGCTCAGTTAAGTAACATTTATTTATTTTATTCTGAGACATAGAGAACAAAATCTCAGCTGCCCTGTGCTCTGGGAGCCAGAGCCACAAGAACCACAAGCCGTAGCGACGGCTCCCGCTGCCTGTCTCCACAGCCTGCAACAATCAAAGCAGTGAAACAGAACTGCATTCCCCAGAACCTCAGGACACACGCCAAGGAGCTCTGCAGCAGGGCCTGAAGGTCAACAGGTTTGGGCTCTTCAGGGCCCCGGAGAGTTGTGCATTCCAGATCCCCGCCATGGGCCCCCATGGCAAACAGCTCCTTCACAGTCACACCCAAGGGAGCCCAGCTCAAGTGCTTCTCCTGGTCTCCACTCCAGCCACATGTCGCCAGGAGAGACGTGTTTCCCAAATAGGCAGATCCCCGTCCCAAGCCATGTAGGGCATCGCCTGTCACAACCAACATCTTCAACTCCACCCAGAAATAGACAGGCAGCCAGCACAGGTCCCAGGGCACTGGGGTCATGCACTTCCGGGAGCTACGCCATTTGCAAGACACTGCAGCTGCTGGAGTTTCTGGGTTTAAGGTGCAGCCCTACAGAGGGGTGTATTACCGCCATCTAATCTCAGGGTGAGCGAGATGTGAAAACACAGCAGTGATGTCTCCCTAGAGGGACCTGTTGGAGAAGGGCCCAGCCCCATTGAAGTAAGGGGAGGGTGCCTGAGGAAGGACAGCAAGACTGAGACACAAGTCTGACCTTCTCCTGGCACTTTCACGTGAGCCGTCACACAGGCAAACTCACTTCATCACGTGCTGCCAAGCTTCTTCCCCATGCTCTGACCTGTATTGTCCTCCATTCCCCCATCCCTCACCAAACACCTCTTCAATGAGATGTATGAACACTTGACTTCCTCTCCTAAGAGGAGCATTATCCAGCTAAAGAGTGGGGAATCTTTACCCAAAGCAGACGAAGCCAGCGATACAAAAGTCACACAACTCCTCAGCTACACCCGGGGCTGCTGAAACTCAGGCTGCCTTTGAGCTTCCTTCGGCATTCCTGTGCGCTCACATCCTCTCTCTGGAGGGCTCTGTGGCAGGTTCCATGTCTTCACATGTGTCTCAACAGCACCTACCACTGTGCAGATCAGAACAATTGTATGTGCCCATGCGCAGAAGACAATGGAGGAAACTCAAATGACTTACTCAACACACAGGGTTACTTTATTACGCACCTCCCTGGTTGTTTGGACAAAGAATTGCTTTGTTGTAGGTCCCAGCCAAAACCTCTCTTGTGTAGTGGGGACACAGATGTACACTACGAGCATCTCTCTGCTGGTCCTTTCCTGAGTTTTGAGCAGGCCCCGGCTTCCTTGTTGGTGCTCTGTGCTACATTGCCTCAGCCTCATTCCACCCCATTACTTGATGCAACAATCTGTGACAGGCTGAAAACATCCCAGCCGCCATGTCAATTGGTATAATGAACCAGGAGAAGAGCGTTCCTGGGAAACTGCAGGGATTGGTGGAAAATTTATCTTCAAAAAACAAACCAGCCAACCCAACCTCAGCTAATGCAAGAGTTTTAATTGAAACAGTGAAGGGCAAGTAATCCTCTCCCACAATCTGAGAGGCCAAGAGCAACAGCTCCATGGCTGTCAGAAGCCCAGGGCTGAGCTAATTCACACATAAGGATGTTAAGGGTTGAACGTTTATTTTCTATGTCAGAAGAAAGGTCAGCAGAGAAAAAACATGGAGAAGGGTCAATTTTGGTGACAAATGTGATCTCCCAGAGTCACTCCTGTTCCAAGCATTGGGGGATATTAACCCACATACAGACCTGGCTGTCCAACAAGACAACCCCACATGCAGAGCTAGTGAAAAAATTCAACACAACTGTTCTCCATTGGAAAGTGCTGTTTCATAAACACTGAAAAATTCTTGGGAACTTGGTGGGTTTGAGGAAATTTCCACTGGGGAAATTTCTCAGGGCCAAGTTGGGGATTGGGGGGGAGAAAAGAGAGAGTGGGAGAACCCCAGAACACCTTGGTGGTAAGGGCACGACATTGGGATGTGGGAGACCCAGGGTCGGTCCCACCTCCAAATCACACGTAAACATGTTGAGGGTTGAACGTTTATTTCCTGTCAGGAGAAATGTCAGCGAAGAAAAAACATGGAGAACGTCAGGTTGGGGGATTTGGTATTCTGGGGCGCCCTCTCTCTTCTTCTCACGAACACGTTTGAAAATTCCCAGGCTCGTGCCACGTCAGAAGAAAAACAAAATTCCCCGGTGACATTATTTGCATAATGACAGTGTTTTCCACCCAGCCCTGCTCACCTGTGTGTCCAAGTTAACTCAGCCAGGGTGGCAACATCCCCCTGCAATGAAACCCTCGGGGCATTTCTCCGTGTGCTGTGTGCAAGGCCCACACCCTCCCACCCAGCGCAGTCTGACAGCTGGGCTGAGCATCACAGAGCTCTGCGGGCAGGCGAGCTGGACCGCTCCTCCACCTCACGCTGCACAATGGCTCTCCCACGACCGGGGCTGGAATGTGCCTGGGCCCTAAGGCCCCTCCTCTCCTCCACGTGGTGTGGGTGTGCACCAGGGGACAAGAGGATCCTGGGGGCAGTGTGACCTCCAGTCCCGGCCCACCTGCCCCAGGCACTGGCACACAGCTGGGCTCAGTCTGTGGGCCGCCCCTCCCTGGAATTCTGCTCCTCGCCTTGTGCAGCAGAACAGCGCCAGTCCCACTGCTGGGGGCATCTGCACCCTGCGGGGGAAGGGACTGGGCTTGCCCCAGTTCGAAGACTATCACAGGAAACAGTCCAGAGAAGGTCACTTTAATCTCAGTCAAGTTCTGGGTGAGTCAGGGATCTTTTCATGGGCCGAGACTAGGGACTGGGAGCCAGGACTCCTGGGTTCTAATTCCAGCTCTGCAACTGACTCCTTGTGTCACTATGGTCGAGTCACTTGACTTCTCTGGGACTCAGTTGAGCTGTTTGTAACATGGCACGATTAGAGGGACCTTACAAAGGTTTGGTGGTTTAATTAATCTGTGTAAAGCACTTCCCAGTTTTGGAGGGAAATGCAGGAGCTCAGCCCTGCCGGGGGGCTGCCTGTGCTCTGGCCCCCGCCCAGCCGAGTTCCTGGGCATGTGCATGGCACCTCGCAAGACTGAGCTCGAAGCAGCCTGGGGTTTTTGTGGGTACAACTCCCAGGTAGCAGGACCAGTCGCCGCCCAAAGAAAGGATTCCCCTCTCAGCTCATCTCCAGTGCATTTCAATCGTGATGGGAGACTGCCATTCCCCAGGGTGCAGTCTGGACCGCCGAACAGCCGTGTCCCCTCAGTGCTCCAAGCTGGGCCTTGGACACTGCTCTGCTGTGAGAGCAACCACTGCTGGTCTGCTCACACCCAGCCTCCAGCATGTAAATCACCCCAGCCATAGGTTTGAAATGGTTTCCATTGTATACGGGGTTTACAGTTTGATTCAATGGCTCTCAGCCCCCCCACTATAAACATTGTTCCAGTCCCCCTGCCCCCAGCTACACAGTACGAGTGCTACTGTAGAGCGACACCAGCAAACTCTCCAGTTCGAGACTTTCCCCAGAAACGTGCATCTTGTTCTGCCCAGCCCTGCACTGAACAACGCAAGCTCATGGAAAGTCCGTCATTTCATCAATGGAAAATGCTATGCACAAGCCTTGTTATCCCCAATGGAGTTTCCCTACACACCCTAATCCAAACACACTGGTTAGGTAAAACAATAAAACAAGTTTATTAACTACAGAAAGAAAAGATTTGAAGTGACTGCAAGTAACGAGACATAAAAGAAAGAATTGGTTACAAAACAAATAAAGGATCAAACACAGCTAGAATCTAACTTAACAAGCGAAAATGGATTCAAAGCAAATGTCTCTCTCTCACCATAGGGTTGCAACACTTCACAGGCTGGGTTTCCATTCAGCATGGAACTCCTCCCCCTAGTTCAGACTTTCTTTGTTGTTCAAGTGCTGTTGAAGCCGTGAGCAGAGAAGAATAGAGAAGCGATTTGTGGGATTTGTTCTCTATTCTTATACCTTTCTCCTCTTTTTGAGGGTCACCTCCCGCTGGGGTTCAGGCGACAGGAGGTCTGTGGGATGGGAACCCCAAGCTGTGTCTTTGCCAAAATGTAAATTTCTTGCTTATTCCCTTCTTCCTGCCACTTACCCAAGTGATAGCCCACTTGATTGTGTTGACACCTGGCTGAAGTGTCTGTTTGCCTGTTGTTTCTAAGGAACTCATCTATGCCTGCTTTTCTAAACTTAGTAATGCCATACAGTAGAATTTTATAACTCAACATACAATGTTACTACACACATTTTACCAGGACAATAATGTTCAGCAGATTATGAATTTTCAAATGATACCTGTCAAGGCATACTTTGTACAAGATTTATCATAGTCTTGTGAAAAGGGTGAACACAAGAGTACAGACTGTCACAGGGAGATTAATTATTTTAGTCTCAGATAGCTGCCTAGCATGGGCTTTTAAATAATCGAAATATAGGCTACATCTCCATTACGAGCTAGGGGGTGAGCTCACAGCTCACATACACATACTCACACCAGTGTTAGTATAAATAGTAGTGCAGCCACAGTCCATGAGCAGCTATGCTGAGTGTAACCCTGCCTGAACCCTGTGGGTACATACTTGGCACTACTGAGCCATGCTACCATTGCCACTACCACGGCTGCCCGACGATCATGCTACCTCTCATCGAGATGCTGAAAGTCGGTGCACATGAGCTGGGAATCGTACCCCTCTCTTGTAGTGTAGACACAGACATACTCTCCCATGGAATTTTATAGCCCAGTATAGATCACTGGGTCAGATGATTGGCTGAGAAGTAAGGAGCTTCTGCTACCCCCAGTTCAATTGGTATCCTGAAAAGCTGCCAAAATGTTCAATCTCCTGTATCAAGGCAGGATTACACGTCAGCGAGGTGGAGAGTGACAGTGGTGGGCAGAGACGCACGGGGATAAGAACTATTTCTCCTTTACTGTATTGCCCTGGTTGACAGTAAAAACTCTAACCCTACACAGGAGTAGTTTAGGTTTTCCAAAGTAAAGGTGGTCGGGGCCTGGATCAGGATGGCAGAAGACTGGGCATACGACTATTCTAGAGTGTGCTGATTTCACAGGGGGGTTGGGCAGTGGGCAAAAGGAAGGACACCGCCTGCAGCACCTTGTTTATGCAGGTTTCTAGTGACTCGTATTTGCATGACGTGGGAATGTGGGGTCTGCTTGGCCCAAGCCCAGTGGTTCATGTTTTGTAGTTTACAAAGAAAAACAGACTCACTTGTATGCATAGGTTTTGCAACCAAGTGAGGCTGGATTTTCAAGGTTGGCTGGCAACACCCCGAGGTATTTTCAAGGTCACCGTGTTAATTTTTCCAGAAGGGACATATCTGATCCTTATATGGTAGAAACAATTCCCTGCTTATATCCCTGAAATAAAAATAAGAAGACATGTTGAGATTAAGTTGATATGTTTGTGTCAATGGAACATGACCTATGTCACAGAGTCACTTACCCGCTCTGCGATCTGGACCAGCTTATTGTATTTTCACAGAAATATCACGATAATTAATTTCACTGATCAATTGGGGAAATGTCTCCTATGGAGATGGACACTGAAGGAACTGGATGATTCAGCTCACAGAGATCTGGAGGTCTTTGCTGTTGTGGTTTGAATACGATGTGTCAGCAAGGCATAGGTTGGGTATTACAGCACCGTTCTGTCACCGTCAATTACGCCAGGCCTGGTGTTGTGGTATTGAAGCACAGATATGTGTTAGATCACACTCAGAGCTGAGACCTTGACAATAACTGGGGCAAACTGGGTTTGAAACACACGTGTAGTTGTCTGCTGCTCTCAGGCCACAGACATTGACAAATCCATGACCTGGAGCCCCAGCAAATGCCACTAAAGCCACGGGAGCTGCCGCCAGCCAGGCTGGCTTTTGCCAGAGTTGGGCTGACATGGCTGATGTGAATCCATGAGAAAGAGCCAGAGGCATGTTCATTTGGGGCTCCATTTAGCAACACGGGGGAAAGAATCTATGTTCCCAATTGTAGTGGGAGGGGGAAGGAGAACTGGAAGATAAATGTATCATTTTCAGGCATCTGTCAGGCTACAGCCCAACAGCGGGACACAGACCTGAGACGTGTATCCGAGAGCATTCCGAGAAGATGATTGGAAGGTTCCTGCATTCCTGAAAATTCCTCCTGTGTCTCGGGGGGCAACACTAACGCTGCAGATTACACCAAATAACAGCAAAGTGGCATGAAAGGGGAGTGCACAGCGAATATTTACTCAAGATAGAGGTAAGACTAGGGACGGAGAGGAGCCTGGCTCCACGTTTCAGTCTCTGAGGTGTGAATGTTTGGCACAGACCATTTGAGAGAGCTAAACTCTTCCTTTCAGCCCATTTCACTAGTTTCTCCTAGACCAGTTGTTTCAATTTCCAGTCTGGGTCTATAATTTCTATAATCCCTTGTGAAGAGGTCTGCTCCCTTCCAGTTCTTTCACGTCTTCACTTACTCTCAGCATCAGCTCTCAAAAACTTCGGCCAGTAACACCCTTCCTCCCCCAGTTTTCTTCTTGAAACTCCTCGGATGTCATTTATCTGCGCCTGGCACGCTGCTGGCTTTGAAGAGTTCCAGCTTTCTCACTCGCTGCTCTGCTGTGATCATGAAGCATTTCACTTCCCTGCCTAGGAAAATGTAGCCCAGTCTTTAGGATACGACCTTCAGCTTCTCTTTGAGCACAGAAGCCAAGAATTCATTCATCTCCTCTGTCACTTTCTTCCCACTGCTTTCTTTTTAATGGCTCCAGTGACTCCTTGCCTGCCCTGTTGTTTTATACCCCCTACTAAACTGGCATACACCTCCTACACTGTATAATGCATTCTGATTCGTTCCGAGTCTCTTTCTATTGTTAGCCTTTTAACTTGTAAACATGTTCCCATTTTTGTCTGTTTTTCTTCCTTCCTGATGTCCCATAATTACAGGAAAATGCCACCTTTAATCATGAAGCAGTCATGCATTCAGCCAGGACACGTAATATATTTGCTTTTAAACGCTATCCGTTTCTTTTCTAGCTAAGTCTTTCCCCACCAACCACTCTCCCAGGTGATATTACTCCGTACAGCGTCACTCTCTTTTTAAATTAGCCGTTCCAAAATAATGATGTGCTTGCTGGTCAGATGCCTCTAACGCACTCCAATGATTATTTCTGTGTGCCACAAGGAAAGTGGATCTGAGATGTGCAAAGATGTTGGGATTCTGCTCTTTTTCCAGGACAGGGTAGCAAGGAAGGACGTTGTGAAAATGGCTCTCTTTTCATACTTCCTCCTTCTCTAAGGATATAAATGTATTTGTCTCACTAGTAATAGCGTTGGCAATCTCACCAAGGAGCCATCTCTGATTAAGTACAGAAGATATGGGAGAAAATTTATTTCCTCTTGTTTTTCTCTGCAGATAACTAGAAACAAGAGATACAGATCAGATAAAACCCAACCCACATCCCGCTCCTATACATAGTGTTTGATGTAATCTCCTTAATACACAGTAATTACACAATGCTTTATCGCCGTTAATAGGAAACTGAAACGCAAGGGAGCAGGTTCCCCGAAATGCCAGGCACTCAACTCCAGAGGAAAACAATGGAAACCGCTGGTGCCCAGGCCCCAGAAAACCTACTTTCTGCAATGAACATTAATCCCGTTGGGTGTGTTAGGACCCCATTTACAGATCCACATTGCTGGCCTTATACAAACAAGTCCCTGCCCTTTAACCAAATGATCAGGATATCAACATGTCAAGAGAAATGCCTGGAGAGGTACCCGGACTGCGCCTCTCTTCTTCTCTGCTAGACATTGCCCTGTACTGTGGCCCTCTGCCCTCTAGGGAAGTGCAAGCCGGTACCCAGATTATCTTGTTGACAGCAGAGGTCACTAGACAGCAGGCAGGAGGATGAACTTCAAGGAACATTTATTCTCTCTTGCCTTGCTGTTGTCCATCGCAGTCCTTTCGTGTGTGGCTGGCTCTAACCCTTGTAAACTTGATGTCACTACTGAGGGTAAGACACTGGCCTGCTTTGTGCATAGCGGAAATGTATTCTTTAACAATCATAGTTGGAGACTGTGACAATCTGTATCCCTATGTTCACCCTTTATACAAGACTATAATAGATTTTGTACAAAGTGTGCCTTCTGGGGTATCATCTGAAAACTCATAATTTGCTGATCATTATTGTCCTGGTAAAAATGTATGGCCACATTGTATGTAAAGTTATAAGCTTCTATTGTATGACCTATTTATTCCAAATCTGCAAAAACAGACACAAACCAATTCCTCAGAAACAAAAGGCAAACTGACATCTCAGCCAGGTGTCAACAAAATCAAATGGACTATCATCTGGTTAAGCGGCCATTCTTCGGCAGGAAAAAGGGTGTAAGCAAGAAACTTACACATTGGCAAAGAAACAGCTGGAGGGTTCCATCCCCACAGGCTTTCAGTCCCCTGAACCCCAGCTGGAGATGATTCTCAAAGAAAAGGAAATGTGATAAAAATGAGGAACAGATGCCCCAAAATGTATCTCCCTTCACCTCTACTCACGGTATTGACAACACTTGAAGGACAAAGGAAGCACCATTGGACTGGGGAGGGATCCTGGCTGAAAGATTCATCAGGCCAGACTGCTAGAACATGTGGTGACAGAGACCTTTTGCTTTCAACTCATTTACCTTATTAAGTTAGGGCTTGTCTATACTGGCACTTTACAGCACTGCAACTTTTTTGCTCAGGGGGGTGAAAAAACACCCCCCTGAGCGCTGCAAGTTTCAGCGCTGCAACGTGGCAGTGTAGACAGTGCACCAGCGCTGGGAACTATTCCCCTAGTGGTTTTTTTATAGCCCTGGGAGAGCTCTGGTGCCGCGACTACACAGCCACGTTAAAGTGCTGCCGTGGCAGTGCTTTAACGCTGCTAGTGAAGACCTGCCCTTAGATATTAATTGTGATTTACCTTTTATTTTCTTGTAACCAATTCTGACTCTTATGCCTCATTACTTGTAATCACTTAAAATCTATCTTTTCGCAGTTAATAAATTTGTTTTATCTAAACCACTGTGTTTGGACTCAATTGAGGTAACAAGATTTGTGCATATCATTTTCTCTTACTGAAATGACGGACTTTCTTGAGCTTGTATTGTCCAGGAAGGTGCTGGGCGGTACAAGACGTACGTTTCTGGGGGAAGTCTGGGACTGGAAGTTTGCTGGTCTTGCTGTGCAGTGTAACGTGGGGGGCTGGCCATGGCACTCACATCGTATAGCTGGAGGCTGGGTGTGAGCAGGCCAGGAGGTTGCACTCACAGCAAAGCAGTGTAAAAGGCACCCCAGGCTACAGAACTGAGGGGACACAGCTGTTCAGTGGTCCAGATTGTACCCTGGGGAATGTCACAGAGACATTAGGCTGATCGCCCAGAGCGAGACAGGTGAGGTTTTACAGGTTCTGTCACTAGCACAGGTGTCTCAGCCCCACCTGACGGGCTGTGGGGAAGGAACATACATTTGCCTCCCATTAGTCAAGGGGCTTCCGTTCTACACAATTCTGAACTTGCTGCTAGCATCCTTGCCATGTAATGAGGGGTTTCTATGGCAACCTTATCTGAGTGTTGCTAGTGACACAGATGTAAATTTTAAAATACAATATTCAGGCCACAATAGTTTGAGCATAAAAACCCTGCACCTGGCCAATTTAATAGCATTTAAAAATATTTCAGATAGACTCCTCAGAGGCAATGTAGGTCTTTGTGCCATTTGAAAATTCATGGGGAAGTTGGAGGGAGAAGGGGGAGAGAGACAGAGAGAGAGACTGGAGAACACAAGATCCTGCTTTTTTATTCCTTTAAATGTTGATTATCGAGTAAGCTTCCTTACTGATAGCCCTCTTAACACACCGCCAGCACTACCCAGACTCGTCTCGGCCATGCTGCTGTGCAGAGATTTCCCTTGGCTGTAAAATAAACTGTAGAATTATTTTGGAGTGCCTAATGTTGTGCATGGAGACACTGCCTTCTCCTTCAGCAAAGAAACCTATTGTACCTCCCATGCTGGCTACAGGCTGCAGGAGCAACCTTCATAGGTGACAATGGGTCACAAATTCAACAACCCAGAGGCAGACATCCACCTGCCTGAGTTTCTCTGTGTGCCCCATGTGTGCAGATTGGGAACATAATCAGTACCTGCACAATCACTGTTTTACCTGTTCATAATGAGAGCTGGTCAGGAATGTTAAACAAAATGTTTTTTCATCAGAGAATACTGACTTGTCAAAACCAAAACTATTCGCAGGAAAGGGCCAGTTTCAACAAATTTCCCATTTCAAAAACATTTTGAAAAAAGTTTCTAAATGCCTTGTTCTGACTTTTTCAAAAGGAAGAAGTTCCTCTTTGGGGGGGGGGGCTCAAACAAACTTTTTGTTTTAATGTTAAAAAACTAAAAATCAAGGAAAACGGTGCCTGAGACCCTAGTCAGTGTGGAGGTGTTTTGGTGTGGTTTTCGGTGTCAGTGGGGTAGGTATGTGGTGTTAATCATGCTACTGACTTGCTGTGGAGTGTAGGGAGCCGGGGAGAACTCTGGTTACCAGACAGTGTGTTTCAGCAGAAGCTAAGGGCATCATCTCTCATTGTGCATGATAACGGAGCGAAGAGCATCCCACATGCTCCTGGAGTGATAGCGTCAACAGGCCACTAAGTCAGTTTTTAGATAGGAAACAGAATATCCTTGTTAACCATCTCTATTTACGGTAGGTTATGTATTGTAGCAATGCCCAGCACTCCCTGTGCAAGTCCTGACGTCTCCCCGTGCACGTATGATCCGATCTCTTCCCTTGCTGGAAGTGACGGTGTGCGTGTACACTCATTCATTGTCCTGGCAGTAACTGGTCATTCTGTGCCGGCAGCCAGCGCATTCACCTGCTCTAATGTTATTGCAGACTTTAGATGACCTCTGTGTCCGGACACGCTGGAGGCTTTGCGGAGATAAGGAAAGAAAACACTGTCTTTGAAAAGAGTGAGTCACTCTTATTAAAAGTGGCCGCAGCATTCCAACAAGCCAGGCCTCTCCTGAGGCCATTTGGTTTTTTTCAGCCCCTGTCGTCAGGCTCTCAAGGAGAATTACAGTAATCGCTGAAAACAGCTGTGGAGGGGGCTGGTCATAATGCAGCTGTGACATATGGGAATGCTGACAGTATTTAAGTTTAATAAATCCGTGGCTTTGAACTTACACCTCCCTCAAGTCACACATATGGGCCAGCAGGGGGAAAGCTCAGAGGGTCATTTCTTATTATGTCATTTCGTGGCTTCACGCAGAGGAAGACTGTTGTAATGCATAAAGATGAACCATCATTGAACCGGCCTGGACTAGCATTCGCATAGCCGTCAGCCTCCAGCTCCTGGACATTTTATCTGTCTAGACCAGTGGTCTCCAAACTTTTTTGATCGCGCACCCCTATCAGTAAAAAAATTTTGAGCACACACCCCCTGCCGTGCCGCCCCAACCCACAAAAAAAAAAAGGCACTTGGACTCCCGCCCGAACTGCCGAAGCGGCGCTGCTCCGGCGGTGCTCCTCCTGCCGCACACCCCAAAGGATCCTCTTGCGCACCCCCTGGGGTGCACGCACCCCACTTTGGAGACCACTGGTTTAGACGGCACCCTGCACCCAGCCAAGGAGCCCATTACTGGCCTTGCTGCGATCGATTCCTGTATTCCCCCTGCCAGTGCTGCACACAGCTAGGCTCAGCTGGTAGTCTTGTGACTGGCCATCCTCTCCTCTACTCCACCAGGGACAGCTGCTCTTTTAGCCTGTAAATACGTGGGAGCAGGGCCTGGCAGCTGCTCTGTGTCTGTACAGCACCTAGGACGATGGGGACAACCGGGTGGGAGGCCCTTAGGGTCTATTGCAATAATTAAATCAAATCCCCATCCCAGTCAGACCATCCATTTATTTTGGGTCCCCGCACAGTTTAAATGACTGGCCCTGCCAGTGCAAAATGCTCCTGTAGCCCTGCTGGACTTCTCCAGGGGAGCTTTGCACGGAGCAACACACGGCTGAGTTCCTGGCAGCACCCCAGCGAGCTCGTCTCTTCCTGTCTCGCACTCAGGGGGCAGCTGGGGTGGAGAGGAGCCCAGAGACACTCAGCTCAGTCCGAGTCTGCTCAAGATTCTGGAAATGGGTTTCTGTAAGACTGGCCCACGGTGCTGCCCCCTTCAGAACGGTGCGAGGAAGAATGCGGGGGGTGTTGCTGTCCAACCAAAACAACAGCTGTAGGGAATCCCATGTTAAAGCAGGGCGGGGCGCATGGGACAGTATTCCGTGGGTAGCCCTCAGAACTGTCCTAGCAAACTGTGGAGTAATATGTTTCCTCTACAGCCTCCCTTTTGTTCATGACAGACACAGAGGCTCACTTCACGTTAACGATGCATATAACCAGGGTGTCTTCTTTGTTGTCTTCTGTTTATAGTGTGGGCTCTGGGAAAAGATTCACTATCTTCCAGAGCATATTCGGGGCATTGCTTTTCTGACTCTGACCCGCCTCCCTCCGAGTGCCAGGCTGAACGGATGCAGCCAATGTGCATCTGGAGCAGGGCATGGGAGGGAATGGAGCATTGCTCACAGCACAGCCTCATGTCTCCTTTCTGAGGATTATTTGTGCCCGCCCGGGCACTGTTTGAGATCAGAGCCCACAGAGCACCGGGCACCACAGAAACACATGGTAAGAGACAGTCCCTGCCCCCAGGAGCTTACAATGTAACTAGACCAGGCAGACAACGGGATGTAATATACAAGCTCACAGAACCACCTCCTAGTGGCGGTGTCTCCCAGACGTGGTACTTAGTGTGCCCATTGATCTTAGCAAACGGGAGCAGCTTTGAAGCCATTCAACATTCCCCTCCTTCCAGTGGAAACTGTGAAAATCCTGAAAAGGTGTCTCTGCGGGTGGCCACCGAATGGTCAGCTACATGTTGGGAATCAAGGATTCTAAATGGAAGGGTGCAGAAGCTGTGCAGAGAAATGGTCCTGCAGCATTTACTGAGAGTCAGTCTCCTAGAACAGACATCAAGGCCACCCTAACAAATGGCAAAGAGTCGTTACAATCATCATCAGGATGACAGGTCTAGCTGGGTGTGCAGCATGACGCCAGGCTGATCTATCTGGGATGCGGCCTATAAACCAGCCACCCAGCTAGAGCACAGGCCCCCACTACAGGGCTAAACTTTGCCATTAAGTGTCACATATTTAAGCAAGATTTAGGCATCGCAAGCTCTGAATGAAACTGCTAAAAAGGATTGTAGCCATTTAACTCGGACCAGCACATCCAGAATCCTGCAGCAGCCACGGAGACATTTGTTAGTGCCTAGGAACTTGATAGCATCTGTATTAGTAATGGGAATCCAGCAAGGTGGCTACTTAATTAGATTTAGTTCTTTCAGGAGGATGGCTTGGAATGAATGCTTTATGATGCTGTCACTACCCTTTTATCAAGAGTTTGCAGTTCTATTTCTTTGTAATTTCTACACATTCATCTGGGCAGATCTCTGCAGCAATCCGAATTATGTCGCTTTCCCCCAGGCTAGTGTCTTTGGAGTAGGCTGCAAAATGTGAGGGTGGTACTTAGTCTGGGAATGACCCTCCAACCTTTAGTATTTCAAGGCTAAAATAACCAGGGGTCAAATCTACTGGTTGGGAATGTTTCCCAGCCAATTCTGCTTTAAAATCTGCTGGGCTGTCGAGTTGCCCAAGGCCTTCCTTCTGAGCATCTGGGGAAGGAAAGATTTGTTATTTCCTAACGCTGGTGGTTGCTTCAGCTCTGATTTGAGGCGGTGTGTGTGGAAGTTTATCCTTTTGTGCATTACACCCGGCTAATGGTCAGGGAGGATGTGAGGACCATGTTTCATTGGGTCTTTAACTTTCACCACTCATAACATTAATACCCCAGAGCTTAAAAATAAGACAGTAGTTAAATTATTCATTTTTCTGCTTGCGGTACAAAATAATCTATTTCCATCATTGCAAATGAGAGAATCCACCATCATTAATTAGCAAGTGGACCTCCAAAGAGAATGCATCATACATGAAGGGCAGTGCATTAACTCATGTCACCTGGGTTCCTGAAAACACCACGCTCCGATGCGGAAGGATGTGCTGCATACAGATCGCTCCATCCTGTCCCAGCCCAATAATTAAAATAAGTGTCTCTAATACTCCTATGCAGAGAGGGTGACATTGCCAAAATGACAGCTGCCTGACCCTAAAAACCACCAAGGATGGAGATTCCACCACCTCCCTAGGGACCCCATTCCAGTGCTTCACCGCCCTCCTAGTGAAATAGTGTTTCCTAGACCTCACGCACTGCAACTTGAGACCATTGCTCCTTGTTCTGTCAACATCTTGCACCATCGCTTGCCTTCGCGGGGCTCAGTGGTGAGGTTCAGACAGGCGTAATGTGACATCATTCCCTCCCCAGGTGATCTAAGGAGATTGGTGGTTATAAATGAGGACTCAGGCACTGCAGTGCTGTGTATGCTGCTGCCTGCGAAAGGCAGCCAATGTGGACAATGCCCTGGTGAGTCGAAGAAAGGACCAGAAAACGTGGCTACTTTCTAGGAGTGCAGAGAGATGTTTTAGGGACTCGGGGGGATAACAAGCCAAGCTAGGTGGGTGGAGGTGCAGTTTGGATTCCTTAGACCAACCAACTACCTCTCCCCTGACTCGACAGTAGTGGTGGGGCCCAGGAAAGCCTCAGGGCCTGTTTACTGAGCCCCAAGCTAGTCCATTCTCCAGCTCCTCTGCGGCTCTGGGTGGTGAGGGTTTGCGCACCTGGAGGGGCGGCAATAAGGAACTAGTGCCCAGCGATCGAGACAGGGCAGCTAGGTGGGGAGACCCAGCCAAACCGCACTCAGGTTCCAGGCTAGTTCACCTAACCTCATGGTAACGACACCAGGTCCCCTTTATGCGCTCCGGGAAGGTGGGGGTGTGTCTTAGAGCGAGTGGAAATGGCCCTCTGCCAACACCTGCTGCACCTAGGCTCCGCACTTGGTGTAGAAGTGGAGTAAGGGCGCCTTGCCTCACCTGTGCCCAATGTAGGGGGTGCGTTTGGGGAGGCAGAGAGCAGCTGATCTGGCCAAGCCCCCTGCTCTGCAGTGACTGTCCCACAGGCCACAGAAATGTAGCATGTTGTAGCTGCCACCTCAGTGCCTTCCTCCCCATAGTCCAGGGCAGGCTGAGATGAAAGTAAAAATCTCTCCCAGCTCCAGCCTCATTCACTGGGGAGCAGCTCCAGCCTTCCCTGACTGGGCCCCTAGTGCTCTCCAATGGAGCCCTGAGCAGGAGAGCTCAGAGGATCCCCTTCCCTCTCAGCAGGCCCTGACCTAGGTCACTGATGGACGTGCCTTTCACCTGAGGATCCTGCTACAATTCCAGTAGTGACCCTGGGTAGCCACAGCTCTTCCCACAGGCAGCCAGGGCTCACATGTCTGCTCCTGCCTCAGCTCTTTCCAAACCCACCAGCCCTTTCCTCTAGTCACAAAGTTAGCTTCAGTCCCCCCACAAACAGCACTTCTGCTGCTGCCCCAAGGCAGGGGACACCCATAAGTGCTGCTAAAGCACCACCCTGCACCTCGTTTGCTTTCACTCCCTGCTAACGCTCTTCCCCTCCTGTTAAATCCCCAACTGCACAGGGCTAGTTAGCCCTGCTTCCAGCCCTCCCTTTTAAACTGAGCAGCTCCTCGCTCATTAGACTCGCCCCTTCCCCAGAGACAGTCAGGTGGCTCGTTAGGCTCAGCTGGGAGAAGCCAGGCTGCTCACAGTAGTGAGGCCAATTGGCAGCAGCCTCATCCCGTCTCCCAGTAATAGCTGCAGGATCTGTTCCCATACACCAGCCCCAGGCCTTGGGGAACGGAGCCAGGCTCTGCTCTGATTTGCACGAGCAGCTCCCATGAAAGCGGCTGGGCGTCGTTCCTGGGTACAAGTGGGCACCATTTGGCCACGGTTAAAGTCTGTTACGTGCATTTCTCCAGTGCCCTTTGCCTATGTGTTGGGGGTGTATTAGATTGTGCTGCAGGCTCAGCTCCTTGTGTCCCAGGACCTTCACTGCACTTTTCTTTCCTGGCTGTGGTCTAAGCAGCAGCATTGGCAGGGGAAAGAGAAAAGCCTTTAACCCCCGAGTTTCACTCTGTGTCTCAGTGGGCCTGGGTAGCAGCCCTGTTACTGCTCTGCATGGGACCAGCTGATTCTGGCGGTGTTCCTAAAGCTAGTTAAATGCTGGATCCTTTGGGAAAAAACAAAACAAGAATCTTAGGGCGAGCTCAATGGCATCAATGGGAGTTTGGATTCTGACTTGGGCAAGACTTTTTTCAAGTTGTGCATCAGCATGTTAGAAAATAGATCCTAGGCAAACAGTGTAACCACAGGGTTACAACCAGCAGTTTTGGGAATGGTTCCAGTGCTTTAAATACTTTCCTCTTAGCCCTCGTGCTATTCCTCAAAGAATTTCTGAGATAAAACAAGCTCTTCATTGCACTCCTAATTCAAAAGCTGTCCTACTTGCTAAGGGTTCATTCCTTACTTCAATAACTTCCTTAGCTACAAGGAACACTCCAGCACCAGACCTGCTAGAAAAGAGAATTAAATAGCTTGGTGGCATCTCTCAGAGAAGACGTGAAACATTTTGGTACTTAGCTCTATGCAGTGAAACTGTTTGCACAGTGACATAACACACAGGTGAGAAACGGCACCTTCTGTTCTGCAAGCTATTCCAGGAAGGTGAGAGGACTCCCTTTGGCTGCAGGGGCTGAATATAACTTTCAGGATCAGGGCCAGTTTGTACAGTGCCTGGCACGTAGGAGGTGTTGCCAGAAACAAATAAGCAATAACAGGAAGTTCAGGCTGAGTCAGAGAATGTGAGGAGAAGGGGGTTTGAAATCCAAGAGAGAATATTGTGTAGAATCTGGTACAGTGAGTCAGACAAAAAGGATAACAAAGCTATGATTAACTGTCAGGAACACCGTCTCCTTGTGCTGATAATGTTCAGTGTGGTGGTTAAAGGGGAGAAGTCAGCTCCATTGCAGACAGCTTTCTGTGGGTGGGGATGAGTTTGACGAGGAGATTGATTGTATCGATGCATTGCCTTTACCGAGCCCGCCACGCCACAGTGATCTTGTCCCACAGTAACAGAGCAATGTGTCAAGGCAGCTGCACGGCTGGAATTACCCTCAGCATCGGTGGCCGTGGGGATGTCAGACCGTGCTGGCTGGACAGGTTCCAGCATATCTGAAATGTCACGGAGTGAAGAGGGTTCTTCACCTGAGGAACGTGCAAAAATAACAAAACGTCATTATCACTGACTAAGTTACCAAACAATACCGTGTGTTGCGTGTGCCGGGCATTGCCTCACCTGGCCGGGGCACCGGCTAGCTCTCACCAGCTCTGCAGGTTTGAATCTGCTCTAGCACCTGGACGGGAGGAGACCTCAAAGGAAATCCCAGACTGGTCCAGGATTTGGGGTTGGCAGCCATCCCTTGGAGGCCCTGTTCCTGCAAACACTGGCACATATGAGAGCAATGGAGATTCATGGGTGCATATCGTCACCCTCCTGTGTCAGTGTTTGAAAGGATCAGGCCCCAGTGCTAGCTGTTGCTTTGTTGTTGGGATTGCAGGGCCAGAGACTCAGCTGGTGTAAAGCAGTATTTATGGGCTGGTCTACACTGGGGGGGAGGGTCGATCCAAGATATGCAACTTCAGCTACGCGAATAGCGTAGCTGAAGTCGAAGTATCTTGGATCGAATTACCTGGGGTCCAGATGGCGCGGGATCGACGGCCACGGCTCCCCCGTCAACTGCACTACCGCCGCTCGCTCTGGTGGAGTTCCGGAGTCGACGGTGAGCGCGTTCGGGGATCGATATATCGTGTCTTAACGAGACGTGATATATCGATCCCGGATAAATCGATTGCTACCCGCCGTATCGGCGGGTAGTGAAGATGTACCCTATGTGGAGCTACACTGATTTACACCAGCTGAGAATTTGTCCCATTGTCTTTTGAACGAGCTCTGAAGCCCGTGGAAAGGTGCAGTGGTGTTATTTGCATCCTTTACTCCTATCACCAGAACAGTGGCAGCAAAGCAGGCCACACTATGGGCCCAGCACACAGGAGCACATCTGAGTAACTTGAATCCTGTGAGTAATAATACCAAACCCTCACTCGTCCTTAGCCCTGAAAGCGCTTTGCAAAGGAGGACAGAACCATTGTCTCCATGCCACAGAGGGGGAAACTAAGGCACAAAGCGGGGCAGTGATTTGCCCATGGTCACTTAGCAGCCTAGTTGCTGAGCCAGGAATCCTCCTCTAGGCCACTCTAGATGGGCCCCAAGACTCGAGTCCAGTGGTCAGGGTGGCCAGTCCCCCTGCTCCAGCCACTCTCCCACAGCCCAGGCACTGGGCTAAGAGCTAGAAGTGAGCGCTCCTCCTCCTCTGGCTGACTCATTCCCTCCAAAGGGGGCCCAGGCTCCTGGCTCCCAGCACCAGGTTCCCATCCATGGATCACTCACTGACTCGGGCACTTGGCTCCGAGAGACGGGCGGGGCTTAGCACACACCCCTGTGGGCAGTGTCTCCCATTGGCTAGCTCAGGAGCTCCCCGCCTAGCGTGCTGGCGTTTGGGGATATCACTCTCTTCCCCCCCCCCCCCATGCACAGCGCAGGGAGCCTGGGCACCTAACTCAGCCTTGGGGATCGCAGCGCTGTTCTGGGATTGTCACGGCAGCAGGACGCTCACCAGTGCAACGCCCGAGTCCCTTCGCGGCTCCCACCCACTGCCTCCTCCAGTTTACTGAGTCTGCGCCCAGCAGTCGTCACTGCGCCTGGGGAGTTGTGTCTGTAGGACCGAGTCCTGGGTCCCCCGTCCAGTAATGCACCTACTCAGCTTTACCCGCGCATGTCGTCCTACTCACATGTTTGAACTTCAGCAGGTGGGAAAGGGTTGGAAGGACTGGGGCCTAAGACAGCACCGCACTCCCAGGCAGGGTCATGCTGGGAGCAGAGCATCAGGGCAGGAGAGGGCATTTCAAAACATGATTTTTTCCATAACAAAAAGAGATCATTAGAGCTGGTTGGGAAAATACGGTGCAGGGATTTTATTATTATTATTATTATTTTATTATTTGAGATTCTTTACTAGCTTTTCAAAATGTCAAAGTTTTGAAAAATGTTGAAATTTCATTGAATTTCTTTTTTTATAGTTGATGAAAAAGTTTGACCCGTTCAATTGCTGGCTGGAAACCTGATTTGCAGTGAAAATTCCTGAGGTGGGGGTGGGGTGCTAAATCAAAATGTTGGGGGGAGGGGGAATCAAAAACTCAAAATCCAGGAAATTTCAACCAGCTCTAGATATTACTATGGAGAGTGTGACATCCTGCCCTCTTGTGGATCCAGCAGGAATCTAAAATGAAGTAGGCTAGAGACAAAGTGAGGAATAAAGAGATTTGGCAGTAGGACATTGAATCTGTTGTCATTCACTATGTTTGTCATCTGACAGTTAAATGAAAGCCTGTTATTGATACCTGAGACTCCCTGCTGCCTCTGGAATAGTATAAAGGTGCTACAGCAGCTCCTTAGTTAATGTTGTGTTGACATTTGCACTTAAAGCAGGGATTAAATCACTCTGTTAGGTATGAATAATACAGTGTCTCCTCACCTGACAGCATTTACTCTGAGTTCAGAATTAATTTTCTAAGCATTTTCAAGTAAATATGTTAGATTGTAAGTTGCATAATTTTAAAATGGATCCACTAGAGGCCCCCTCCCATCTCTAACCCTCTTTTTCAGCTCCCACTAACATATAACATCCTGATTTTGTTTAGCTAATATGAAAATTGACACAATTCCAGACTGGAGGCAGAGACTATGTTTTTAAAGTGCTGACGTGTTCATTTGTGATCTATTAACACTGTTGATTTAGAATTTCTATGTCACAATGATCACTGATTAATAGCTTTGTCATCAGATAGAAGCTCCAGACTCTAAGCGTTGTGATTTTCTGTTCTGTGACATGGGTGCTGAGGAGGTTGCATTAAAGTGAGCATGTTAGAAAGTAGTAATGTATTGGTCTCATTGCATGTCATGGAGGTCAGGGGGCAAACGCTTGGAAATAGGTAAGGTGTTGGTGTAAAAAGTGCTTTAATTTAGGATTTCCCTGGTTTTTAGTGTTTTGTGTTGAGAGGGGGGAAAAAACCCTGAGTTGTTTTTTTGTGTGAGAATATAAATGAAAGCCTATTGCCTTGTTACTAAGAATAAGAGTATTAACTTGTGGCAAAGAGGGCAGCGTTTGCTCCCATTTAATTAGTTCTCTTTCAGTCACTCCGCTTTGTAATCTCATTCGTGGTTCTCGCTTTATAGGTTTAATTTCACGAAGTTAATATGTCTGCATCATAACAAAAAATTCCAGGTCATAACCCGAAAATTGTTGCTACGTGCACAGAAGGCAGACACCGCACACAGATTCCTCAGAGAAAAAGCCCAAGATCTTCTAATTTGGTATTAGGCAAAGACTCTGTCTAAAGAACATGAGGCCAGACTATTTCATTTCATTCTTTTTATGTACAGAGGTCCCTCGATAAGAGATTTTCAATTATTCTTATAAGTAGCAACATTTCCCCTCTTTAACAGGTGCACAAAGGATTTTGTTTTTAAGAGGCACTGAGAGGAAGGATGGTCGTGTTGTTAAGACACAGGACAGGGATTCTGATCAGGTCCCGTCTCTACCACTGATTCACTATGTGAGCTGGGGTAAGTCGCTTAATGGCACCGTGACTCAGTTTTCCCAGCTGTAAAATGGGAATAGTAATTCTGCCCTACACCACATTGGGTGCTGCAAGGTTTAATTAATGAATTAATGATTCTGAGGTGCTCAGACCCAGCAGGGATAGGAACCATCACCAACCAAGTAAGGTAATAGCAGAACCTAAACTGGGCTAAATATGTACTTATCAGACCGTAAACTGCAAAGATTGTTCCAGGTTGGGATTTTTCCTTTCCTTGTGTTTCCTTTATGAATGTTCCAAAACTGGTCTAGGGCTGGCTGGCTGGTGATTTCTTCCCTCACACCCACACACTCAGCCATTGCCCGCCTGCCATCTCAGCAGCTGATCTCAGCCCACCACGGATCCCCAAAGCGAAAGACATCTGCATCCCCCTCTACCCCACCCCCATGTGCTTCTATTCAGGTCTTTCCTGCAGAAAGGAGGCCATTCCTATGCCTCACTCCTTATGGCTTCAAAACAACCTGCTTATTGAGATGCCAGAATACGGGATGAAAGACACAATAAAAATATATTGTGTCCTGAACTCCATTATGTCCAGATCCATTACGAGTCCAGTCCTCCTCCCACTGAGGTCAATGGCATTTGGGTCAGGGCATTACAATACACAATGTTACTCATCATGTCAGAGACAGGTTTCAGAGTAGCAGTCGTGTCAGTCTGTATCCGCAAAAAGAACAGGAGTACTTGTGGCACCTTAGAGACTAACACATTTATTTGAGCATAAGCTTTCGTGGGCTACAGCCCACTTCATCAGATGCATAGACTGGAACACACAGAAAGAAGATATTTATACATACAGAGAACATGAAAGGGTGGAAGTAGCCATACCAACTGTAAGAGGCCAATCAACTGAGATGAGCTATCATGTCAGAGACAGAGTGATCTAGGTGAAAGAGTCCTTGGCACAAAAAGAACAAGGTGGTTTAGACCGGTGACTTGACCCATCTGAATGAATACTTATTGATCAATGGTATTTCCAGTCTGACACTCGGTGCACAGGAATTACCTTCAAAAGCCCTTGATTGGCTCTCACCCTCTGACCTTCGGGTTCTCAGCACAGTGTCTGAATCCATCACCACCAGTTGTGAACACTTATAGACACGTTTTTAAGCTACCTTTTCTGCTCTGGCTGCTCTGGATTTGCTGAGTATCAGACTCTCTAATGCTAACATTTGATTTCTAAATTGTTGAAACTGGCCACTGCTGCATACTCAGGAAACACAACAGAGAAATCTCATTGTCCCAGGCATAGGGAACAATCTGCATGGAAAGCGGCTCTCTTCATTCTGAGTCATGGTCTCCTGCTCACTGAGATATCCTATGGCATTTCTTCAAAATGGGAAAAGGGGCCAGAGTGAAACAGAGGGAGAATTGTAGAAACCTGCAGAAATCAGTTGGAAAACATCAATTGTATTTTAAATTCACCATAGCACCAATTGTCCATCTGAATACACTCCATTGTGCATATTAATGGTTGGAAAATATGGTCTCTTTGGGGAATCATCAGGCTGCTTAAAACATGGCTATTTAATCTCTCAGAATGGAACTGCCTATCAAACCTGTCTTTGAGAAGTGTAGAGGGGTGCTATTGCTGGTGGTTAATGAAGAAAAGCGGTTCTGCACAATTATTGATAAACCACCACTGCCGCTCAGAAGATTAGTGGGGCAGGAACAGTAAGGATGTTACATCTTCAAAACTCAGAATCAATCAAACAGATCTCTCAGGTCCTCATTACGAAAGATCTTGTCTACATGGTGAAACTGACCAGAATAACTATTCTGAAATACCTCCCAGTGTGGACATTGTATTTCAGAATAAAAGTGATTTTTATTCCACAATAATTACTCTGCTTTGGAAACACATTAGGTGACTTTTATTCTGGAACACAGTGTCCATACGGGGAGCTACTCCAGGAATTTCCCCGGTGAAGATAAGCACTTACATGTTGAGCTAGTTGAGAAATATTTTAGAAACAAATGTCGCCAAAAATGCAGATTTGTCAAAAACAAAACTGTTTGTGTGAAAGGGTTGGTTTTGATGAATTTCCCAACTCAAAAAATGTTTGAAATTTTTTTTAATTCTCAAAACAGCCTGTCTTGACATTTTGGAAATGAAAAGTTTTGTTTTTTCAGTTCAAAATGACTTTTTGTTTAGACATTTAACTTAATTTATACTAAAAATGTTTTTAAAAGGGAAAAAAGGTCAAAATCAAAATGAAATGTTTCAAAATTATCAAAACAAAATGTTTTGATTGACCTGAACTGATTTTTTTTCCATGAAAATTTTCAACTTTTCATCCTGATTTGGGACAGGAAAAATGTTGAGTGTCTCAAAAAATTCTTGTGGGAGAGGAAAAGCATTTCCTGCTCTGCTCTGCTTAGATGCTTTCTGCACATATGTCCATACTGCACAGCTCTCTGGATAAATCCTGTGTTGTCTGGGCCTACTTTAGTGGCATTTGTTACTAAAGACAACTGCATGAAAGTAAAAGTTCTGCTGAGGAGTTCAGGAATGACAATATTTATTTGTTTGGGCTTTTTTGCAGTCTGCACATGACTTCAGAATTTTCTCAGTCACTCATTCTGTGACATACTAATCTGCATTCAGACAGTGAGTGCTGATCGAAAGGTTATTAATTAGGAGACCTTAGAGCATTTCTCGCAACCCATTTTTGGAAGTTTTATGGAAACTTACAGCCGAGATGTAAATACGTGTACAGGCTGGCACTGAACGCAATGGGCTCTGGCAGCTCCCAGCAGCAGACCTGGAATAACAATAAAAAACTGAGACAAACACATGACTAATGGTCTTTCAAGCAAACTTAAATTAGAAACAGAAAAGTGTGGCTGGAGAGAACCATAGGTCTGTGCAGTCCATCCTTCCGGCCTTCCAGAGGAAAGGCCTATATTTCAGCAGGTACACGATGCCTAGGAATATTATTGCTAACCGGATGCCAGTGCCAATCCGTCAACAATGGGCCTTTACTCACCCCAGTAGCCCGTCCTCTGTCACTAGGCTGCCTGGGGCATACACTAAGTGTCATCTGCGCTTTGCATATTTCACATTAATGAGCCTGGAGGAGAGAAAGCGCTGTCTGATTGTACCTAAGCAGCATAAGATGTGGGGGAGTGACAGCTCTTTAGAGTCTTCCTCCCCGGCACCTAGCTCTCTTTGGCTGTTTGCAGTAGATCTCAGGATGGGAGTGTGTGTGTGTGTGTGCGCATGCGTGTGTGTGTGTAAGTAAAATAGGCTCACTTTGGCTCTGACCTTGCCCTAAAATTTCCAGCCCACAGTAATGAATGTCTTATGTGAGCATTTCCTCTTATTAGAGTTTGATAAATGGCCTGCCTGCTTTGTATCAGCTCAACAGGGAAGTTTACAGCTGGAATGTAGCCAACACAGACAGAGTTCATGCATTTTCTGTCGTCTGCACGAAATGAAATGTGTTACATTTTGAGTAGAGACCCTGATGATTTCCCATTGGTTTAATTGCTGTATGTCACTGCTAAGCAATCCGCTAGGTTACCAATGAGTTGCTGTGCACACTTCCATGAATTCCAATAATCCCTTTAGTAGCCAAACATGTGTAACAAATGTAACTGATCCAGTTACAAGATAAATTGATCATAGCATCTTGATGACATTTCCTGTACTTTACCCAGAGCTAGTTTAGCAGATAGGGTCGCACTAGCGCTTGATCTTTCTCGTCCCTTTGCTCAGTATCTCTTACCAATTCCGGGAAACAGAGATTTAGCAAAGTAAAAACATGTTTATTCCTCCTAGCTCCTCTCCCCCACCCCAGCCCCTCCCACACCACTGTAGGGGTGTCATACTGCAGGCCAAAAGAGCCGTTAGGAAACCTGCTCATGTGGTAGCATTATAGTCTGTAATGTCATTAAACAGCATCAGCCTCTGAAAAAAAAGAATCCCCTCTCCCTCATGGCTCAGTTCTGTCAGCCTTATTCAGCTCTGTGCACACAGACAGCACAATGCCTAGGCCCACTCGCGCCCAGGGATTTCAGTGGGACCACTCATGCACTGGTTGCCCGGAGTCAGGGTACCACAGTCAGGGCTTTACACTGCTCCATTGTCACTACATTTGCCTGTGTAGTTAAAGTAGCTCGTAAATTGGTCTGGTGAGTCATAAACCACACGAAGCCGCTGATGCTTTAATGTAAGATTAGCCAAGGGCCCAGCTGGTAGGAGAACAAGTTAATTCAAAATCCATGTATTCAGCCCCTGGAAGGAGGCTTCTGTTTTTTCTTCTTAGCTACACAACACCCCCGGGATGGCAGTTGTGGGGGCTCCCTGGGCAGAGCTCTTTAGTGTGCAGGGAAGATAGGCACAAGCGGTGCTGGTATCTGCCCCTGTTCTCATGTGTAAGCAGTCAGATAAAGAAGCAGAATCTCGGGATAATTAAAACCTTCCTATTAGATTTCACTCTCTATATTGCTCACCACCTTTTCCAACAACAAATAACGTGTGTCCCCTAAAGTAACCCTGAGTCTATTGAGAGTGAGAATACCCACAGCTCCATGCGTCAGCCCATGAATGAAGGTGTCACAGAGTCCCCAGGTGATGCTTTGGAACTGCTCCCCACAAAGCCAGTCAGGTCTTTGGGGAGCCTCCTCTCCCTCGGAGCAGACCGTTTTCAGGGCAAGAAGCTTACACGGCTTTACCTCCTGAGTCTTTTCTGGGAGCATTCAGCATATGCCCCTCCGTGCGCTTCCTACAGCGAGTTCGCCCAGGCGGGGTCCTGGGGAAGCCAAAAGGTTTTGCACCCCCCACTTTGCAGTCAGACGTGACTCTTAGCCAGCCAGTAAAACAGAGGTTTATTAGACGACAGGAACACGGTCTAAAACAGAGCTTGTAGGTCCAGCGAACGGGACCCCTCCGCCGTGTTTATTTTGGGGCCCAGTGAGGCAGACCCCCGTCTGCCCTCCCTTCCAGTCCCCAGCTAGCTCCAAACTCCACCCCCCCCCCGTCCAGCCCCTCCTTCTCTGGGCTTTGTCTCTTTCCCAGGCCAGGAGGTTACCTGATTCCTTTGTCTCCAACACCTTCAGTTGGCACCTTTGCAGAGGAGGGGCCCAGGCCATCAGTTGCTAGGAGACAGAGTGTCGGGCATTTATGTACACTGGCCCTTTGCTCTGCAGCAACCATACACCCTTATCCCACCACCTAGATACTTAAGAACTGCATAGGGGAAACTGAGGAAAACATTAAGAACAGTCCCACTTCGTCACAGAAGGCTTCTGTAAGACGGCCATACTGCTGTCTTCCTTTAAAGAGCAAGAGAGAGCATGAAATGCACAAAGCAACTGTGGATGGTCTGAGTGAACAGAAACCTCCATTCTCCATGTTGCTTATCTGAGCGGCAGATCCCCTGCGTTAGAAAACTAGGGACAGCTGGAAGACTGTTCAAGGGGCTTGAGCTGAAATCAGTTAGATTCTGAATCCAGTTACTATTTATCAAAGTCAAGCTACTTGTTTGCCCCTGCAATGCCCATGAGAGCTCTGCCACACCCTAGGGCTGCTCTAGCCCCTTATCACGCTGCCCCCTGACCCTTCCACTCCCTCAATGACACCAACTCATTGACAGAGCCCAATAATCAGCATCTTACACAAACATCTGCATGCATTGTTCCAGGGGACAAACCTACGCTTCCCCGGGAAGGGATCCATTTTATTCCCTCGGGGAGGGATCAGGTGTCCTGCATTAGCAGGAAATTCAAACTTTGCGTTCTGCAAGGATTCTCCAACCGTTGTTTCAAAGTGGCTGTTTGAGTGACTATTCCTGCTAGTCACTGCACTTGCTGGAGTCGCCCTGGAGAGCGAACCCCAACGGGCAAAATGAAGTTGGTGAAAAATGGGGGTGGGTAGTTGGGACACTTCCCCCTTCACCAGCCCCACTATAGTTTCTGCCCTTGACTCTTGGACGTATTGTGTTGTGATTCTACCCAAAGCCCCCTTTGTCTGCACTTAGCTCTTGTCATTCTGATGCCCTGGATGCTCCAAACCTCGTCAAAGCTTTGGCTCACCTGTGTCTTGGACTCCAAATCGACTGTTTTCTTCACAAAGCACCTGATGGTGTGATGCCTGGCTGGCAGGTGAATGATGATTTAAGACCTCTAGGCATAGGAGACAGGTTAGCTGATGGAGCACAATTGCTTTCCTAAGAACGTTCTTTTCCTGCAGTTAAAAAGAAAAACGTTATTCATGTTCAACTCGTCCAACCTGCAGCTCCTTAGCAGGCTACATTCCAAGTGTGCTATCCCGGGTTCTGAATCCGCCTGTAACGTTGCTAAGTTGCTCTGCGCACCTGAGATTTTCAAAGATTTGCCAAAGGACTTGTGCAAATTACTGGATACAGTGAAAAGTGCTTAAAGTTGTGAACCCAGTGCAAAGTCTGTCTGTGAAAGATTGCTGCATGAGCCATCTTTGAGCATATGAACAGTGTGTAGCCCACAGCTGTCCTTGTGCTTAGAGGATTCTACTAGGGGGGGAAAGCTTTATGGAGCTAATTATATGTAACAATACAAAAAACTCCATTTGGCCTAGTGGACTTATATCAAAGGGTTCAAATCAGCCACCATTGTTAACTATGTATTCCTATGGTTTGTTTTCCTTGTCCCTATCCTGAAAGAAATCTTTCCTGAACCCTCTCCTCTGGCCTTCCAACAATCCCCCAACTCCTCCAAGCTCATCATCAGAAGCAAGCTCCCCACAGACCAGGACCCACCAACTCAAAGCGGCACCAGACCCTGGCAGAACAACAGATGCAAAACCTGCAGACATATTTCCATTGCTACTATGATCAACACCTCCCACAACGCACCCCTCAAGATCCATGGGTCCTACACATGCCTATCACAACACGTGCTGTACCTCGTCCAGTGCACTAAATGCTCCAATAACAACTGTATGGGTGAAACCAGACAATCACTGCGCTCTCGAATGAACTCACACAGGAAAATGATAAAAGACAAAAACACTCTATCACCTGTGGGCGAACATTTTTCACAAAATGATCACTCTGTATCTGACCTCTCAGTTCTCATTCTCAAAGGAAACCTGCACAACACTTTCAAAAGATGAGCCTGGGAGCTTAAATTCATAACTTTGCTAGACACTAAAAATCATGGACTGAACAGAGACACTGGATTTATGGCTGATTACAACAATCTGTAACCTGCTAACAACCCCCTCCCTTTCCTCCCTATGACTGGAGGGGTATTAATGGGGCACTTCACCCTGTATGGTCCCTTGAAATAGGTGTTTACTACTTCTGCTAAACAATCTGTTCCACCTTGTATTTAGTTGTGACTCTCTGAGTAAGTTTCCCAGACTTGAAGAAGAGCTCTGTGTAAGCTCAAAAGCTTGTCTCTCACCAGCAGAAGTTGGTCCAATAAATAAAGATATTCCCTTGCCCATATGGTCTCTCTGGCAAAGAGGTCAGAGAATGATCCAGTGCTGGGTTAATGGCTAAGCGCTCTCCAAAACAGACTCGGTGACACATATGTTATTCCCTCTGCTGATGGGACAAAGAACCAATGCAACACATTTGACCCTATGAAATTTACCGAGATAATCCCTGTAAACAAATAATGAAGTGAGACCTAGCAGAAATGTTGATTAGTGGAATAGGATACAGATAGTTGAATTTGTGGGTACTGCATTGGTCTCATCACAGCCCTCTTTTGGATGGAATCAGAACTGCTCGGTCATGTGTCATGAGTCTTATAGTGCTAACAAGTAAGGAAGATTCTCCTTTAGCACAAATGGTAGGAGCTGGGTGCTTTTGGAGCAAGAACTCCTGAGTCTTCTGCTGTCACCGCAAAGCTCCTGGTGGGGACGTGGTGCAGTATAGTAACAAGTTCTTGTGTCCCTAGGTTTGCTACACTCTAGGGTGAGATTTCATGGGCTCAGCTGCTTTTGTCTTTACAGGACCTTGCTGTTCCAACGTCTTTCATGTAATTTCTGATTTGACACCAGATACTTTACATCTTCAGCGCACGGGGCTTTGGGAGAGTGCCCCCTGCTGGACAGTATGTGATGAAAACAGCTCTGCCTGACACATTCTGGCATAAACATGCTGGCTGATCTATCTGGCTCTTCTCTTTGGACAGAATGGGGGGAGAATGTCCCTTTCTTCACTGGAAAGACAACTTTGCCCTAAGAGTGATTTTTACCATCCCCCTCATGATAGAGCTCTATATATTGCTCAGAGTTTCAGGGTGAGGGGGAGACTGAGTCATGTCTTTGCTTCATGATTGCTGTCATCTGAACACTTTACATGTGCCTCTAGCATAATTCTGCAAGCAGCCTTTCACATCTAGCTTGGCCTACGGGCCCGTCTTGGCTTGTTCTGTTACTGAGCAAGGTTATTCCTCTCCCGTTCAGACACTGTCTAGTCTGAGAATACAGGGCCAAGATTCTAACACGTTCAATAGCGAACAGGTACCCAGTTCTACGAGCGCCTCCTGCATGGGCTGGATCTTGGCACCCTCACAATTGTGCAGGCTGAGGCCTCAATGCGCCCCTAAGAAGGTCACAAATGCTTGCAAGAAACAAAATCCTGTCTGAATCCCCGTTGTCCTCAATCAATCGGGGACACGTTCTTCTGAAGGACACTGCTTCACTGCCAAGTCTTCTGTGAATGTCCTTCCCTTGCATTGTTATTGCACTGTCAAGCTAAAAATCCAATCACCCAGGAAGTGCGGCTGGATGGGAGCTCAAGTGACAATGTACGTCTCTAGTATGCTTTTCAGTCCATTGACGTTAGCGATGCATATTGCTTTCTACTGTGCACATTCATTGTTTGTACAGTGGGACTTTGGCAAATTGAGGTTAACTTTAATCTCTGATCTGCCAGGCTCTATTATAGACTTTATTTTTCACTTATTCCTTAACCAGCACTGTTTGCACCAAAATACGTTTGGATGCTAAAATTGCCCAGCCTGTGATGGAAAAAGATTGTGAAACATAGTGTGATCATAAAACTAATAAAACATGTTATCTCCTCATCCGTCAGATAACACGCTGCAGATGCTGTTTGCCTAGACAATGGGCCTCAGTATTACTCTTCCTTTTATTAGCGGACGAGGAATAGAGCTGGCTCTGGGATCTCTCGGAGAGACAGAGCCATGTGGTTATGGAATGACGAGAGAGAATTTTCCATGCCTTCCAGCTGTGCCTGAGCTGAAGGTACCTTCACAACTATCTGGTTGTGTCATTTGTGTCCTTCTTCTGCTTCCTATTGAAACGCTGGAACTCAAAGGTGCTTTGGAACAAAGAAAACGTGAGCGAATCCCAAGCCAGCGCCAGGCTGAGATTTGGTTCTAAGCTTAGGCAGAGGTTTGGGCAGGATTTTGTCTACATTAGTTCACCTTGCTGACAGAAGGACATTCCAACTTGTCACTGGTAGAAGCTTAGGAACACAGGGTCCCCTGATTTGTTCCAAGTGCAGCCCCCGTGGCAGGGTGTTCCACAACTGGACACAGGACACTAGACTTGCTGTCTAATCCAGCCTGGCACCACTGAAATGCAAGAGGCATTTGTTTACTTCCACCTTCATGCCATTCCCTTCTGCACTTTGTATTTTCTTCCCAGCCACTAAAACATCTCCCCCAAACCCCACTCAGCCTTGAAAAGTTCCCTGGAGTGATTTTGCTCATTACAAATCAAAGGCCATTACTGCTACTGATTACAAAGACCTCTCGGAGTTTCTTAAGGAGTAACTGACTCACCGGGTGACGCGGATCCTTGCAGCAGGCGCTCTGTTTTTCCCTGTAATAGAACACATATCTGCACAGCAAGAGACATGCCATCTTGAATGTGTTTCGCAAGTGAACTAACCATTTGTATCCCTCTATGGCTATACCTTAGTGCCTGGGACCAAACTCAGTTTTCATGTCCATGGATTAGGACTAAGTCCAGTTCAGGATTGGGTTCCCGCATTCTGGTTTGGGGTCTCTGGGAATTATTGGGCCACATCTTGGTCTCCGGATGCATTTTGATACGAGTTGCCAAACCCCTGGTAAAGGTGCTTATCAGCATTGTGGTAAACCAAAGAAAACAGCTAAAGCTAAGAACAATCCTCAAGCCTAGAGGTCAGAGACCAGGATGAGACCTGTGTGCGGGAGATGATCCCACATCTGCTGACCATGAGGTACTTAAACCTGCCTCTGAAGCACCTGGCACTGGCCACTGACTGAGACAGGACACTGGGCTAGACAGACCTGGGCTCTGATCCAGTCTGGCAGTTCCTGTGTTTTTATGTTCCTAGGATTTTTGTAAGAGATTTTTTCCCGTGCCCCCCCCCCCTCTTTTTTTTAACCATAAAGCCCAGGTTGTTCCTGCCCCAGGTGACAGGTGAGCTAGTGACTTGGTGACATCACAAGAGCCAATAGTGAGGTCACAGCAGCGGCAGAGGGGACAGAACTGCCACTCAGACTGTTCCAAAGTCCGTTTTCATTCCCGTGACTTCCATCTCAATGACCAATTAACGTTTTGGAGAGGGACAGTTTTGTTAAAGCTTCGCTTAAGGTGTGAGAACGCCAGCAAAAGTAGGCCAGAGCAGCAGTGACATTCCTGAGGAGGCAAAAAACTAGCAGGAAGGTAACTTATATCCCCACTGCCCCTCCATACTCCTAAGGACCCTGTCAGGCCTGCAGAGAGAAGCTGCAAAGGGCACAGGCCCAATTTTTGAAAAGTCTTTCAGGCAAACTCTAAGCCATATGACAACAAAGCAAGGGCCAGTATGTGCTCGCCCAGACCCAGTGCACTTCAGAGCCACAGCCCCAGTGTCAGTACTTGACCCCCATCCCCAAGTGTGATCCCAGTACCTGGGCTGGTGCAGTCATAGACTGAGAGATGGTACTATCAGCTCACCTAGTCTGACCTCCTGCAGAGCACAGACTAGAGAGAACCTCGCCCAGTTACCCCTGTCATCCATTGCTCACTCATCCCCTCAGCCAAGTGCCTGTAAAGATTCCTTACTGCCCAGAACAAGAAAGTCAGTCTCTCCGCTGAGCAGAGCGGTTATGTGCTGTCAGTGGCATGCCGTCGAAGTGATCTCAGATACTCTGGGGTCTGGCTATAAATATATTCCCAAGCAATTCTCCTGCACTGCTAACACTGCAGCCCCATGTCGTAATATTTTTTACCAGTACAATTCAAAGTAAATCTCCAAAACGAATTATAAATAATTCACAGTGAATGTAGTGCTCCGTGGGCGCTAGCCCAGTGCGCTGGGTGGCCATTCTCGGAGGACGTAGGGGAGCCTTTCAGAATTTTTAATTGACAAACGCAAGCTGTGAAAATCCCCCAGCTCCCGTTTTACCTCTTTGATGAAATGTTCCATGTGAAGTCTTGAAATTTCAAACCCCAGATCCAGGCATATTTAGGTTTGTCAGCAACAGCCAGCCACTGCCCCATGCAGCTCGGAGATGAAAGAATTGTTGCTTGGATTCAGAGTACTCAGAAAAAATGTCTTTGAAAGCCTTCATTATCCTGACACCACTATTGAAATCTGTTAAAATCTTTTTGCAATGAAGAATAGGCTGCATTTGGTTTAGCCTTGTTATTTATTTATTTTTAAATGCCCTACTCAGGGTACAAACCAGATGCATGCAGGGTGAAATGCATTCCTGTGCTGAGACCCGGCAAAAAGCATAGAGACTACTTCAGTACTGCTTCAGCCTAGGGGTGCACATACACATTCCTCCCAGGTTACTGCCATCCAATAACAAATAATTACTGTCCTGCTTGTAGCTTGTATTCCCCACCACCACCACCACACACGCTTTTTGTAAGCTTTTTGGGGTAGGGACTGTCTCCTACTATACGTTAGTATAATGGCCTCTATGCACTACAAATAATACATAAAGCAATAATCTTCTATAGCACTCTGTGTGCTGAAAGCACTATGCAGACACTGGCTAATTAACCATCTCTGAGGGAAGCCTTGCTATCGTTTTTCACAGATAGGGAAACTGAGGCAGAGAAGCATGTCTATGGGCACGTAACACATCAGTGACCAAGCTGGGATTAGAACTCAGGGATTTCTGGCTTCCATTCCTTGATGCCCCCTATCCCTGAGAGCTCTCTAGCACAGAGGTGATGCAGAACTTGCCCCGATGCACTGTCATCGAGGCAGGACAAGAAGTCCAGCGAGGGATGTTGAAATTGCTTTCCTGGCAACATGTCAGGAACAGCAGCGTGACCATTGCTCAGTGCTTCTGGCATGACTTTGCGGGCTTGCCGTACCAGGGCACCAGTTTGCTGGGTGGTTGATTCAGTTCTGAGTTCAGATCATTAATCACTTTTTAAATTGTAGAAAACTCCCTTGTTGATCATAGCAGCCGGAGCCAGTACTGTGCCTGTATCTCCCCGGCCAGAGCTGGGAAATCTGCATTTCACTGAGGTAACCATTTGCCCTTTAGACATTTTAAAGATCTCATTATGGAGTCACAGTACTGTGTGTTTCGTTTCATGCTTTGTTAAGGAAAGAAGCGTTTCAATGCATCCTCATGGAGGAGCTAATGGGAAACTAGTCAACGTTCCGGAAACATAAAATGTAGTTTAATAGCAACAACCATTTTAAAAATGGAGGTATACATTACAATACAAATAACCTTGGGACGCTCCTTGTTTAATAGACTACGTTTAAATGCTAGAGTCTCCGTACTAATTTCCCAGCCATCCCTAGTGAACAACAAATACAGAGGTGACGGGGTAGCAGGTCTTTTCTTCCTCCCTGGACATTACTGTCTCTTATGCGTCTAACGTATTCATTTTGTTCCCTAAAGGAGAAACCTGTGCAGAACATTAAAATAGATCAAATAAACAGGTGCCTAGTCATCGGCAGGTTGCGTGGGAGTGAGACTGTCACGAGCCTGTCCTGGGAATGGAAAAGGAAACAAGTTAGCAGGCAAAGAGCTCATGAAACTTTGCAACTCAGACAGAAGAACAGCTGTTGACACTGCCAAAAGGGGAAAGGGGCTGAATCCTCATTCCATTCAAGTCAAAGGCAAAATTCCCAGTGACACCAGTGGGACCCGGATTTGGCCCACTAAGAGGGGCCTTAGAGAGAAAGTAGAGCCATTCATAAAAGAGTGTGAGATTAAAATCAGTGATAAATCTACAAGAGCTGAGCAACTGAGCCACTTTTTTCTAATGTGTCTCAACAAGAAACAAGTCCAGGGCAGCCAGGAGGCGACGGTGACCCTGCTGGGAAGAAGCAGGAAAAAGAACCTTTGGAGACTGACGCAAATTACTGCATCCAGATGACATGTGAAATGTGCTAAGGGAATTGGCTAATGAATTTACTGAACCGTGGCTAATTCAGGGATCCATCTTTAAAAGTCATGGAAAACTAACCTGTGATGCTAATTGCAGCCCAATGACCTCTCCACAGTATAGGGGCTGGCTGTTTAGTCTGCTGCTAGTTTGCATATTAGTGACCTGTCCTGTTCAGCAGTCCCAGAATTTGGCTGCTCTGCATAGAGCTGGCGAGGCAATGGTTGTCCCATCCTGTGAGAATTTGAGATTTGTCCCATCCCAAATCGGGACAAAAGTTGAAACCTCAATGTTTTTGTGAAGATCGAGTCAGTCGAAGCATTTCCATTTCAACCTTTTAAAAAACCCCACCTAAAATTAACTTAGATTGTGAATGAAAAGTCATTTCAACTGAAAGATGAAACATTTCAACAATTTCAAAACTTTTCCATTTTTTTCCCATCTGAAAAGGCAACAAGAGCAGTGGGTTTTCAATCTTCACAAAGCGAGTTGAATGGACAGCAAATGTGTCACTGCTCTAAAATAACACAACTCAACAAAGGCATCATCCTGCAACTTGATCTCACCCCGATGCACAATGCTCCTGCCTTACTCATGCTGCATGGTACCGTATTCTGATTTCTGTTTGACTCCTCTCAGAGTAAGGCACTGCTCAGTGTGAGTAAGGAAAGCAGAACCTAGGCCCGATCGTGGTGGGAACATCAGAAATCATTAGAGACAGATCTTTAGCTGAGAAAGTTCAGCTCTCAGTTCACATAGTTCCTCAGTTAATGCAGCAGAGAGGTATGTACCACAATTGTTCTTAGCATCTGAGCTTCCTCACATTATTCTTGACTAGAGCCAGTGCATTAGCTGCTCTCCCCTTGGGCTGAGCTAGGAGGCTCAGGAAAAGCAATTTAACATTCTCTGCAGCTTGAATCTAAATGAGAAAAGTCTCTGTTTAGATTAATCTCATCTAAAGCTGGAATAAATTCATTTTTTTACATTAGCTATTCAAATAGGTTGCAAAGAAAACAAACAGCAACAATCTTACTGCAGTGCCAGCCCAGATTGTAGTTTTCTTATTGACGGATCAAGTCAAACTATAGCAGAATCGAAGTTTGTCCCGAGTACATGAAAGACATTTACTGCAATAAATATTGGAGGTAAAGAAGTTCTAACTGACAAAGATTTATTACATTCCTAAGAGCCTGTTCAGTTTCAGAAAAGCAGTTGCATGTAACTCTCTCCTCTCTGGCTAGGTCCTGGGCTTTGCCTTATGTGTCGTACTGTCTCTTGTTCTGCTGAGACTTCCCAGAGGACTAAGATGAGTAAGGAGTGCAAGCCCTTTATTTCCCCTGTGCAGTGGGATATTCAGCCCTTGTCTCTATGAGCCAGGAGGCACCTGCCTTCTGCTTTGCCTTTTCACACCTTTTCCAGTGATATTCTTGCTGTCGGGTGGTTATTATGTGCATGGTAACACTAGGGGTTTTTTTTAACTGAGTGATTGCTTGAAGCATGGATCCCCTATCTCCAGCTTAATAAAATGTGAGTCAGAGAGCAACGACTGCTTTGAATCACAAAAGCCTGGGCTAGAAGGGCACTCTTCCTTCTGTCCCTAGTACTGGGTGGCTCCGTGCCCTGTTTCCCCAAGCACGTCAGCTAAGCCTACTTCCCAGCACTATGGTTATTGTTATTTGAACTATGGCAGAGCTTAAGGGATGTCCACTGCCTCTTCCAGTCCAGGGCCTTGAGCCTGCAAACCATTATGCACCTGTTTAATTTAAAACCACATGCAGTTAATCTCCAAATGGGGCCATTCGCTTGCAGAAATCTAAGCACATGCATGACTCTTTCCAGAATCAATTGCTAAGCATCCAGCGAGAGACAATAGATGGATGCGGCAAATAGAGAGGGGGAGCAGAAGTAACAGCAAGATGATCCTGAGCCAGGTAACAAGCAGCACTTGCAGTACACCAGCATCTTAGCCATCGTTGATTGTTCTGTGGGCATTACAGAGGGGCATTTTAAAGTTCATAGTTTCTCCATAACTTCTCTTGGGGTCAGGGCTTCTCCTCGTTCAAAACAAATTCAGAGAAGCACATTCTACATCTCGGCATGCAAATACACTCCAGCAGGGCTTTGCAGGGGAAGAGAGTTTAATTGTAGTCCTGGTCTTTAATGCCAAATAAATCCTTTACTGCACTGCCTAAAAGCTGGGCTGCCAATCTTGTCAACATTTGCCTGGATTCTGATGATCTGTCCAATTCTCATTGCAACTAATTGCATAAACAGCAGGGTAGCTTATGATTCAGTGCTTAAGAGTAATGAGATAAAGCAGCCTTTACAGAGCAAACAGCAAAATCTCCCTTCTGCTCCCAATGGGTAGATCCTGAGCACCTGCAATTTTATAGGAGCGTGTACAAAATGCATGGGAGAAAATATTTCATGGAGCCAAAATTGCCTTTTTGCACAATGCTTAAGCTCATGTATGACAGTGAGATCAATGATTAAGTTTAGGCCTTGGATGTAAACAGTCATGTGCCTTGAAACCACCTGAGCTCCCTTTTCTTGGTTCTTAGTGGTCCTGCTTGCAGGCTAGAAGGCTGTGGGGCAGAGCAGAGCCAATCCGGAAAGAGCCAGCTTACAGCAAGGTGGGGTGAGTTGTGCCCCAATGCCTTAGGGAGCAGCCTGTTTTCTCAAGCCTGGTCTACACTAACCCCCCAATTCGAACTAAGGTACGCAACTTCAGCTACGTGAGTAACGTAGCTGAAGTCGACGTACCTTAGTTCGAACTTACCGCGGTCCAGACGCGGCAGGCAGGCTCCCCCGTCGACTCCGCGTACTGCTCTCGCCGAGCAGAATTACTGGAGTCGACGGCGAGCACTTCTGGGTTCGATTTATCGCGTCCAGACCAGACGCGATAAATCGAACCCGGAAGTTTGATTGCCAGCCGCCGAACTACCGCGTAAGTGTAGCCAAGCCCTGAGTCTCCGTTTCTTGGGTTTTATGTGTTGTGGCTCTGAATTCTAACTAGTGTTACGTTGCAACCTTCCAGCACGAGTATTTATGGTTTTTATTGAATATCTCTGCATGTGTGCCGTGAACGTAACAGGTCACACTCGTGATAAGGGACCGTACCCTGGAATGCAGCGACTCTGAAAAGGACTCAAGGGTCCTGTGGAAATCGACTGGTCATGAGCTCCCAGTCAGATGTGGTGGCTAAGAGGGTAATACAGTGTATAAGCAGGTAAATAGAGTGAAAATAGGGAGGATTATCACTAGACAGAATTAGTGAGACTGTTACTGGGATAGCCTGTCTAGTGCTGGTGTCTGCACTGTAAAAAGATTTTGGCAAACTAAAGCGTTCAGAAGAGACCCACGAGAACGAGCCAAGGTTGGGAAAAGCTGCTTTGCAGTGAGAGGCTAAAGAAGCTCCACGTGTGTCGTTTATCCTGGAGAAAGTTCAGAGGTGACTTGATCGCCGTCTGTAAGCACCTCGGTGGGGAGAAGATTTCTCCGAGTAGAGGGCTCTTTCAGCTAGCAGACAAAGGCAGAGCAAGAGCCAGTGGTTGGAAGCTGAAGCTGCAAAAATTCAGCCTGGCAATAAGGTGCAAATTTCTAACAGTGAGGGGTAGTGAACTAACGGATCAACTCCCCGAGGGGAGGGGGGAGGTTCTCCAGCACTTGGGGTGTTTAAATCAAGAGGGGATGTCTTTCCAAACGCAATGGGATCGCTCAATACTGGCAGCAATCCCCCGTGCTATGAAAGAGGTCAGAACACAAGGGTCTCTGGGCTCCGTCTCCCCAGGGCACCAGGGCCTTGATATGGAATCTTGTCATGAGGCTTTTGCAACCTTTTACCAATGCTGGTGATGTTGTTTTTATTTATCATCATCATAGGCTAACAATTGTCACACATTTCTGGCCACTACGCTACCCAGCTAGTTAGAAAGCCTTTCAGCTGGTTTCCTCGGGCTGTCGATACCATCAGACCCTGCCAATTTCTTGCCTTTATCTTCTGCCAGTTTTGATTGTGCAGGCAGCATCGTTAGTTCCATGCAGAAATCCACAGGGCTAACCTTTGAAATAATCCCAACCAGCATCCAGGGGAAGAGAAAGGACAGCGAGCTGGGGAAAACGGAAGCAAGGAGCACCCAGTTTCTCATCCAGCCCCTTCCTCGGAGCTTTTGTGTTAGCCCTACAGCAGCTCCAAGCCCTCAGGGAGCATTCGGAAAGATGCGATTTATACATTCAGTATCATCCTCCCCTTTACTGTCTCTCTAAGTACAAACTCCCCTTTTAGCGCTCAGGAATGACTGATGTAATAGGCATGGAATTAAAAAAAGGAACAAGTCCCAGATCCTGCACTCCTTGTCTGTTCATTCCTCCCCCACCAAGTAATGGGCTGCCTCACCCATGGGGAGTTGTTACCCTCCGGCACTCACTTAGCTACCTCACAGGGCATGGCCTCCTGGCTTCCTTGTGCCCACGGATGCACTTGTGTTAATCAACCTGCTATAACTGCAGAGACTCTCCTCTGAAACCATTAGGTTACTTCCAAGAGCAGTCTAGCCCTTGCTGTTCTCCGCCTGGCAGATGTGGGCGACATCGGCTCCAGTCCTTCTCTGCTATGAAATCGGCCTTAAAGAGACCAGCACTTGAAAACGATCTCCCCATTCTCTCACGCCCTGAGAAAACGCCACCATATTCTCTGTCCTCTGTACCGTGTAGAAGACACAGCGCTGAGTCCTCAAGTGATCGCTAATCCACGGTTCCTCTACTTCTGTCTGTCTGACTGTAACAGCCTTAGGAGCTCACGACCATGGGATCTAAGCACCTAACTAGCTGATACTTCAAACAGATGTGAACTGACAGTTCTCCTCCACCTATAACATCGCCCAGTCTGGTGGATTGTCAAGATCGGCAGGTCCCTCTGAACTGGCAGAAAGATTCCAGACCAATTTCATGGCAAGGCAAATTGTTCAATAATATGTGGCTCTATGTAATCTGGGAATGCATCTGAATCCATTCCAAAACCACGTCTGTTCATCTGGCCAAACTGCAGCGCTGGTGTTTTCCTTCCTGAGCTGTCAGCTTGTTATTTACTTGGGACTTTCTTGGGGTTGCTCATGAGTGACTCACCCCACACAAGGGTTGATTTTCCAGTATACCAATAAGCCTTGCTGTTTAGCTCTCCCACGCCACTGCTGTGCAATCAGTCACTCTCCCACCTCGGATGAGAGGAGAGAGAGGAGCTTAAAGTGCTGGCAGGGGGGAGCTGCTGCCATCCTCACTTAATCAGATTGTTAAATATACGCAGAGGAGACTAGCGCCTCCACTGAGATGATGGACAGAGAAGAGAGGCCAGGAGTGGAGGAGATTTAACCAGACCCAGAAGAATCCTGACGAATATTCTACCGAAGTCGGCATGCGCTGCAGGATAACTTGTTAGTGAGTGAGGACATGATGCACCAGAACAAGTATTCTTATGTCTTTGGATTTAAATACAGCATAAAAGTGTGTTCGTCTGACACTGCAGACACCTTCTCCTTGAGCAAAAGCCACAGTACAAAGTCATTGCAAAGTCAAAACAGCAGCACGTTTCTCTGCCCAGCCTCTGCCCCCCATGCAATGACTTCCAGATGGCAGCACATGGGTCCGAATCTCCCACCCAGCAGAAACAGAAATCCCACCCCAGCTGCCTCGGCCCTCCCCAAATGCCACTCAAATAGTTGGGCTCCTCCAGCGTGCAACAGATCGGGGCTGCATCAGGGTCAGGAGGGTTTGAAAGAGCAGCCCTTGCAGACAATGCGCTGCCTGCAGCCGCCTGGCTCTTACACTGTGTGTGGCAGGGGGGTCTCTCTTGGGAACCTCCACTGGTCCCACCTGCAGCAGCACAGCCTGGGTGCAGAGGAGGAATCCAGGCCGTGTAGGCCTTGTCTTCACTAGGAAACAAAGGGGGATGTTACCACGTTAGTGAACACACGGTAAAGTCCTAGTGAAGACGGGGCAGTTTGCAGTTTTCATGTAGTATCAGGTAAACACTAACAACAAGGAGTCTGGTGGCACCTTAAAGACTAACAGATTTATTTGGGCATAAGCTTTCGTGGGTAAAAACCTCACTTCTTCGGATGCATCCGAAGAAGTGAGGTTTTTACCCACGAAAGCTTATGCCCAAATAAATCTGTTAGTCTTTAAGGTGCCACCAGATTCCTTGTTGTTTTTGTAGATACAGACTAACACGGCTACCCCCTGATACTTGACAGGTAAACACTAGGGGCAGCCTTGTCCACACTAGGCATTTACCACAGTGCCAGGTTGTAAAAGCCTGGTGTGGATGCACCTTAGAGCCCTTAATGCTCTTGTGTTTCTACGGCACCTCTCATCCAAACATGTCCCAAATCGCTTTACAGACTTTGCTAACTGATTGTCAACAACTCTGTATAGCAAAAAACACCCAGCCCTGGGGCCACTGACACAATGCAGAGGGAATTTAGGTCAATGGAAAATCTTTAAGCCAACTGAAATCTGGCCAAGACACCACAGATAGCTCCCCAGGTCTTTCAAAAGGGCCAGGGGGTCTTGAATGACCACAAATAGTCATAATTACATGCATGCTCTTCAGTATGGAACCCGAACAAGTCACGAAGAATTACATTTCATTTCCTGTCATGCTTTATTTTGATCGCTCCAAGCCTTTCGAAACAAAAACGACATTATATTTCAAATCCCTGATTATAGATTGAAAGAAAAGAAGGTGGCACATCTCCAGCAAACACTCCTGCGCTTATCAGCCGTCTCTTACCTCTGACGGTAACAGAAACCTAAAACTACCGTCAATCAGAACAGGGTTGGCAGCTTTTGATTTAAAGCGACAGATGTCGGTAAACGTCAATTTCAGCTGCCACGTTGAAACCAATGAAAAGACGTATTGATCAGTAACAGTCAGAGGGAAAGCAGCCTCCCCCCGCATACCAGGGCAAATCAGGTGTCACCTGCCCTGCAGCCACGCTGGGAGCCCTCTGCCGCCCCTCACGGTCCCACTCGTCAACCAGGAGCATGGGAGCCCTTCCCGGGCAAGACCTGTTCAGGAGCACAACCCCGCCGGGGGGGCTCCTCCTCCCTGCAGTCCTGGCTCGGGGTCTCTGCTTCAGTGGGCCAGGACCACGGCCTCCTGTGCACCTTGCACCCCAGCGTCTGGGGCAGAAGACCCCGACAGCCCTGCTATCAGTGCTGGGAGCCCTCTGCAGCCCCACTGTCAGCGCTGCCCGAACCCCAGCCCCAAACCGACCCCCTCCTTAATTTCCAGCATCTGTAAAAATAAAAATAGTTAAAAATCAAAAATATTCTTAAATAAAAAAGCAATACTAATCGTCAAAATTAGAAAAAAAATTGAATTCTGCCAGCCCTAAGTTAGAGACCAAGCTAAGACCCCAGTCGTGCAGACGTGGTTAACATGACACCAGGTGAACAGTAAAAATAACAGGAGTACTTGTGGCACCTTAGAGACTAACAAATTTATTAGAGCATAAGCTTTCGTGGGCTACAACCCACTTCTTCGGATGCATAAGAAGTGGGTTGTAGCCCACGAAAGCTTATGCTCTAATAAATTTGTTAGTCTCTAAGGTGCCACAAGTACTCCTGTTATTTTTGCGGATACAGACTAACACGGCTGCTACTCTGAAACAGGTGAACAGTGCCACTGACATCCATAGAACTACTCACAGTGCAGAACGTTAATACTCGCATACGTCTTGGCAGCATCAAGGCCTAAGGGTTCGATCCTGCAAGGTGCTGAGTGCTGCCCAAGGGGAGTTGGGGGAGTTGAGGGAGTTTCGCACTTCAAGAGGCTGTTCAAATGAACATACCTAGGCACACACAATGCTGCTAATTAGGCAGTCTCTGTATTCAAGTCCACTAGCCCCCAGTTTCCCTAGGAACCTGTCCCTCTTGAGCTGGGAAGCTAAGTGTCTGACATCCCCTGCTGCTCCATCTGTTGGCTGTTGATCAGTTGGTGTGTGGGAAGTCTAACTAGCTGAGCACTTGGTCGCTGTGGGCTGGTATACGTGGCAGGTGGGAGACTGTGTCTGAGGAGGCTGTATATAGAGATCAGGCCCTGGATAAAGACGCGTATCCCCCATTGAATAATTCAGGAGCTGTTGCATGAATTGCTGGATTCACCATCAGCTCTGAAACATATCAGAGTTTTAACAGTTATCTGACGTTTCCATCAGCTATGAAATTCATCAATGTCGTTAGGCTTCATCCTGCTGCCCCGAGTTTTACCCTACTTGTTCCTATTCCACTGGCTAGATGAGCACACCCAGTGTGAAACCCCCTCTGCAGAGGCCTGTACAAAGTTTCTGCACCACTTCAATCCTGTAAGGGTTCGGAGCGGTGCAGAGGTGATTGTCACCCTGGGAGCATAGTGTCACCCAAGCAGCAGTCATGTGGCCATAGGGCAGATGAGGTCCATTCCCCATGGCCACTGGCTGACTCACTGGAGGGGGCATTTGGATGGATGTAGCTGGAGGTTCGCCTGGGGATGTGGCGCTGGGTGTGGCTTAGTTTTCCGTATTTCAAATATGGAGTCAGCTGTTTTTAGTGCACCAGCCACAGACATAAATAATCCCTGGGCACCATGCAGGGCAAGTGTGGATGAGACGTTAAAGCAAACCCAGGACAAAACTCCCTACACCTCTTCTTCTCTAATGAATACCTCGGCTGCTGCTAACATTGCACCTTCTCTTTTGTTACCAGCTACGCTGCAGAGTCCAGAACTGGCAGATCAGCGTTTTAGCGTGCCCAGTCTTCCACACATCTGTCCATCACCCCTCTTTCTGCTGCCTGCTGTCCAAGTACCAGACAATGACCAGTAACTAACCAGGCCTTTCTCCTCGGTGTTTAGGGTTTCTGTAGTACAGGTTGCTGTATGGGATGAGGCATTGTGTTATAATCACACACACACACACATGGGATTCAGGTTGGAGAGCAATAAATGGGTTCTGTCTTGTGAACTTCTCCTCAATGCCCATCTTCTCTGCTCAGCCACAGGGAGAGCCCCCTACACCGGGGGCTGCACAATCTAGTGTTCCAAAGGCTTCGTCAGCTAGACGGCACCAGCCACCCCAGTGCTTCACCCTCAGTCCCTGGTTAGAAGTTCCTAGCCTTTCCCTAGCTCTTTTTTTACACAGCTATCAAAGTACTGCCATGCTAAATATTTGTTTTTTAGAATATGGTGTGAAGGCCAGTTCAGTCTAGGCAAAATCAAATATCAGATCAGCCTGTATCCTCGAGGCCTGCATTCTGTCCCCTCCCCTGAAGAGTTTCTATATTAAACACAAAAAACCCACATTTCAGCACGTTACTCTCTTCACAGCAGAACGCTTCCTTGTGCTGACTCATGCACTTTCCTGTATCCCAGGGAATGGAGAGGGAACTGGTTTTGTCTCAATGTAAGGGCAATCTAGAAGCAGGTTGCTATATTTATTTAAATATCTGTAGTCACTTCTGCCCTTTTTCAGTTTAAATTACTTGGGATACCAGCACAGATAATGAAACGCTCTCTCCGTGGAGTGGTGCTAGGAACTCCGCAGGGATCTCTGCTTGCTTGAAGGTAGCACTGTCTTCCAAAGTGTAATGGCAAATTAGCGCCAGTTTCTCTGGTGGGATATGGAGGCAGGAAAGTGCACTGTAAATACAAATGGTTTTCATTGCCACTTTAGCATCACTGGAAGCCTGATCTCCAGCTCTGTCTAGGTTGTTATAGGATTATCTGCTCAGGTCCCCATCAGTGCACTGGGGATATCAGTCCTCACTGAACAGGTGAAAACGATTGTACATGGTAGATTTCTGGCACTTGTCTTGTAACCTTTGCAACAGGGTGGCCTGCCCTCTAAGGGCTGGAGGGTCTGGGGACCTGAGTCCTGAAAGAGGCACAGCTGAGAGGGATCAGGTGATCCCCCTATAGAGGGCAGCTGGAAGCTGCAATGAGGGGTGGGGAGCAGAGGGGCGAAGGGAAAGGCAAGGCCAAGCCAAGCCTACTAGGAGTGAGCAGACTCCAGCAGAGTCCTGGGTCTAGGACAATTAAGACTCAAGCTAGGAAGGGCTAGGAGTAGCCTGCTGAGATAGGAGAGACCCTAAGCAAGCAGGGGAGAGACTGCAGAGCTCTCCGGCAGCAAGACCTGAGAGCAGGAAGAGCTAAGCAACGTTGGTTTGTTGGACTTTAACTTGGGACTTTGAGTTGATTTTCGGTGAATAAACCCAGGCCCTAAGGAGGGGGCATTCTGACCACTGAAAAAGCATGTGGAGTCTGTGAAAGGGCGTTCAGGAGGCAGCTGACCCTGTTACAGTGTTTCCCTTAAATTACTGTCCCTGTTCGCTGCATTTCTACATTCCAGCTACACTGCTAATGGGCTGTTTTCATTGTGTTCAGCGCATGTAACTTCTCATGCCTAGTTCAAAGACTCTGTAATAGCAAAACTAATGCTAAAACGTCAGAAGCAAGAAGTTCAAAGGCCTTAAAATCATGGATTATTATAAATAATGGTTAAATTCCAGAGAGGTTGTACTCACCTATGCTAATAACCCTGAACTGGCCCTACATTTCAGATTTCACATCAAAGAGTCCCTTTGTTCCTTTTCACTCTGGTCCTAGATTATTTCCTGGAAACTCAAGGGCAGGAGATAAAGTGAGATGTAAAAATAACTATTGTGCTTTTATTTTAAGTGCCATTAATCTTAATTTGAATGAAATGTTCAGGGTAATTTAGGGCTTCAAGCCACTTGTCACAGACAGAGGCTGTTTTGTGAAATATCGTTAAATCCCAGGAGCTGCCTGGGCAGCTCAGACCACTGGGGAGGTCAAAGGAACCTCTCCATCCCCCAGTGCATTTGGCCTGGCTGTGCAGTGCTGGGGAAATGCCTTTGTGGGCCCTGGAACGACCAGTTTACCCCCATTCCATTGATCTTACCATAGTTTCAGTGTCAGTGAAGGCAAATTAAAGCCCTTCTAGGCAAATGCGGCTCAGAAACAATACCATGTGACTTATCTAACCAGTACCGCGTGGCTGACAACTGCTCGGCGCTCTGCTAGTGAGTTAGTGTGTGCAACCCAAAAATGTTTGCTGTCAGATTTAGAATAATGCAAATGCAGGGAACTACATTTGGATCTGGGATATTCTGTGAGCAGAAAGAGGCACTGAATGTATTAGAGAAGTTGTTATTCACCCCTGTCTAGTCAAATGGTAATAAAATCCCATGCCCCATTGCCTATTTCATCCAGGCTGTTTTCCTCTGACTGACCTCCAGTGGTCATAGATTGCATGTGTTGATTATAAGTTGCATAAAGTGAAATTTCCTTGTATTTGTTTGGAATTTACTGTCCTTGAAATTTCAAGGAATCACTGTTGTGATGGATCTGAATATATTTAACCCTTATACAAAAAAAATCAATATCTGGGCAAAATCTGCATTACACTATTGAAAGCTTCGGTGGCTCTAATTTACCCCAGATACTGGGAAGCTGCAGGAACAGGGTGCTGCAAAAGGCACTTCTGCCCCCTCCCCTCAGCTATCGCTGTGATACAAGTCCTGTGCTTGGCATGGTGAACTTCAGCGATAACTTTGCACGGCTGATTTCACACCATTTTTCATACACTTTAATTCTGATTATAAAAATGAACCTGGAAGTAGCTTTACACCCATCCATGCTCACCTCTGTCCATCACGACTCAGTTTAGCCTGATGCAGTATGGCGGGGGAGGAGGTTTTGTGTACTAAAATCCTTGATGCTTTACAAAATCCTGTCTGTGTTCTACAGCAGTGCAGATCTGACTGTGCCCTGGGCTTTGTCTGACAGATCCCTTCTTTACTGGCGCTCACCTCTGTGTGAAATTGTAAAGAGCTCACTTGAGTTCTATGCCCCTCTAGTTCCACTAATGGTCAGAAGAGGAAGCAGGACTTTTGTGGACCCAGATGGGCCTCTGGCTGGCTCTTAGCACAGGGGTGGCTTTCACCCTTCGAGGATTCATGCTCATAAACCCAGGCTTTTCCAATGATCAGTGATATTGTGGGTGCAGTGCAATCAAACGTGACTGCAGCTGACATGGCGGGAGCCAGAAAGCACAAGAAAAATCTCTGTAAATAGCTCAGTGAAACCATGAGATGACTGAGTCAGTCTATCATTATCCTTGAGACCAGTGTCTGAAGCTGCACTTTTATAATGGCTAAGCAGCGTGTAGGTACTTGAGGGCCACACAGGAAGCACAGGCGCTTTCATATCTGATGTGGCTGATGTCTGCAGCTGTGAAGGAGTCAGTCACCTTTCGAACACATTCCCCTAATCTAACAATAGAAAAGATCTCATTTGTACTGTGTTTAACCTTACGTTTGGAGGATTTGGACTCCAAATGTGCTTGTGAGATAAGAAATGTAATGCAAAACCCACTCCTAAGTAAAGCGTATTAAGTACCTTCCCTAGCAATCACTGCTTTCGTGGGAAGTGTTTATTCTGTTTGATTTTACTTTATGCTACATTTTATGTAGCTGTTCTGCCACAGACAATTTTACCCTGAGGACTACAACAGAATCAGATAAATTGTCTGAAATAGAGATTTATTTATGACCAATCTCCACAGCTAAACTCTGGGGATGTAGCTTTGACTAATCTTTTCTGTCTTTTCCTTTGCCTAACTTTTGCCAGAAGCTGGGACTGGGGGACAGGGGATGGATCACTTGGTGCTTGCCTGTTCTGTTCATTCCCTCTGGGGCACCTGGCATTGGCCACTGCGGCCATTGATCTGACCCAGTCTGGCTGTTCTAATGTTCTTAGCACAAGAGTGTATTGGCTGCATTGTCTAAACCAAACAGTAGTTTTATGTGATTAGAAGGTAGGAGATCAGCTTGATTAGGCGTCTGTCCTCCATTGGGCATGCAGTACAGTACATGCATGACAATAGCAAGGAACAACAGCACAATCAATCTCTTCCAAGTAAACCTATTCGCTGATGCGGATTGTAAAATTGTAGCAGTTCACAGAGACAGAGCTACAGCAGTACACTCGTCATGAGCAAATGAACCTTTCGAACCACTAACTTTTAGCAAAACGGACTCAAAGAGAAGCACTGAATTGAGCTGTGAGATAAGGCTCTCCGGGCTTGGCAAAAATCTCAGTGTCAGTCAATCAGTGCAGGGTCCTTATTGCTCTGCCATGATCAGAATGTTTGTGAGTGCGGCGGTGTGCTCAGGCAGCCGCCGGTCTCTCCGGGGGTTGATTTCCTGCAGTTAGGTACAGGGCATAATTTCATGCCCAGAATTTTCAATGCATCTCTTTTCCCTCCCTCTCTTGCAGACATTAACTCAGAGGGGAAGAATGCCCCTTCAAGGTCCTACCCACTCGGCTCTGACGAACTCCCAAACAACACGACTGGCAAAGAGAAGGGAGAGCCCCCCCACACCACAGCTCACAACCTTCTTCAGTCAGGAGAAGACTTCTTCGATTCTGTGACTGAGAAGATGACTCCATTGCCTCACAGAGATGTTCTACAAGAGCCAGCTTCTGCCCCTGAAGCCCATACAAAACAAACTTTCCCTTCCAAGAAGAAGCCACCTTCTCTAAAGCAAGTAAACACCGCAAGGAAGCATCTGAGACCCCAAACTACCCCAGCAATGCTTCAGAGAGCTGCCTCTCAGCCAAACCTGTCACGCCCCAGGTCCTTCACCTCTGCTGAAGAGCCTCATGCGCTGAGGAATGGGATTACTATGGCTACTGAAGCCAAGCAAGCAACCCCAGAGCTGCCACTGTGGGGTGGCAGGAGAGGAAGCAGTGGCACAACCAGCCAGTCTCCACTGCAGATTTCTCCTTTTACGTTACGACCTTTAATCCGCCAGCCCACCTCCCAAAGCCCAGAGACAGTAAAGCAGTCTGTGCCTGATGCGGCTGCTGTAGAAGGCGATACAATCGGCCCCAGTGCTAACAAGACAAGCAGTGCAGAGAACGAGATGAATGGATCTGCTTCCGAAGAAAGTCAAGAAACAACCACTTCCACCATCATCACGACCACAGTCATCACCACCGAGCACACGCCAGGTAAGCCCCCCTCTCTGCAAGGCCACAGCCCCACAAACCCCGAGCCGCAGGAGGTGGAGGAGGAGGGTGGAGGCGCCAGGCTGTGAAGTGAGAGAGGACACGCTTTCTGTGTCTGCAAATGTAGCGTGCACTTTTGGAGCTGCCCAAGAGCTTGCACGTTTCATTGGTGTCAAAAATCTGCACCAGTGCAATGGCGTGGCCACGTTCAGGAGACAGCTGCACGTGGCTCTCGTACGAAAGGCAGCCTGGCGCATAATGCAGGAGATGGAGTGGGAGCCAGCTAGCAACGCAATGGCATTGACACCGAGATTGTAACCCAAAGTCAAGTCTTTAAGGTATCCTTGGGGATCAGGAAGGCTGTTCTAGTGGAACCAGCAGAACTTAGTGAATGTGGAGCAGGAAACGGAGGGTTTAGAATAACCCAGGCTAAAGCCAAGGAGGAAGTCTCTGCTCGCAAGGAAGTGCCTGGCATGTGCCACCTCCATCCGCTGAGCGAGCAGAGTTGCTCCAGCTCACGGGGGTTAGCTCTCTTCTCTGCTGTGTGAGGGGCCCAGGAGCCAGAGGCCATGGGCTGCCAGCAGAGATGCACATGGTGATATCAGGGGTAGCCCACGGCCGGGGAAATAGGTTTCTTACATAAAACCAGGGATTTTTCCATCTGTCACGGGGGGCTCGACTCACCGCAGGGACGGCGCCGCCTCCTGTCACGGTGGGGAATTGCTCACCAGGTCGACGCCCCGACCAGCAGCTACTCTCTGAGCCTGTGCCCCTCTTGCTCCAAGAACCACAGCATCTTCTGTGTGACTCAGCCCTCCGGCCAGGTCCCTACGTACATGGTTTCCCCTTCCGGGGACGTGTATCAAAGTCCCTGCTCACCAGCCGTCTCTGTCAGTCCTCCCGTTCCCTGCCATAGGGGCTGCTCCCTCAGTGGCTGGCAGGGGAACCCAGGACTGTTCTCTACTCCGGGTTCCAGCTCGGGCCCTCTGAACAGCAGCCCAGGTGTGGTTCCCTCCTGCACCCTGCTGCCTTTCCCTGAGCCTCTTCCTCACCTCCGGGCCCTCCCCACGCCTCCGGGTTTGCCAGCCCGAGCCCTGGGCTACTTGTCCCTATGGCCCCCCCAAGTGCACCTCCCTCCTCCTGGGAGTGCCTGCAGACTACCTCCCTGCAGCCCCTCTGCTGCCAACTTCCTGCCTTTATAGAAGTCCCGCCTGTCCCCACACAGGTGAGCTTTCCCCAATCAGGACTTTCCTCCCAGGCTTAATTCTCCCCTATTGCATCCTCACTGGCTGATTGGGCCCACTCGAGCTCAGTTTGGGCAGTGCAGCTATCACCCCATCAGCAGGGCTGTCTGGGGCCCATCCCCAGTTAACGGTCCCTGGCGCTAGTGAGAGTCGTGTTGGGTTGGGAGGCGGGAGGTGGCGCTTCATTGTGCATCTGTACCTAACCTTCCTCACACACCTCACTGCTGTTAGGATGTTACTAGCCTGCTGTCCTCCCTCAGGGCCAAGCTACTGCCAGTCAAATAACAACCAAACTTCCAGGTAGGCTATTAGAAAAAGCTAAGGTCTATGGGCCTGATCCAAAGTCCTTCACTGGGAGTCGTTCCATTGACTGCCAGGGGCTTTGGACCAGGTGTCTGAATGAGCCGTGCTCTGCGGTGCAGTTAAAAGGTGCAGGTGCTGTGCTCATTCCAGAAGTGTTCGGATGGTTGGCAAGGTCTATCTGTAAGGAAACACGGCGTTGTGGCCTGCAGTGAACCACCTTAGTCAGGGTCACTGTTTGTGCGTATGCAGAAATGAAACAGGAGTGACTGCCGGAATCTGACTCCAGAAGAGACTTTGATACTGTCTCAGTCTCTGTTTCCCTGTCGCTGGTAAGTCGCCTGCAGAAGGGAACCTGCAGGGATGGTCTGAGCTTTTTTGGTCAGAGATCTCTTTTAAAAAAAGAAAAAGGGAAACAACATTTTTTCTTAGCTCTTTCCCCATCCCAAACCCGAAGCGTGGAAGGGGAGCTGGGACTGCCCACAAGGCTTGTTCCTCAGCCAGTGGGAAGCTCCCCACAGTTCATTATTAATTCATGTGGCTTTGCCTCCAGTTATCTGCAGCGTGAGCTTCTACGACCCAGAAGGCTACATTGACTCGACCGACTATCCCCCGCTTCCTGTGCCCAACTTCCTGGAGTGCACCTATAACGTGACAGTCTACACGGGCTATGGAGTTGAGCTCCAGGTAAGAACACGGTGGCACTTCGGGGCTGCTGTTTCCTCAGTGAGTCAGTGCCTGAAGCTGCCATCATGTAATTAAAAAATGTTGTAGTTCTCGTCTTCCCATCAAATGAGCATCGCTCTCCTGACATGTGCAGAGAGCAGCCTGGGACAGAATCTGCTGGGCTGGTTGGTGCTGGACACAAAGCCCCCGACTGCAGCTATTCACCACATACATGGGCACCTAGGGTGACATTTGTCCCTCCACCGTGGGCCAGCATTAGCTGTATGCACTCCATAGGCCCCGCTCCAGCCCCAGGGAATCCCCACCGGTCCCATCAGGCCACTTTGATCAATGTAGACTAGGACAAAAGAAACAGCCTCAGCTCAAGTGTGTGACGCAGTGGCAGGCAAAGAGAGGGGGAGCAGGGGCAGAGATCACCCAGTTCCCCCTGCCTGAGGTAGCAGTGTTGGGTCAGCCTGGGGTCTGATACTGGAATCTCAGACTTACTGTGCCAGGAAACGCCCCTCTCTGCAGAAGGGTTTTTCTAGGATTCTACCCAGCAGCCACTGCGCTTGTTCTTTGGGGCAGCAAGGAGAGGATCGAACACACACACATGCAGACAGCATGTCGGAAGGGCCACACTTGTAATGGAACATGTGTACATTAACGTAGATCCTGGCGGGCGAGCAGGGGCATAGACACAGTGCTGAAATCCTGCCCCTGAATGCAAGTGGCTTGTCAGAGCGAAGGAGCCCTCTGCCCATCCAACACCAGCCAGTCAGCCCCAGTTATGGTGATACTGTCACTAGCACATCTGCCATCCAAGGAGCTCAGAGTATTTAATACCTTGTCCTCCAGAGCACCCTGCAGCCAAGCTTCTCCATGCACTTTACAGCTACCAGCTCGTTTACCGTCCCACCCTGCTGAGAACCAGCTCTGCCTCATTCCCAATTTACAGATGGGAAAACTGAGGCAGGGAGCAGTGAAGTGACTTGCCCAGAGTCACACAACAAGTCAGTGCCAGAGTCCCAGTACCCTAACCACGAACCCCACTCCCGGCTTAGCACACGCATCATAATGGTGTGAAGGTTTTACACGCCTCAGCCTGCAAGGAAGGCAAAGCTTTAGCAAAGACAAGGGCACTATGCAAACCAGTGGCTGAGTGTGCCTGCACTGTCACGTACCCCAGTGTAAACGAAACATGCTCCCACTGAAGTCAGTGGCCCTGATTCAGGACACGTTTACACTGGCTTTGCTTTTGTCAAAGTTTTCCCAGAAAATTAAAACTTTTTGGCAAAAAAATCAAACCCAATTTTTTCCATCCAAAGCCTGATTTGGAATGCTGCCGCAGTGCCTGATGGGAGTCGTAGGTCAGGCACCTTGTGCCCCTGTTCTCATCTACATGGGAGTCCCACGGCTGTGGTGGAACCTGGCCAGGGAGCCCCGCCCATAGGGGAGATCAGAGGGAGGTACCACCCTGCAGTATTTCCAAATCAAAATGTTGGGGGTTTCGCCAAATCTTTTTGACTTTGGGGTTTGTTTGTTTTTTCATGAAAAGTCAAAATTTTCCCAGAAAAGTAAATACTTTTTGCAAAAAGTTTAGCTTAGTTGAAAAGTCCGTTTTCAGTCCAAGAAGAATTCTGATAGACAAATATCAACTAGCCCTAATTTCTATCGGTCCTGCTTCGGGCAGTTTTCACTTACACTGGCCATTCCATGCATGTTTGTATGTCCATCAACTCCCCCCCTCCATATAGAGCCCCAGGCTCACGCCCTATGTGCCAGCTGGGAGGGAGGCTGAAACCAACAAGAGCACTGGACCTACATTTCAAACTCATGTAAATTATCACCCTTGCATTCCAAAGAAGCCTCCGTGCCCTAGACAAACAGAAGGAGACTAGTAGGATAAACTCCTGCCTAACATGCAAGGTGAACGATATACACAACTCCAGCTGCAGCTACACATAACATTCATCAGGTGGTGGCTGTAGTTTACCATTTATTGATCACCAGTGCTGGCCAGCTGTATATGTCACTTCCCTACTGCTCACCTGCCATATGGTCATATAGATTATTTTGCCTGGTGCAACTGCTACTACAAATGAGTCTGACATGGCAAAAACTCCAGATTCTTCCTAACCCATGTCACAAATAAACTATAGAAGGGAGCTGGTACAGTTTGATCCCCAGATAGATCAAAGCTTTAAAATACCATCCAATTAACTTTAACACAGGGACAATGGCAAGCAATTTATTCCCCAAACAGACATCCTGCCTTGATAGCTAGGAGAAAAATAAAAAGCATTCTCTCCAAATTGACTGATTGCTCCTCCTTTGTTCCCCAACTCTTAATGGGATGGGCTCTAAATGGAAGCGCCCACGTGTCAAGAGAACCCAACAGTTCTGCTATTCTTAGGTGCAGAGCTGACTCCGTAGGAATCCCCCTGTTATATCCATGACACAAATTCAGTACCAGGAAAATGCACTATTTCCAAGTAAGAACATGTGTGCGCCTCAAAGCGCAGCACACGCCTGGGGCCGCACCTTTTGTTCATGTGCAATACTGGCCCGTGTCTGATAGCGGTCACCAGAGGAAATCACGTTCACCAACATGGACCATAATCCTCAGGCGCAGAAGAAATAAACATGCGGCCACACGTGACAAGAGAGTAATGGTAACGATGTGTAGTATACACCCAACGGCCCTGATCGGGATCCGGACACCAGGGTGCTAAGCGCTGTACAAACACAGGAAAGAGACACGCCTACCCTGGCGGGTTTGCAGACCCCGGAGTCCGCAGACATATTAGCGTTATTATGATTTAATATTAACAGTCACAACCACCTCATTGTGCTCAATGTTGTACAAACATAGGAAAGGCCAGTGCCTGCCCCAAAGAATGCGGGTCATGTGACGGATGTGTCAGACCCACTGTTTGTGGAATTGCCATATGCCAAGGCCGGCATTCAGCACGGTGCTTAGGGACTACTCGGGTGATTTAAGTTAGGCATGCCCTTAAGTAGCTTGCTGGATCGGGGCCCCTGTCTGGCCAATTATGAACGTTCCTGCAGGCACAATTAAGGCGCTGGAGAAATATATTCAGCCCAGGTGCTCTGATTAGGGGCCGTCCCACTGGGGTCAGCTGCAGAACAGTCACTGACACGCCATGGAAACAGCTCTCACTCCTTGCTTAGTGTGTGCAGCTGAAATGAGCTGTTCCTGGGAAAACGGTGCTAATATTTCCCTGCGTTAGAAGCCATCCTGGAAGCCTGGCCAGGTAACTGATAAATAAGCCCCAGAAGGAGAAGAGCAGTTGCTATCTGTCCTTGAAACATGAGTAAAACAACATCAGCGTAGTCTGTGCACTAGACTAGAGCTCTCCTTGGGACCTTTTTCTTCTTCAGTTTTCCCCATGTTACAATTTATTTCTTATTAAGCTACATCCACTTTTAATCTCTGTAATTAGCAACGTGCATTCAAAGGAACGGGCGAGCTTGTTCCCACCGTTATGCGTGGCTGGACTGAAGGAGAGGGCTGACCTTGTTGCAGCCTGATGGAAAGGGTGTTCATGGAATTAAGTGTAGCACGGTCGTCAAGTGGAGCGAGCATTGGGGCAAACACTGAAACGCTGGCATTTTATGCATATTTTAAAAACTTTTCTCTAACAAGAACTCCGTCTCCTGAATCGAGAGGGTGCTAAAGACAAACTGCTCTGCTGTAAATTTGCCTCCCGTTGTAACCCATCCAGTGACATCATTCCTGACCTTGCTCCGTTGTAGGTCAGGGTTTTAATGGAGCATAAAATTAGCCTCTCCGCCTTCAGAACTCCCCTTTTCACTTTGCTGATGCGTCTGAGGCTCTTAGCCGTTATATTACAAAGCAGATCTGCCTTTGTTGAGCACAGCCTTGCCTGGCTCCGAGCACATATCTGCTCTGCACAGGCAGCATTCGTTTCTCACCAAGCTGTGTACAGGACAGGAGTCATGGCTGCATGACACACAAGTACACCCAGATCTGCTAAGCCACTGGGGGTCTCTGAATGTAAAGCAAATCAGTCACTAGGTTTGAATGTACAAGCAGGTGGGCTAGGTAGCAGCAGGGGAATGTAGCGAGCCTCCCCGCCCCCCATACACACACCCCTCGCTAATTCTCGCCACTATGCCCAGCCCAGGCCCGGGCGCAATGATCTGATCACAGATGACGGGGGTAGGTTTTAGTGGGGAGGCTGGGGGATGTATGGGGAGAGAATTTGTTTCACAGCCCCATACAACAATGTGAAAGCTGGCTGCCCTTGCTAAAATACTCAGCCCACTCTAAGCAACATCCTTAGAGCAAGAGGAACAGCCAGGCCCGAAGCGTCCAAGAACGGGGAGTTATCCACCGTAATAGGCACATTTTGGAGAGCAGGACGGGGGGGATGCTTGAAAAGAAAAGCTCTGTAAAGAAAGCATGTCTGAGCCTAGCACTTTGGATACATTGCTGGACAATGGTTAATCTCTGATAGAATATAACCTCTGCAGAGCAATACATGGAAATAGGGCAACATTTGGAGTAATCTGTGCAAAGCCGCCAAGGGAAAGCTCTAACTTTGGACTTTTGAAGCCAAGAATATAACTTACTGTTTCGGGCTAGCAGCCCCTCTTTCCCGGTTTTCCCCTCACGTAGGTGAGCAGTGCTCACGTCCCTTCACATGTGCGGCTTATGAAGGGAATCCAAATATTCCTGCCTGAGATCAGTTCCATGCTGGCCCAGTCTCAGGGTGAGGCTGTGGGGTAGCCAGAGAGTGGAGCTGTCCCTGCTGCTATGGATGGGAAAGTCCCATTGCTAGTCTGGGCCGCAGGAACACATACAGCTGTTGAATGGACTCAGCTAACCCTGTTCTGTTGCCTGGCTGAGGGCTGGCGAACAGGGCCCTGAGCAGGTACTGATGGTGAGGCAGGAAAGGGAGCCAGGGGGCCCATTTTTCCATATTATGGTGCAGGACACTGCAGTACAAGTGTCCCAAGTACAGGCAGGCTGGAACCCACCTGCATAACTTTGTCTCCTGCCTCCTCAATACCAGCTGCCTGGAGATGAAAACAGCAAGAAACTCTTCCCCTCCGTCCAGCCTCTAATGATCTCCCTGGCAGATGGGCTAGAATCTATGAGCAAACGGAAGGGAAATAAGAAACCCTTGCTCCTAGGATCCCCACGCTGGAGAAGCCTCTCCTGGGATCACTGAATCGGACGTGGGGCACCATGCTCTGGTGTCAAAAGCTGGCTCACCTATCGCCAAGGGCAGCAAGTTCTGTGGAAGACTCTTTAACCAGCTTTGCGATTTATTTCAGATGGAGGCTGGAAATAGCATGCAGGGCAAGTGAGAGACATTTGATCTCTTCTCATGCTTTAATCTCTATATGGCATGTAGTGTATCAGATATACAGGTGAGTGCGACGGGAATGTGGCTGCACGGAAGGATAGTCCTTACGCCGAGAATATCACCAAAGACACAGAGCACTAGTGTGTGCAGCTAGAATAGTGCACGCTTGGACTTCGCAGGCGGAAATGCCCCCGTGATTCCAGGTGTCACTGTTATCCTGTCACGCCAGTTTAGAAGGAGATAAAAGGGAAGTCGCTGAGCTGAACCCTGGATAGGTCACAAGACCAACATGAAGGTAAATTACCTTAGAGAGACAGTCGGCAGGAGAGGGAATTAAATGCCCTAAATGTCATGTGAGGTCCATGCAAATCATCAGTAACTGCAGAAAATAAACAAACACTCAAAATATGAGAAGTCTTTGATTCCCTCCATACCAAGGGCTTTTGACACAGGGCTAGTGAGGCTGAAAATGTCTGCCAAGTGCTTTGATGGGTAGAGATGCCATCCAAGGGCTAATCATGATTAAAGATGTAGACGAGGAAGCAGGTCTGTCAGTGTTTGGGCTGTCCCTGGCCCACGGCCCCTCCACTCTCAGGGGAGCGCTGTGGTCTAATGATACAAGCACCGGAGATCCTGAATGCTAATCCCAGCTCTCACACCAACTCCCCGTGTAGCCCAGAGGGTGTCACGTCCCTGCTCCGTGCCTCAGTTTCCCCTCTGTAAAATGAGGCTCATTGTCTATTTAAATGCCTCCCTTGTACTTGTATTTTAAGGATTAATTATCCAGTGTTTTAAAGTGATCAGAAGAGGGAAAGTGCCAACTAAGCGTCATGTATTATTCGCACAGCCCTTGTCAGAAGCTGTTGAGGACGGGGTTGTTTAGCCGCACACTACTCCCGGAGTCCCGGAAGGGAAATAACCTGGGATTTTCAGATGGCCTGAATGGCTGATCAAAGCACTGATGACGATTATCTTTACCCATCTCGGAGGGATCCCGGCCTCACCCATCTAGTCTGAAGGAGAAGAGAGCAGCCCAGCGTGATGGCCTGATGAAAAGATTAATGGCTTTCCTGCTGCTCCCTCTTGTTTTGCCAGCCTGTCATTTAGAATCCCTTCCCCCCTCCTTTAATTATTTTACATGTACAGATGCTCCCAGCTTCACCGGCTACAAAGCTAATTACATGAGTCAGGTGCGGAAATAGTGCAATGCCATTCTTTCCCCCCGCCACGTAGTCACTCCTGCTGGTAATTGCTGGCATTTAAAGTGATTTGGATTTAATTCCTGACTCCTGTAACGGAGAGAAGCAGAAGAGGCCTTGCTGAAATGGTCACAGTGGTGGAGTGGCAGGGGAGAGAGACAGAGAATCCCACCTAGGATATTGGATATTAGGAAACACTATTTCACTAGGAGGGTGGTGAAGCACTGGAATGGGTTCCCTAGGGAGGTGGTGGAATCTCCTTCCTTGGAGGTTTTTAAGGCCCAGCTTGACGAAGCCCTGGCTGGGATGATTTAGTTGGGGTTGGTCCTGCTTTGAGCAGGGGGTTGGACTAGATACCTCCTGAGGTCCCTTCCAGCCCTGATCTTCTGTGATTCTATAACACCGTTAGGGCTGCATCAGCTAAACCGGGCAGCCCCATTCATGTTATGCAACTTTGCAGTAGCTCCTGTTTGGTTTCTAAGTGGCTTTTGTGCTGGTGCTGGTGCTGGGTTCCCTGGGCTGGAGACTGCACAGCCCCAACCTGGGCAGCAGCCGTACAAACTCCCTACCCGGCCCGGAAGGGTCGCTGGGCGACAGAATAGCTGAGCGTACGTCTGCACTGCAGCCGCTATAGCAGCCCAGCTCTGGCGCTGCAGCCGCTGTCGTGTAGACACTCCCTGCATTGCAGACGGGTTTCTCCATCGAGGCAGGTGATCCACCTCTCCGAGAGGCAGGAACTAGGTCGGCAGAAGGACTCCTCCGTTGATCTAGCTGCGTCTACAGTGGGACTTAGGTCAACCTGACTACGGCCCTCGGAGCACAGGATTTTCCATAGCCCTGAGCGAGGTACCGAGGTTGACCTACGTTTTAGGTGTAGACCAGGCCTTAGTCATCAGAGCATCAGTGGAGAGACCAGGCCCTGCGAGTTGCGGCAGAGGCTTTGTGGCAGGGACACACACACGTCTCTCCGGTGCAGCACAGCTGTGGTCTATATTCAGGACTGGATTCCTAAGTCAAACCCCTATGGACGGTCCAGGGGATTCAGGGCCTGGTCCAGTCCCCACCAGAGACAATGGAAAGGCTCCCTCTGGTCAGGCCTAGTGGTCAGAGGCAAGGGCCAGAGTCAGGAGTCGGAAACCGAGCTGGGCTGGAGCAGGGCAGGGAACAAGGCAGGCAAAGGAGCGATGGCAGGTGCGGGCCAAGTGCTGCTGCTGGGCTGAAGAGCAGTCCTGGCGATGCCACTCAGCCACGCTGGTGCTGCGGTTACCAGCTGATCCCAGGCCCCTCATGTCTGACATTAGGCCCCAGTGGTATTGGGAACTGTACCTTTAAGTGGTTTAGCTGCCCAGACAGGAAGGCTGCGGGACGGGTGCTGCCGAAGCCTGTGCTCTGTTCTGCAGAGGTACTTGGGAACTAACTCACTGAATAAAGGGGATCTCTTCCCAGCCCCTGGGGCCCCGCGTGGTTACTGAACAGCGCGGCCCCTGGCCCAGCGCACACTGTTGTGTTCTGCGCACTGGAGGGATGGCCTGTGCAGATCACAGAACAAAACACTGCCCTTTGTCCCTCATTAGCTCTGCTGTATCAGTAGCATTGACGGGAATGTCTAGTTCAGAAACACACAGGAAAAGATCTCCCTGTTTAAGCCTTTTAATGGCATCACAGCAGCAGCAGATGAGAAGGCAGAAAAACTGAAGCTGAATTTAAACAAAAGCCCTTCTCTGTGATGCATTTGGATAGAGTAATAACTCATTAAATGGGTTGATGGAAGGAAAAAAAACTGGAAGAGTAAAGATTCATTACTACATTACTAACATCTTGTAATATAGATTAAGAGACAGAGCGACGTAAAAGAGAAAAGCTCATTACCATGTCACCGTGCGGGAGTTAAAAAAAGAGAAAGAAAATGAAAGTCCCTGGCAAGTTCTAATAACTTCTCTCGAGCAATTCGCTCCTGCACATGCCCCTGAATGGAGAACCCCTCTGCACACCTCAGCAGCTCTGTCATCCTGGCCTTACCCCAGCCTGAACCCATTGAAGTCAATGCAAACTTTCCCACTGACGTCAGTGGCCTGTGAATCCGGCCCTTGATGAATTATAGGGGAAATTCAGCTCTGTGCATAAGGCCTAGGTACCACACATGGGGCTGAAGTGGGATTTAAGTGGTACCTCAGCCTTGTGGAATATAAGTGGCTCCTAACTAGACTTTGTGCTGGCGCTCTGCCCAGGGTGAATCTCACCTTATTAGACGTTTCAGACCCCAGTCCTCTTACCGAGCCCACTGCAAGCCGCCCAGCACATCAAGCCCTGAGCCACTGACATGCTGCAAATTAGGTCCCCGCATCGCAGCGATAAGGACAGAGCAGCTAATTATAATAAAATTACATTTATAAAAAACTCTTGACATTCTTGGCAAGAAACATCATTTCCTTAGAGAGATTTCCGCTAAATGTAAAGGTGTTTGGGTTTTTTCTAGGGGGTGAACGAGCCTGTTCGTTTGGGTTGGAAGGATTCTTCCCCCAGCCCCCGTCTTAATGACACATGTTCCAGGAGCTTAAATTAGTTCACTCTTTGATTTCCCTTTGCAGTTCTTGGCAGGAAGCTGCACATATGGTACCTGGCACAAGGCCACTGTACCAATGTGTAGCTGACAGTTATCCCAGACACAGAGGGGAGTCCCCTGGACTGTGCTGGTTACCTACCTCCCCGTGATAAAGGAGAAATCTGCTTCAAGAGAGCAAGAACCCCCCCGGCTCTTTCTTTCATCCTCTTCTGTACGTTTCCCAAGTACAGACTAACCCGAGACAGAATTGAAATAGCTGGAAAGTGACTGCTGCCATGCGGGCTGCCGGCTAGAGCAATAGCTCTGCAAAGCCTTCCCTCGCAGGGGCCTGCTGCTGACGCCTGTCAGGAAAGCCTGCGAGTAAGATTGCTGGGTAAGTGCTGCAATGCATTAATCAGCACCTGCCCCCTTCAGAGATCTGTCTCCAGCCTACATACCAGTCTGAAATTTCTCCTCCGCAGACAGGCCCTGAACATGGGGAAAGCAGCCGTAAAGCAGAGCTGCTCCAACGACTGTTCCTTTAATATTTCCCTCTCAATTTGTCAGCGTGACTTTGGGGCTGGCCTTCACCTGACAAACCTGGTTTGGAAACAGAACCATCCTTGAGTGATTTCAGCACAACGCACGCCAGGAAGTCTCTGGATTTTTCCAGTGATTCAGAACAGACACAATGAGCTAAATCCAGCCCAGGTGAAAACCCAACGGAAGTCAGTGGAGTTGCATTAACTTATACAAAGGCTGAGTTTGGCTGTGTTCATATCAGCTATTCCAATTAATCCACCCCTAATCAACAAGGAATTAATGTTTAAATCTGAGCCCAGGTCTCTGTCTGCCTAGAGAGGTTTTTCATTGGGGCGTTTGCCATTGGAGTCTGGAACAAACAAGGCAATCGTGTACAAGTTGGGCACATGTTCGTTGCATGCTCCTGTGCACGTAGGAATCGAGCTCTCAGTTCTTGCCTCTCATCCAGGAAGCCCAAGAAAAAGTGAATTGCCCCCCAAAACAAGCACACGTGCAGGAATCTCCAACTCCCCCCCCCCCACGCCAGTGCCTGGCACGGAGCCCTAATGCTGCTCCTTCCCTTCTGAGAGCCCCCTGGAGTCGAGTCTCCTCTCCCACCAATTTCACAATGGTTTCAATGAGGTGCCCCCTGATTTACACTGGGGTCCGTGAAAGGAGAATCCACCTGCCCTCTCCCCCAGCCCAGACTGTTAGTCTGAGCCCTCCAGGAAGCGTGTCAGGGAGCCAGGACCCAACCCACCACAGCCTCGGTAAATCAAAGCCAACCCAGTCTGGAAGTGAAGTGGAACCAGTGGGGGCCATGCATTCCCTGCAGCGAATGCAGCCAGAGGGAATGCACCATGGGCCAGCAGCATCCCGGGGTATCTCCAAGCTCTCAGTCGAGACATCACCAAGGCAGGGCTCACCGTGGCCAGGTCTGGAGCCTAAAGAGAACCCCGCAAAGACTAGCCAGGGCCCATTTGGTCAGCCATGCCTGCTGGGCCTGCAGAAGCAGTTGGGGAGGGAGAGACCCAAGATCACCTCCATGCTGTGAGCAGAGGGGACAGCCCTCATTGCCACGCTGGTCCAGTGGTTAAGGTGATAAGACTTAGGAGAGCCAGGTTTAACTCCCTGCTCTGCCTCAGAGTTCCTGGATAACCCTGGGCAAGTTACTTAGCCTCTATGCCTCAGTTTCCCCATCTATAAACACAAGCCAGATTGCAAAGTGCTTTCACATCTACAGATGAAAAGTGCTGCATGGGAGCCAGGGATCCTTCCCCAACCAAGCAGCTTCGCCTCCCGCTGGCTGGCTAGGGCTTGACCTCAGGTAGCTCATGCTCCCAACACTGGCCAGGCACTGGGAGAGCCAGCTTGCCAGCGGGGTCTGAAGTGCTGAATGATGCTGAAGGTGGCTTGGATAGGGAGCACGGCCTCTCTCGGGCCAGCACAGTTGCTTTTGTTGTTCTGTTTCCAGGCTGAAAAAGTGAGCTGCCAATTTGTTTTCCTTTGAAAAATTAGAGACGAAAGCAGCCCACGGGTCAGTGGCGGTGACCCGGAATTGCTGGCATTATCCGTCTTGCGGATGAGTTCTGCTGTTATTACCCCAAGTTATAAAGCACGGCCCCTTGCTCATAACTTCCCAGTGATCGTAAAACCTGGATGGAACTTGTGACTAGTCCCATAAAGTGCATTATTGTTCCGCACCAGCAGACTAAAGGCATTCACTCCTCAGCCTTCAATGGAGCAATGTGGCTGTTGACAGCAGGGCTGGTCTGCAATGCCTGGCTGCAGCGATCAGACTGGTGCCATCGCTGAGGGCAGTGGGCAGCTGGCAGAGCCCTCAAAGTAAAGCAAAGTGGCTCTGGCCTTTGTCCCTTCTCTCTAGCGTGGGGCTCCTATGGTACTAATCCACGTGGCATCCAAAGGGATGATTTCCAAGGGCAGTTTAACGCCTGTTGACGCTCAGTGGGACTGGAGCATCTCACTGTCCTTTGTGCCATTGACACCTCCCCTTAAAGGATCTTCGCTGGCACATCTAAGCCCTGGCTATTAGGAATCCATTTCTCAAGCTACCCGGTCACGAGAACCAGGACCCCAGCTGTGCATCTTCCTTTAATCTCTCCATTTTCTTCCCACCTCCATCTGGGGTTATTACACCATTTTCTCTCCTGGGTATAATGTGTGTCACATGGATGTGGACACTAGGACTATAACCACATCCATTGGCATTCAGAGAAGGCAAACGCTGCTCTTTTTTACAATGGGCCTCTCTTTTCTCTGCTGGAGCCCCATCTTACATGGAATGCCCTTTGAAGTCAGTGGTCCAAATTCTCCTCGCCTTACTGAAACAGATTCACCTGTTGACTGCAAAAGGGCTACTCGCATGAGTAAGACTAGAAGTAAATTGGTCCTTTTCTGCATATAATTCTTGCTGATTCACCGCGGGGAGACTGATCTCCCACTTCTGGTCTGAACGGGGACAGAAGTGGGAGCTAGGCCTTGGTGAATTTCATCATTCCTGGACAAGTAGTTAGGTTCACAGATTCACAGGGGCAGATCCCCCGCTGGTGACATTGACTTCACTGGAGTTGTGACAGTCTACACCAGCTGAGGAGAGAAGACAGATAGTCTATCCAGCCCCCCCACGGATAGAAGACATTGTTATGTCATCTCCTCTGACCACCGCGTAATGCAGGCCAGAGAACCTCACCCGCTGTTGTCTGCATCAAGCCCATCAGTTCTGTCTGAGCTAGAGCATAGCCCAAGCTTGATGTCTCAGCTGGGTTCACAAATGTACTCCCAACTTAACATACTGGAGGAAAAGCTCCTGTTTCTCCTCATTTCATGTCTGCTGAAAACTTTCTGCCCTTGGCTACTTCCTCACGTGCTGCCTCTAAAACGGGACCCCTTCTAAACTAAACTCCTGCTCTCCTCATTTGACCCTCCAGTTCCTCCTGCCTCCAAGGGGTTCCAGCGGCACTCGCTCACTCATCGCACAGCCTTGAAACTTAGGCCTTATGCTGGGATGTTGCTGTTGCTGCTCACTCATCATAATCAGGACATCTTTGCCAAGGAGCCTGGCAGCTACGAACTGCGCTGGACACAAGCTCTTGGAGAGGCTCTGTGCTGCAGACACGTCTATTCAGAATGGCCATAAGGGAGCAAGGAGAAAAGAGGAACGTTGATTTTCTGCAGCTCTCGCTTTGTCAGCGTTAGGGGTTCAATGCGGGAACATCATGAATACAGGAGAGGGGTTGAAAGGCATCTGGAAAATTACATAAAAAATGTAAATTTCAGGGTCCCCATCCAGCCATGCTCTTAAGCAGATGCTTAATTTTAAGCAGGTGAATAATCGAGTTGACTACTCACCTGCTGAAAGGTAAGCACATGCTAAAGGGATCACCTGGATCGGGGCCTCAAGGCATATTTTCCTCCTGTGTTTAAGGAGTCTAGTGAGAAAATAACAAGGCTCTGTTCTGAGCTTGATTTTCACATATACCCCCTGAGATAGGAGCTACTGACCTCACTGATGCCAGGACAGAGGTACAGTCTAGGCACCAACTTGCATCATTAAATTACATGAAACCCAGCTTTGTTTTTAAAAAATTAAACCAAAACTTCTCCTGGCAACCAATAGCTGTCAAGGTTTCTTTTTGGTTAGAAATGATCATTTTCTCACTCAAGGTCTTCTGCAGCGTCTATCAAAGTCAATGGAAAGGTGCCCATGCATGGCAGCAGGAGTTGGTTGGGGGCTTTATACAACAAAGGTAGATTTTTAATGGCACAGGTAACAGGTGCCCGACTCTTCTTCAAAGTCAGCAGGAATTGGTCACCTAAGTCTACTGGTGCCTTTGCAAATCTCCCCCCACGTCAGCAAGGCAGGAAATAGATACTTCTGCTGGGGCCAAGGAAACCAAGTGGTGAGAGTTTTAGAATGTGTACTGCCTACTACTGGCCAAAATATGTACCCATACATATATATGTCACCATCTGTTCCTATTCATCATTGGCCTTACAGCTCATCAGGCAAAGGGCTGTGTCCTTAAGTCGAATATCAGCAACTCAGATCTGCCCAAAGTGTTGTGGAGACTCACTGCCTGCTGGTGATTGTTTAGAGGGGAGGTAACGGGTGAAGAAGCACTTTGCATCCTTCAGGCCCAATCTTGTAGTCCTGAATCGGGTGAGGATTTGGCACTTTCTTGGGACTGAATTAGGAAAGGGTTTATGGGTGTTTGGGGGAGTAGTTTCATTATTAATCAAGTTTGGTGTCATTTCTCCTGAGGAAATCTAGCTCCTTGCAGCCACGAGATCAAAAGGCTCAAAATGCTGCAAATTGCTTTACGAGGCTCCTATCAATGTGATATCCAAGGGCTGCTGGAGCTCCTGCCCTGGGTGTTACAGCACATCTGCTGGGGTTGTGAAGATGATCATTCTTATGTGATGAGAAATCAAGCAAATTTTATAACAACAACAACAAATTCTTCTAGTCACCACATCATCACAAGCACATGCAATTACAAGCTAATGTTTTGGGAAGTGCTAAATATAGGGCCTTGGTCTTCACATCCTTAAGAAAACAAATGGCAGCTGTTGAGCATCTCATTGCTGAAATACCAGCCTCTTTATTATGCTAAAAGAACAAGGAAAACAAATGTGGGGTTACTTGTTAGCTACCAGGTTCCAAGCACTAATTAAAAGGCCTTTCTACTGCTCACTGGAAATATTAGCTGCTTTATTTTCTGTAAATGGCCATCTATGGAAGCAGTGGTACCTACAAGCAGATGCCTTGTGCAAGAGCTAATTGTAAACAACAATTTAGCTTACAAAGGAACCTGCTTTTCTCTCAGCTCTTCTGGGCCACCGATTTCAGTCCTAGAGCAGTTGCTTTTGCGCTCTCTTCCCCAGGGTAGACGCTAGACCTTCTTATGCTACATTCCCCCAGTGCAGTTTGCATTTTCAGAGTTCTCTGTCACTGACTTTTAACTCCTTCAGGCTTCCTCTATAACCAAGGGCATTGTTGGAGCAGGTCACTTCCTGCTAGCAGCATTGCAGTGAAGGATTCCAGCCAGATTAAATAATAAGCCACATTTTTCCCGTCGTAGTAGCAAACCAGACCAGGAGGGGAGGGAGACTGTTGTATCATTCAGCAGTGATCACTGCAGGAACGGAACCAATGGCTGCACTGACAGGTCTCTAGTGAGCCCGGCCCAGTTTGCCTTGGCTTGGTTGCAGGGACAGTGACCTTTAAGGAGCCGGGGGCTTGTAAGAGCTCCATGACTGTTGCAAAAAGAATGAGGCACCTTAGAGACTAACAAATTTATTTGGGCATAAACTTTCGTGGGCTAAAACCCACTTCATCAGATGCATGGAGTGGAAAATACAGTAGGAAGATATATATACACAGAGAACATGAAAAAATGGATGTTGCCATACCAACTATAAGGAGACTAATCAATTAAGGTAGGCTATTATCAGCAGGAGAAAAAAAACGTTTATAGTGATAATCTGGATGGCCCATTTCCAACAGTTGACAAGAAGGTGTGAGTAACAGTAGGGGGGAAAATTAGCATGGGGAAATAGGTTTTACTTTGTGTAATGACCCATCCACTCCCAGTCTTTATTCAAGCCTAATTTAATGGTGTCCAGTTTGCAAATTAATTCCAATTCCACTCTGATGACTGTTGCAGTTGGCTCTGTAATGGATGTGCTGTGAGCCCTTTCCGGAGGAGACACAACAGCCCAGATGTCCAGGGCAATGGTGTAATTACTGACAGGAACCCTGTGGGCACTAGTCAGCCATTGGCATCTACAAATGTAGGTGTTCCACGCATTGCATCAAAGCCATCCTGTGCAGAGAGCAGACATTAGTCTCAACGCAGCCCTCTACATGGGGCAATGTCACAGTGCTCTGGCAAAGTTCAGGTTCCTTCCCTTGAAAATGTGGCCCTGTTATTTAAAGGCCCCTGGGGAGCTGCTTCCAGTTACAGCAGGTTTGCCCGAACCAACTCAATGGCACTTCATCCCGGGGCAGATCCTGTCACAATGTGACGAAAGCTTTCTGTAGGCAGGGCCGTATGGGAGGAGGGATGTGCATGGAGAGCGAAGGGCCTGGCTGAGACAGAACCTGCCTGAGAACATCCACCAAGCTCAGCCTCACCCCAGGGAGGGCAGTCAACGCACACAGAGTTACTATGGAAACGTAGTGAAATGCACCTTCTGAAAGCAGGAGTTGACTGGGAGCACAGTGATGAGACCATGCACATTGCTCAGGGGGCGATATAGCCATGGCTTAGGGGTGATGTGCTATTCTGCCTACTAACTTCCAGTCACATTATCAAATTTGTCCTCTTCAGTCACTCAAATAATTAACAGCCTTAAAGTATAACACTTCCCCATTCACCATACCAGCACCTCTCTGAAGCAGCTGTCCTCTCCAGAATCTCAGCTTGCTTGCTTGCTTTGAGTCCATAGCTGTTCTGGGTGATGAAGAAAACCTTAGCCCTGGGTGTAACAGAGTCAGCTGAAACTCTCCCTGAGCGCTACACATTCCTCCAGTTATCTCAGCAAGCGGGTAACAGATGCCCTGTGACCATACAGCCATAGAATCAAAGAAGTGTAAGGCTGGACGGGACCTCAAGAGGTCATCTAGTCCAGTCCCCTGCATGACTTCTTCAGTGGACATGGAGAACAATTGATCACTCTCCTCTTTATAACAGGACTTAATGTATTTGAAGACTGTTATCAGGTTCCCCCTCTGTCTTCTCTTCTCAACACTAAACATGCCCAGTTCTTTTTAACTTTCCCTCACAGGGCAGGTTTTCTAAACCTTTGATCATTTTTGTTGCTCTCCTCTGGACTCTCTCCAATGTGTCCATGTCTTTCTTCAAGTGCGGTGCCCAGAACTGGACACAGGGCCCAGTGAGGTCTCACCAATGCCGAGTAAAGCAGGACTATTACTTCCTGTGTCTCACATACAGCACTCCTGTTAATCCTCCCCAGAATGATACTAGCCTTTTTTGCAAATGCATCACACTGTTGACTCATCTTCAATTTGTGATTCATTCTAACCCCCAGGTCCTTTTCAGCAGTACTATACCGTCTAGCGAGGTAGTCCCCATTTTGTAGTTGTCTGTTTGATTTTTTTTTCTTCCTAAGTATAGCACTTTGCACTTGTCTGTACTGAATTTCATCTGGTTGATTTCAGACCAATTCTCCAATTTGTCAAGGTCATTTTGGATTCGAATCCTGTCCTCCAAAGAACTTTCAAACCTTCCCAGCTTGGTGTCATCCATAGATTTTATAAGCACACTCTCCACTCCATTACCCAAGTCATTAATGAAAATATTGAATAGTACCAGACCCAGGACGGACCCCCTAGAGACGCCCTCTCAGTCTGATAGTGAACCATTGATAACTACTCTTTGAGTACAGTTTCTCAACCAGTTTTTCACCCACTTCATAGTAGGTTCATCTAGACCACATTTCCCTAGTTTGCTCTTAAGAATGTCATGTGGGACTGTGTCAAAAGCCATATTAAAAATCAAGCTATATCACCTCTACTGCTCCCCCTCCCCATCCACTAGGTCAGTAACCCTGTCAAAGAAGGAAATTAGATTGGTTTGGCATGATTGATCTTGACAAATCCATGTTGGCTACTACAGTATTTATAGTCCTATCACCTAGGTGCTTATGATGATGATGGTGATGATCATTTAAAGGTCAACGTCACTAACTATTTCATTCTTCGGGTAAGAAAAGAGAGGGAGGGTCACAGATGTGCACAACTGACACTGAGTGATGACTCATTTGGAGCCACAAGTGGGTGGAGGTTGGTAGGTACCATCACTAATTTTTCCCCAATTAAGGGCTCCAGTGGCACTCGGGGAGCAGCAGTTTCCTATTTTGAACATCTCCACAATCTACTGCCATTCTGATTACTCACATGGGCGAAGCTGTACCCTCCACCTTCTTTTTCCCCCAGTATGATCCCAATAATAACAGCATAATTTAACAGTGCAGTAAATTCATGTTGGCACAAAGGTCCAGTTCCCGCCTGAGTGTACATGTCTAAAGCACTATGTACTCTAGATGCCATGTAAATCACAATAGCCCCCGAGGCAGCTCTCCATGCAGGACAAGGACTAAGTAAGAAGCACAATGGGGTAGGGGTTCAATCAGGGAGCTGGGAGGCAGGGGACCTGGGTTCTACTACTGACTCAGCCAGCAGCTTCCTTTGGCAGGTCACCGCAATGTCCCCAGCTGTGAAGTGGGGATAACACTTTCCAGGCGGGGTGCAGCACTTTGAGCTACTCAGATGAAAGGCCCTGTCAGTGCAGAACAGGAGTCAGGACCATGCTAAGCAGCCAAGAAGGGAGGTGTCCGTATTGTGTAGGTGATCTGGGAGCTTTAGTACATCGAGGGCCAGGCCAGAGCAAAACTCACAGTGTGTTGTTTGTCTGCTGTTAAGGTGAAGAGGGTGAATCTGTCAGAGGGTGAGGTGCTCGCCATTCGTGGAGTGGATGATGACAACTTGGTGATCTTAGCCAATCAGACACTTTTGGTGGAGGGTCAGGTGATTCGCAGCCCAACCAACACTATTTCCGTTTACTTCCGGACATTCCAAGACGATGTGGTTGGGACTTTTCAGCTTCATTATCAGGGTACGTGTTCATTAACCGAAACTAGTGAGCCCCTCCCCAGCCCCGGGGGTGAGAACCCAGCGGGGGGCCTTGCACACCAGGCCCCCCGGCACAGCCAGGTGAGTGGCTGGGGCAGTGGGCTGCAACCCAGGAGACTTGGGTTTTATTCCTGACTCTCTCACTGATTCGCTGTGTGACCTTGGTCAAGTCACTTCACCTCTCCCGTGCCACGGGGCTGCTCTCATTGCAGTCGGGAGACGGAGGGGAGAAGGGAATCAGACCCTGGGTGTCGTCTTTGCAGAATCCTTTCCAAGCCCTGGCTAAAGATGCTACGTGAGTGGGACTTGTTAGAAGATGAAATGTCCTTCCCCATCTACCGTGCCAATCCCTCTGCCACTGGCCCTGTATCCTGAACGGCTGTTGGGCCACAAGTGCAGTCATTACAAGCATGGGCAGAAGCACATTTGCTTGACATTTTTTGGTAGCTCCCAAGCTCAGGGTGAAGCCAGGGACTGAGAGGGAAATACCCCAGCCCCCATTCGGCCTCAGGCCTCTGAATAAAACCAGGTTTCAGAGTAGCAGCCGTGTTAGTCTGTATCCGCAAAAATAACAGGAGTACTTGTGGCACCTTAGAGACTAACAAATTTATTAGAGCATAAGCTTTCGTGGGCTACAACCCACTTCTTCGGATGCATAAATAAATTTGTTAGTCTCTAAGGTGCCACAAGTACTCCTGTTATTTTTGTGAATAAAACCAGTTTGTGTCCATTGTAGCTGAACACAATCTGCCCCTGCACAAGCCTTCGCCTGCTTAGGAGAGGAATAAATAATCAAACACTAACTGCAGGCTTCACTCCCGAGTTTTGCAGGGGCTTCTGCCCCTTGTGGGATGTGGCTGTGTTCTGTGGGACTGTGCTCGGAGGGTCTGCGCCAGCAAAGCAGGTAGGCATGTAAGGAAACCCATTGTCTTCCTGTTCTTAGAGTTAGGCTCATGCTTTAATGCTTTGCTGGATCAGGGCCAGAGTGAGCAGCCATCTCTATTCTATGACACTTCCCGTACAGACACAGGTTAGTTCTTTGTATGGGCCTTGACAAGTCTAGCCTTTCGGGCACATTTCCAGCGATTTTATTTTCCCCTAGGTGCACTGCGTTCTGTTTCTGTTCCCATAGAGAAGCCCATCCTACAGGGACACGTACGGAATCTTTATTTTTCCCTTGAACAGCTACAGAAAAATAAATGACAACAAGTGAATTCTTGTTAGAAACAAAAATTAGAAAAGATGTCTAATCGAAAGCATGAACAGGTGAAAAGTCATTAATCAATGGTTCAGTGCCACAAACACGCAAGTCTCCAACAATGGTGTGTCTGGGCTAGTGTGACCAGGTTCCAGCACCTCTTCAGCTTTCACCCACTCTTCCTATTGCAGAATTACGCAGAGAAGACAGTGGTGATGCTTAAAATCTGGCCGTGTGTTTGTTCTAGTGTTCATGCTGAGCTGCAGCTTTCCACGGAGGCCTGACTTTGGCGATGTCACCGTAATGGATCTGCATTCTGGTGGAGTCGCCCATTTCCATTGTTACCTGGGATATGAACTCCAAGGCCCCAAACTGCTCACATGCATCAATGCATCGAGGCCTCACTGGAGCAGCCCAGAACCTGTCTGTTCAGGTACAGTATCTGATCATTAACACAGCTGCTAGGACAAGCTGGACTCTAGAATAATTTAGTGTTAAAAGTTGAATGTGAGCCTGGGAGAGGGGGAAACCGTACCAAATTCTGCTCCCATTTACACCAGCGTGCATCCAGAGTACCTATCTGATTCAGTGGAGTTACACGTTATTCAAGTAAAGCGTGACCGAACGGGCCCCTGCCCGGGTGTCGAACGACTGGCACGGCACCGGCCATGCTGGAGTCTCAAGAATCCACAGTGCTGAAAGGCAGAGACATTACTGCCCTCTGCTTCCCTCTTGCTTTTTAGTGGCAAGTTGGAGGCATTTTTACTCTGCCTGGGGCCTGGTGACGAGGAAGGAGCCGCTCCCAGTACAGAAATGTCTGACTGGGAGCAGAACTGACCCACTGTTAGGCAAGTAACAAAAAGGAAATGACCGTTTAAAAAATAGAGAGAGAAAACAACAAGCAAAGCTCAGTTATCAAGTTGTTCCTGCATTTCTCAGTACGTATTAGATTCCCAGGGAAACCAAGGCCCTGCACCACTAATCTACATACAGAATCATCCCATGTTTCATTTGGCAAGAGTACAGAAGCACAGGGGCTGTACAAGCCAGTAATAAAAGCCCCATAGAGCCACCTGTCTTGGTTTATAACAAGACACAATAAGTGAATAAACAGACACATCTGGGGACAGTAACAATGAAATGGGCCTGATCCCATTTGTGCACTATCAGCAGCAGTCGCAGTTCACCTGTTTTGCTCTGGGGGAGTAAAATTCCTCTTTGGACAGAAACCAGACGTGGCAAATCTCAGCCTCAAAGACAAATGTTTCAGCAAGTTACGGGCACTTGAAAGCAGAGAGTGCTAACGGGCACTGGCTAGCAGTCTGTGCAGTCACAGTGTGACCAGCACGGTGCACCCAGTGGAATGAGATCCTTCTAGGGAGGTTGCATCTGTTCGCTCCTTTGCATGCGCCACAAGCCGCGTTCTGGGCACTTTTTGAGATGTCTTCTTGTCTGTCAGCTGCTTAATATGCTGCTGGGCTGTCAGAACGGCCAGGTCTCCTCGCCTTCCCTCAGACTCAAGGAGGCACTGCCTCGTCATGGCTTCTGGCGGAGGTAGAATGCAAATCCCCCGGGAGATGATATATCTGCTCAGCTCATCTCAAAAAGCTTTTCCTGCCGCCTCTAGCACTCCTCTGCTTTAAGCTACTTCCAGTTGGGTTCAGAGCCACCCAGCTTGTGTGTGAATCACTCATACAAAGCACAGCCTCCCTCACTACATTCTACAGCCTCCTTCCTACATATGCCCTCTCCCATGCTTGCAGGGCTTTCCCTGTCTCCACCATGCAGAGCTGCACACGCCTGTCCATGTGCAGTGCAGGATGGGGCAGTTTCAGTTGACGTTGGGTTTGGGGGTCTACCCCTCGCTCCTAACTTTCCTTTCCCAAGTTAAATGAACCTAAAATGTCAAAGAGAAAGCCAGTGGAAAGCAGAGCTCCCCTGATCTGGGGTCAAACCCACACAAAGCCACGAGCGTCACGTGGGTTGAACCTGCAGCTGCAATAAATCAACCTAGTATCCCTCCAGCACACTGTGCCCCGCTGGGAGGAAATGCAAAACCAGGGAAGATTTACATGCTTTGGGGAGTCATAACAAGAGTAGATTCTGCTCTGAGTTCTACTGGTGTAAATCCACTTCTTTGGAGTCACTGGAGTCAGTCCAGTTTACGCGGGTGCAGTTAAGAGTAGAATCTGCCCTGATTTGGCAGCCCATTTCTCGGGGAAGAGGCCCTTCTTAGCGTACAGAGCGCGCGGCCCGCTTTATGTGGCTGGGACCGAAGCTCTGAATGGCGGCGTGCTCCAGTCTCACCGTCTCTGTGCTTTCCTCGCCAGCACCCTGCGGCGGCATGGTGCATAATGCCACGATTGGACGAGTTCTCTCGCCGAGCTACCCCGGGAACCACAGCAACCTGCACTGCGTGTGGACCATCGACGCTCCCCAGGGCCAGAAGCTGCACCTGCACTTCGAGAGGCTTCTGCTGAGTGAGAAGGACAGGTGAGGAGTCGCTCGCGGAGACGCAGGCACGCTGACCCGAGAGCCCAGCATCTGAGCTGACCTGGGCAGGGAGGTTAGCTGTGCCATTGCTGCCCAGGGTACTGCTGGCGTTCAGGGGCGCCAGGTCTGAGCACCCTGCTCTTCCCATCCTGGGCCATCAGCGTGAGGAAGACCTGGCAGCCCCCTACCCCGTCCGGAGGAGGCTCAAGGGTCTCACAAGGGGTTTTCCTCAGGACTGACTGGATAGGGTATTCCCTCACTCCAACCTGGGAGGGCCTTACCCAGCCACCTTTCAGACCGCCTGGGCCAGGCGTAGATCTCCCGTCTCCAGGGCGTGCTGGGAGCAGGGCACTTTCTGTCTCGTTATAGTGGGAGCCGGTGAGTTGGCTGGGGATTTCGATGGCCCTGGGTGGTGAAGTGTAATTCCCACACTAGGGGTTCAGACCTCTAGCGGGTCTCGTGTGCATGGGAGGGGGCAGGGAGCATCACCCGTTTGGGGATTTCATTGTAGGCCAGCACTCTCTAGGGCAAGCGTCTGCAGTGTGCGGGAGGGGGGAGAGGGCACAACCACCCCGCTCTGCCGTGTTGCTGAGTGGGAGGGGTGCCCGGCGAGATGGGAGGGCATCCTGGGAGGAGGTGAGTCTCGCTGGTACAGAAGAGTCAAAGATCCATTGTTCTAGGGCAGGACTCTCCGGAGTAACTTGTAAACAGAAAGTGATGGGAAGGGCAGGAGAGCTAATGGGCTCTGCTGCCCCAGACGGGAACTGGATCACCTGCAGCTGGTCACAGTGGTCCCTTCTGGCCTTAAACGTCTCCGGTTACCCCCACCCACCATGTGATTTAGCATGGGGTCTGTATAGTGACACTGGGTCTCATAATCAGTAGCCCAATCCACAAACTTCCCCCCGGCTCCCAAAAAAACCCAAATGCCCATGGCTGCGTCTCACCCACAAACCCTGAAAAGTGACAGATCACAGTCTTTTGGCATCCATAACACACAGCACACATTTATGGGGCTGATGTTTGTGTTTAAGTGGCATTAAAAATTCAGTCTGGTAACAGGCAATAAAGCCAGTTTATGGCTTGTAGTAAAAGCAGAGAATAAAGCACCTGTTTACTACACGATAAAACAGACGTAGCCGCTTTGTGAATTGGTGTTTGCATCATTTCTTTCAAACGCTGCCCTCCGAATGCATGACCGAACGGGCCCCTGCCTGGGTGCGGAACCACAGTGCTGAAAGGCAGAGACGTTACTGCCTCCTGCTTCCCTATTTTTAGTGGCAAGTTGGAGGCATTTTCACTCTGCCAGGGGCCTGGTGAGGAGGAAGGAGCAACTCCCTGTACAGAATCGTCTCACACTGTTGCCAAGTACACGTTTCATCCTCTTCCTTCCTGTGCGTCCAGCTCCTCACTCTGATCCTGGCCTGTGCTGGGAAATGAACCGGGGTGGGGGTGGGGGGTGGAGTGAGCGATTCCCCGCCTGTGCTGGCTCGGTCCCTGCCCAGGCAGAAAGGTGGCCAGCGGAGGAGCCACTAGCCCTTTGCTAACATGCCGTGTCCTCTCTGGACAGAATGGTGGTGTACAGCGGAGAGACGAACCACTCAGCCATCCTCTACGATTCCCTGCGGACAGAGAGCGTCCCCTTTGAAGGCGTGATCAGCGACGGCTCCGCCATCCGCATTGACTTCCTGGCGGATGAGGCGAGGGCCACCACAGCTTTCAACATTCGATTTGAAGGTGACTCTCCCTTTAATTTTGGATCTGGCTGGTGGATAGCAGCAGGCAGACACTAGCTAATGCTGCTTGTGCTCAGTGGAATCGGGCAATTAATAGATGTACTGATTGCAATTACTCTAGCAGGGGTTACCCTTCGTAGCTATAGGAAGCTGCTTGCCCCTGGCACCAGCAGAATCCAATAGCCACCCCTCCCCTTGTCCCTGCATTATTGGAGGCATCGATTGGAACCTGGTGCTGAGTCTGCCAGCAGACTGGTAGTCAACTCGCTAATATCCCTAGGCCAGCAGAGCCAGGCGAGTGTCTGCCCATGCGGCTCCCACGAATTACCGAAGGAAAGTCCCAGCAGTTCCTATCCCCTCCCAGCCTGGCTGCTGCAAATGTGACAACTGCATAGCCATGCTGGGAGGATTTACCTCCTAGCTGCGAACGTATCACTGGTGATTCATGGTCGGTGCAGCTTCTAGTTCTCCCCAAAGACCTGTTCCAGCAAACAGGAATCGAGGCAAAAGAAACGAGTGTTCATTTCTGCAGTACAGAGCCCGGGAAGTGGAGTTCTTTTCCCTTCATTCGCTGTGAGGGGCAAATCGGACAAATGGCTACAAACCAGAGAGCCTTCCCAGACCCCAGGGGAGAGTCAAGCCAGAAATGTTAGTCTGACAGCAGGACGCTACTTCCTGCCCTATGCTTCGGATTTACTTTGGTTTAGTTTTGAGTTGGACTAGTGACTACTTCAGAGGTGAGCCCCGTTCCAGTTGCTGGGGTGTTACTGTCCAGAGGAATCAGGGAAAAGCCAGCCTGTACCCGGGATGGCAGGCAGCACTGCAGATACATTCTGCTAGACAGACGCACCAGGTGCAGTCAGATTAGAGCAGTGGCAGTTTGGATCTACATTTTTTTAAAAGGTGGGAGGGGTGGAGAAATCACAGTTCCTCCAATGTCATTGAAAACTGAAAATCAAACCTCCTGTTCACTCCCAGTTTCCCTTTTGCTTCCCCCTGCCCTGGCACCATCCTACATCAGAATCTGTTTCCTTACTGAGGATGCAAAGACGCTGAACATTCAGTCTTCTGCCTTGTCCCCTAGTTTTGCATGCACTTTAAATATTTCCCTACAATCACAGCTTTCCCATACAGCTGTTTTATTTTAAAAGCTTTTGTGGAGTTTGGTGCCAAAGCTCCGTGGTGACTGTTAGAAGCTATAATAATCCCCCTGTGTCACTCACCTGGCTGCTATTTAAGTCCCACTTACCCCAGACCTAATCATCTGTGCTCAGAGTTAAGAGCAATTTCTTTACATTTGAAAAGTGCCATGACGCGTAATTAAACTACATTATACAAAGAGTGTCTGTGCTAATCACAAATAACCCCTGCTCACTTTAACTCAGAGTGCATTGGAAGTACAGAGGGCCAGATCCTCAGCAACTGGTGTAATCAGGGAAGCTGCACTGACATCACCAGAACTGACTTCAGTGGCGCTACCCCTGTTTGCAGGAGCTGGGAATCTGGCCCTGCTCTCTATATTTCACTGTTCAGTGACTGTCTAGTCAGCAGTTGGGAGTTCTAATAGACCAGGTATGTCTGAGCCTTAGTGCAATCTCCCTTCATCAGACCTGCTGTTGGTTCAATCAAACCCAAACCGTTCCTTCCTGCTTCCACCCTTCAAAGACGGAATGGTGCAGCTCCCCTCCCTCGGGGTATGTGCAATAGGAAACCCGGGATGGACAGCCCTACAAGAGCTCTGTCCTGCACCGCTGCAGTGCTGCCCGGGCTGGTCTGAGGAGCTGGGGATGTTAAGTACCACAGAGCACTAACTAGACATCCCTGTAATGGGGGGCTGCCACCCAAGTGCCCCTCAGGACCTGGACACCTCTGCTATCTCCTGCCCCTGTTTTCCCCTTCAGCAAACTTCGCCGTCTCTGTCAGCCAGGGCCGGCTCCAGCATTTTTGCCGCCCCAAGTGGCGAAAAAAAGAAAAGAAAAAAAAAGCCGCGATCGGCGGCACTTCGGTGGCAGCTCTACCGCCGCCGCTTCGTTCTTCGGCGGCAATTCGGTGGCAGGTCCTTCCCCCCGAGAGGGACTGAGGGACCCGCCGCCGCAGAGCCGGACGTGCCGCCCCTTTCCATGGGCCGCCCCGAGCACCTGCTTGCTGCGCTGGTGCCTGGAGCCGGCTCTGCTGTCAGTCGCAGCCCTGCTTAGCATCTGGGGGGGGGGGGGGGGGTTATTACAGTCACAAAGTTCTCAGACAAACACCAAATCAATCTTCCACCCAGGCTTACCCTGGGCATGGCCCTTCCTCCAGGACCCTGGCAAGAGACCCTCTTTCCCTGCAGCTCCACTCTGCCAGTCCCTCCCCGCAGCTTCCTGCTGCCTTTTACCCTGGGATCACCCTGATTCCACCCAGGTGGGGCCCCTCCTGTACCAGGGCTGGCTTAGCCCCTGGCTCTCCAGTCCTGTTACAATTGCCTAACACAATCCAGGGCTCCCTGACTCGGAAGGCAGAGTAATAAAGTCAAAGTCATAAGCAGATTCTCCCGCAGAGGGTTTGTGTGGGCGAGAGGGCTGCGGATGCTGGAATAAGTCACACGTGTGGGTGGAGCAGAGTGAGCGTCACTCACAGGTTGGGTGGTGATCTGGCCAGGGTGGTCTGACTGGCATCCTCTATCCCATAGAACAGGGCCGGGGGCCTCCAGCTTCATTGCACCAGACCCCCTTCTGACCACAAAAGCTACTACACGGCCCCAAGGGGGGGGGACTGAAGTAGGGTGACCAGATGAGAGGAAGAAAATATCGGGACACATGGCGGGGGGAGGGGAGAGGGAGCGGCGCACCGGTGGAGCAAAAAAAAAAGCGGAGTGCCGCAAAATATCGGGACAAATTGCGTCCCGACCAAACATCGGTCGGGACGCGGGACAAACGCCTAAATATCGGGACAGTCCCGATTTTATCGGGATGTCTGGTCACCCTAGACTGAAGCCTGAGCCTGCCTGAGCCCCACCACCCTGGGCAGGGGCCCCAAAGCCAAAGCCCAAAGGCTTCATCCCTGGGCAGGGGGGCCTGTAACCTGAGCCCTGGGTGGTAGGGCTCAGGCTTTGGCCCTGGGCAGTGGGGCTCGGGCTTCGGCTTTTGCCTGGGCCCCAGCCAGCCCTGGTGACCCCACTGAAATAGGGTCATGACCCACTTTGGGGTCCCAGCCCGCAGTTTGAGAGCCGCTAGAATAGGGGCTGATATGTCCCCCAGTTAAACTTCCTGTGCAGATCCACGCAATACAGCCCCTGGTGACTGCAGAAAATGCCTAACTTGGAACCTCTCCAAGATTACAGCGAAGTAATCTTACTCCAGTCATTTGCCTTCTGCCTGCGGACTGCCATGGAGCAGGCCGAGCGGCTGTCAATCTGACTGAGGAGTGGCTGCATTTGTGAACCAGTTAATAGCCAAGAGCTTCTCCTTTGAAGAATGAGAGGTTCAGGGACATGCCAGGTGAATCCCAGGGAGCTCCAAGAGATTTGCCACAATTGTCATTGAAATACATGCTGCTGTCAGGATCCGTCTAAGACCTCGGGTCTCTGACCAGACTCAATAACATGCAATAATTCCAGGGAAGAAGATTGCTCAGTAAATATATACACTGGCAGCACGGCTTGTATATTACTGTTGATAATACACAAAAGAAGTGGGGCTTGGCTAAGCCTTAAAAGCTCAGACCAGATAAACCATTGTTAATCCTAATTGCCTGTAAAATAAGCTGCAGCATCCCCGTTCAAGAGCCCAGTTCAGCAGCAATCCTATCCAGTGGCCACGCTGTGAAGCAGATGCCAGGCACCGGCAGTTTGGGAGGGGTTTCTAGAGGAGCGCTTGCCCAGCATGTGCCACATCAGCCCTGAACTCTTCATCTGGTAACATGTTCAGTGATAAAAACGTCCAGCCCAGCCCTGACTAGAACTTGCTCAGTTACAGTCAATTGACAGCTTTCAATTTCGGCTTCCGCACGTTGTTTCCCAGCTTACAGTCACTGGGCACTTGCTCTGTTTGCTCAGCGCTGTCTGGGGATTGGGCTGGCCGGGGGACCTTTAAACAGATTTTCACTCTCGTTTGTAAAGAAAAATGTAAAACAAATGTGATTGGAATGGAATTTAGTTCGACAGGCAGCTTTCTCCCTCCCACATGCCTCCACGCATGGCACAGCGCCAGGGGAGCCCAATGGCATTCCAGAGCGTGGCACAAGTTAGATTGGCATCCAGACTGTGCCAGGCTCACTGCTGCTGGGTGCCACAAATCCAGCAGGGACGTACCAGTCCTGACCCCCGGTGAGGCCCTGCCAGGGAGATAAGCACTGACTCGGGCTGGTTCTTATTCTTCCTAGAGCAGCTTACTGCTCCCTAGCTCTACTACAGAGAGATTATGAAACACTGGTCTGTACAATGGATAACAGCCTACTACTGCTAATGGACTTACCCCTTTAGCTCAGCTGGTGCTTTGGAGCTGATGGCCCAGAGTGCAGACTCTGTTGATTACTTGTGGTGAGAGTTGTGACAGTTGCACAAAAACTAGAAAAGGCGACGGTGACAGGTGCTGTCTCCTCCCCAGAGCAGGGTCCGTGCTGCACCTCCCCAATTAACATGGTGTTTCCCTTCAAGCTTTCGAGCGAGGCCATTGCTATGAACCCTACATTCAGAATGGGAATTTTACCACCTCCGATCCTACCTACAACCTGGGAACGACGGTGGAGTTCACCTGTGACCCTGGCCATTCCCTGGAGCAGGGACCTGCCATAATCGAGTGTATCAACGTCAGGGACCCCTACTGGAATGACACCGAGCCACTGTGCAGAGGTCAGTTACCCTCAGCCAGCTGGGGTCGCTGTGCCTTGCGCTGATACTGCATGTCGGAGAACATGCAAAACTAAAAACTCTCCAGTGTTAGTGACCGCGCTGCCAGAGAAAGTGACTGCATGTGAGTGAGGATAACGTAGCCAAGTTAAGGCATATATCTGTGAGCCCTTGCACAGCATTCAGAGACAGGTCAGCAAATGCAGGGAGGGACTTAGCCTCCATGGGGCCTGTTGACTGCACTGGAAGAGTGGGGGGCTTGACCTTTCTCAAAGTCAGCTGCCAGAGCTCCCACTGTGCCAGGCAGAGCTCCCACCGCGCTGCAGGCAGCATTCCCTCAGCCCCCAGGACTGCTGGGGTCTAAATGAGCTGTGACCACTCAGGAAAGAGATCTTGGAGTCATTGTGGATAGTTCTCTGAAAACATCCACTCAGTGTGCAGCAGCAGTCAAAAAAGTGAACAGAATGTTGGGAATCATTAGGAAAGGGATAGATAATAAGACAGAAAATATCACATTGCCTCTATATAAATCCATGGTACGCCCACACCTTGAATACTGCGTGCAGATGTGGTCGCCCCATCTCAAAAAAGATATATTGGAATTGGAAAAGGTTTAGAAAAGGGCAATAAAAATGATTAGGGGTATGGAACAGCTTCCATATGAGGAGAGATTAATAAGACTGGGACTTTTCAGCTTGGAAAAGAGACAACTAAGGGGGGATATGATAGAGGTCTAAAAAATCATGACTAGTGTGGAGAAAGTAAATAAGGAAGTGTTATTTACTCCTTCTCATAACACAAGAACTAGGGGTCACCATATGAAATTAATAGGCAGCAGGTTTAACACAAACAAAAGGAAGTATTTTTTCACACAATGCACAGTCAACCTGTGGAACTACTTGCCAGAGGATGTTGTGAAGGCCAAGACCATAACAGTGTTCAAAAAAGAACTAGATAAATTCATGGAGGATAGGTCCATCAATGGCTATTAGCCGGGATGGGCAGGGATGGTGTCCCTCACCTATGTTTGCCAGAAGCTGGGAATGGGTGACAGGGGATGGATCACTTGATGATTCCCTGTTCTGTTCATTCCCTCTGGGGCACCTGGCATTGGCCACTGTCGGAAGACAGGATACTGGGCTAGATGGACCTTTGGTCTGACTCAGTCTGGCCGTTTTTATGAGTCACCTCTCTCTGTCTCTCGCTATTTCAGCAATGTGTGGAGGGGAGCTCTCTGCCATGGCAGGAGTCATCCTGTCCCCCAACTGGCCAGAGCCCTATGCTGAGGGAGAGGACTGCATCTGGAGGATACACGTTGGGGAGGAAAAGCGGCTTTTCCTGGACATCCAGCTGTGAGTACTTTGCAGGAGCCTGACCCGGGCTGGGCTGATCCCTTTCCTCCAGCAGCTGGTTTATCATGTGTGATTGCTCTGCTGACACCAGAAACTGTTACAAGGCCCGGGGTGTGTTTGTGGGATGTGCTGCCCTTTGCTGTGCTTAGACCTCGGCAGGAGGCCTACGCACAAAGTGACCACAGATAGCACTGACTGTGCCAAGACAGGCTACATTACTAGCCATCTCCGTCACAGAGCAAAGCAAGTCTGTGTCCCAAAAGTTCCAATCCTGCTTCTGTCTCTGAAACTGCTGGTCATCTTCAGCAAGTCACTGAACCTCTGTGCCTCGGTTTCCCCACCCGTCTGAGGGATTGAATCATAGAATCATAGAATATCAGGGTTGGAAGGGACCTCAGGAGGTCATCTAGTCCAACCCCCTGCTCAAAGCAGGACCAATTCCCAACTAAATCATCCCAGCCAGGGCTTTGTCAAGCCTGACCTTAAAAACCTCCAAGGAAGGAGACTTTGGGATATTAATGGGAGCAATATGAATAATGCCATTATTTTAGATGCAGATCGGACAGGGACAATGATCTCCCCAGCCAGGAAGAGGTGCTAAGAGGACTAGCGATGCAGATATTGAAGATGAAAAATATTACACACGTGTCATTTGATTTATCACCCTAGATCACATCCCGTGGAAATCTGCTGGACTCATGGGTGAAGGTTCTGCCTCCTTTTGCAGAATCTGCAGTTTTAAACAGTGAAGCCCATTTTGACAAGAGTCCCCATGCCAATGTGGTGCCACTCGATCTGCAGCATGGCCCCCGTGGGCCTGCTCTAGAGCATGGGGGTGAGCGAGAAAGCCCCTCAAGGGAGGTATGCGCTCCCTGGCCCTGGCAAAGGGCTACCCCAGCATGCACAGGGAGAAGGCAGATGAAACTCCTGCTGCTGTGGGGTTCTCTAAGGTGCAGAACTCTCCATCCACCACCCAGCCTCGCCCGGTCTGAAACACTCTCTTTCAGTCCCTGCCCCAGCTGGGCTCTGGGTGGGACCCTATTGGCCGGCTCTGGCCGAGGCTCTCCGTGGCTGGGTTCTTTTAAGCTCTTTTCACTAGCCCAGCATGAAATCCTTTGTGACGCACTCTGGGCTCGCTGCTCCGGTAATGAGGAGGGCTGCTCCGGAAGGGAAACGTGCTCGTCTCGGCGTTTCACGAGCTAATGGCTCTTGAGATGGCTGCTGTGCTTGCAAGTCCTAATGCTGGAGGGAGCAATACCAGGCCTGCGTGAGATCGGCCTCGGCAAGGAATCACAGTTGGGCAGGGATCAGCTCCATAGCTAGTTGAAAATCAGGTACTGGATCGTATTCCAGCCCAGCTCTGCAGTGCCATTATTATGCTATACTAACTCGCCCCGTCACTTACCCTGCAGAAAAGCCTTTACCGACTCCCCCGTGGCTCACTGACATTCAGACAGTCTCAGCTCAAGGGCCTGGCAGAGCCAACAGAACGCGCTGCTTTCGGGGAGCAGCCCAGACTCCAGAGCGTCCGCGCCTTTAGCTGCTAATGAGCTCGGAAAAGGGCTCCGGAGCAGGTAGAGTGCTATTTTGGGATGACCTCGCTGCCAGCTCTGCAGCTCGTGCAGTCTTGGATACCAAGGGAACTTGCTGTCTACAGATGGAATAGCTTCAGTTTGAAATAGCCTTTTGGGGGCCTGGCCTTGTGTTCTATACAACTCAGCCCCTATCGGAAGGAGCGAAAGTATCCCAAACTCGCGTCCACGGCAGTGCTTGAGGAGCTGACGCCAGTGCTCCAGGCAAGCTGGGCTACAGGCAGAGCCCACTGTCACTGGAGTAATTAGCTGGGTCTATGCGTCAGACTCCAAAGCAAGGTCTCAAACTCTCCACCTGGGCCTCAGACTTTTCTGTGTAGCAAGGCTGGCTGGGGAAGCATGGACAGGAAATGGTTGATACTTGGCTGCAGGGGTTTTCTCAGTCATTGCTGGCACACAGTGTATTACAGTTCAAAGGCCTGGTCTACACTACACCTTTAATTCGGATTTAGTGGCTTTAATTCGAATTAACTCTGGAACCGTCCACACAACGAAGCCATTTAATTCGAATTAAAGGGCCCTTTAATTCGATTTCTGTACTCCACCCCGACGAGCGGAGTAGCGCCAAAATCGAATTTGTCAATTCGAATTAGCGTTAGTGTGGCCGCAATTCGATGTTATTGGCCTCCAGGAGCTATCCCACAGTGCACCATTGTGACCGCTCTGGCCAGCAATCTGAACTCGCATGCACTGGCCAGGTGGACAGGAAAAGCCCCGGGAACATTTGAATTTCATTTCCTGTTTGCACAGCGTGGAGAGCACAGGTGACCACAGAGAGCTCATCAGCACAGGTAACCATGCAGGCTGATAATCGAAAAAGAGCACCAGCATGGACCGTACAGGAGGTACTGGATTTGATCTCTATATGGGGAGAGGATTCAGTGCTAGCTGAACTGCGTTCGAAAAGACGAAATGCCAAAACTTATGAAAAAATTTCCAAGGGCATGATGGAGAGAGGCCACAATAGGGACACAGATCAGTGCCGCGTGAAAGTCAAGGAGCTCAGACAAGCCTATCAAAAAGCAAAGGAGGCAAACGGTCGCTCCGGGTCAGAGCCGCGGACATGCCGCTTCTACGCTGAGCTAAATGCATTTCTAGGGGGGGCCGCCACCACTACCCCACCTCTGACTGTGGATTCCGAGCTGGGGATAATCTCATCAGGGACACCTGATGATTCCGCGGAAGGGGAAGAGGAGGAGGAGGAGGACGAGCTGGCAGAGAGCACCCAGCTCTCCGTTCTCCCCAACAGCCAGGAACTGTTTCTCACCCTGACTGAAGTACCCTCCCAAGCCTCCCAAGCCAGCACCCAAGACCATGACCCCATGGAAGGGACCTCAGGTGAGTTTACCTTTTAAAATATAAAACATGGTTTAAAAGCAAGCATTTTTAATGATTAATTTGCCCTGAGCACTTGGGATGCATTCGCAGCCAGTACAGCTACTGGAAAAGTCTGTTAACATGTCTGGGGATGGAGCGGAAATCCTCCAGGGACATCTCCATGAAGCTCTCCTGGAGGTACTCCAAAAGCCTTGCCACAAGGTTTCTGGGCAGTGCAGCCTTATTCCGTCCTCCATGGTAGGACACTTGACCACGCCATGCTAGTAGCAAGTAATCTGGTATCATTGCCTGACAGAGCCTGGCAGCGTATGGTCCCGGTGTTTGCTGGCATTCAAGCAACATCCGTTCTTTATCTTGCTGTGTAATCCTCAGGAGAGTGATATCGCTTAGGGTAACCTGGTTGAAATAAGGGAATTTAATTAAGGGGACTGAGGTGGCCGTTCCTACTGGGCTGTTTGCCTGTGGCTGAAAAGAAATCCTTCCCTGCATTTAGCCAAGTGCAAGGGGGGGGGGGAGGATTGGCCCAGAGCTTTTCGCGTTTTGCTAGCAGGGATCTTCCCTGATACCAGCCAGGCGGTGGGGGGAGGGATAAAGCACTCATCCCAGAGAATTCATGGCGGGTGGGGGGGGGGTGTTAGTTTGGTTCCTGCAGGGATCTTCCCTGATACCAGCCACGCGGTGGGGGGAGGGAGAAAGCACTCATCCCAGAGAATTCATGGCGGGTGGGGGGGGGGGTGTTAGTTTGGTTCCTGCAGGGATGTTCCCTGATACCAGCCACGCGGTGGGGGGAGGGATAAAGCACTCATCCCAGAGAATTCATGGCGGGTGGGGGGGGGGGGTGTTAGTTTGGTTCCTGCAGGGATCTTCCCTGATACCAGCCACGCGGTGGGGGGAGGGATAAAGCACTCATCCCAGAGAATTCATGGCGGGGGGGGGGGGGGGGGGGTTAGTTTGGTTCCTGCTGGGATCTTCCCTGATACCAGCCAGGCGGTGGGGGGAGGGATAAAGCACTCATCCCAGAGAATTGGATGGGGGGGGGGGTGTTAACCTTCAGCAGCAGAAAACAAGCTAACAGGAAAACTGCAGCACAACGGGCTTTGCTTGGTATGTGGGAAAGCAGGGCGCAGAAGCCTAAAGACAGTGGCTTACCATGGCAGCATGCAAGGTGAATTCTGTTGCCCCGACCTGCGTCTGTGATCTCTAGCAGCAAAGCCACAGGCACTCAATATTAAGAGGCAAAATGCGACCTTGCACAGAAATCACATGTGCTATGTAATGTGAATAGTATACACCGTGAAAGAGTATAAGCATTGTTCTGAAAAATGTATCTTTTAAAAAAATTCTCTCCTTTTTTCACTCCCTCCAGCAGGTGCAAATGTTTCAAGCCTCCCTCCTCCTTCCCGAAGGCTATCCCAGATAAGGCGTCGTAAAAAAAAAACGAGAGAAGAGATGTTTTCCGAAATCATGCAATCCACCAGGAATGAAAGAGCTCATCTGAATGAGTGGAAGGAGACGGTTTGCAAGTATAGGAAAGAAGCCAGTGACCGTGAGGACAGGAGGGACCAACGTGAGGACATGAGGGACCAACGTGAGGACATGAGGGACCAACGTGAGGACAGAAGGGACCAACGTGAGGAGAGGAGAGACGCTCGAGATGAGAGGTGGCGGCAGGAAGATCAGAGGAGTCGGGAAGCAACGCTGGGGCTGCTGCGTGAGCAAACAGACATGCTCCGGCGTCTGGTGGAGCTTCAGGAACGGCTGCTGGAGAACCGAGTGCCGCTACAGCCCCTGTATAACCCCCCTACCTCCTCACCATGTTCCATAGCCTCCACACCCAGACGTGTAAGAACACGGGGGGGGAGGCTCCATACACCCTCCCATTCCACCCCAGTGGACAGCCCAAGCAAAAGGCTGCCATTTTTTTAACCTTTTTTTACTGGGCTTTTCCTTCCCGCTGATCCTCCTCCCAAACCCCACTCAGGTTCTGTGCCGCTACAGCCCCTGTATAACCCCCCTACCTCCTCACCATTTTCCATAGCCTCCCCACCCAGATGTGTAAGAACACGGGGGGGGAGGCTCCGTACACCCTCCCATTCCACCCCAGTGGACAGCCCAAGCAAAAGGCTGCCATTTTCTTAACCTTTTTTTACTGGGCTTTTCCTTCCCGCTGATCCTCCTCCCAAACCCCACTCAGGTTCTCTCCCTCTTTTTATAATCAATTCATAAAGAATAAATGATTTTTAAACAATGGTGACTTTATTTCCTTTGAAAGCAAGCTGGGGGAAGGGGGAGGGTGGGTTCCTTACAGAGAATGAGTCAATAAAGGGGGCGGGTTTTCAGGAAGGATAAACAAACATAAATTTCACACTGTAGCCTGGCCAGTCATGAAACTGGTTTTCAAAGCTTCCCTAATGCGCAGCGCTTCATCGTGTGCTCTTCTAATCGCCCTGGTGTCTGGCTGCGAGTAATCAGCAGCCAGGCGATTTGCCTCAGCCTCCCACCCTGCCATAAAGGTCTCCCCCTTGCTCTCACAGAGATTGTGAAGCACACAGCAAGCAGTAATAACAATGGGGATATTGGTTTGGCTGAGGTCTGAGCGAGTCAATAAGGATCGCCAGCGACCTTTTAAACGGCCAAATGCACATTCTACCACCATTCTGCACTTGCTCAGCCTGTAGTTGAACAACTCCTGACTCCTGTCCAGGCTGCCTGTGTATGGCTTCATGAGCCATGGCATTAAGGGGTAGGCTGGGTCCCCAAGAATAACAATTGGCATTTCAACATCCCCCACGGTTATTTTCTGGTCCGGAAAGTAAGTCCCTTGCTGCAGCCGTTTAAACAGATTGGTGTTCCTGAAGACGCGAGCGTCATGAACCCTTCCCGGCCAGCCCACATGGATGTTGGTGAAACGTCCCTTGTGATCCACAAGTGCTTGCAGCACCATTGAGAAGTACCCCTTGCGGTTTATGTACTGGGTACCCTGGTGCTCCGGTGCCAAGATAGGAATATGGGTTCCATCTATTGCCCCACCACAGTTAGGGAATCCCATTGCAGCAAAGCCATCCACTATGACCTGCACATTTCCCAGAGTCACTACCTTTCGTAGCAGCACCTCCGTGATTGCTTTGGCTACTTGCATCACAGCAGCCCCCACAGTAGATTTGCCCACTCCAAATTGATTCCCGACTGACCGGTAGCTGTCTGGCGTTGCAAGCTTCCACAGGGCTATCGCCACTCGCTTCTCAACTGTGAGGGCTGCTCTCATCTTGGTATTCTGGCGCTTCAGGGCAGGGGAAAGCAAGTCACAAAGTTCCATGAAAGTGCCCTTACGCATGCGAAAGTTTCTCAGCCACTGGGAATCGTCCCACACCTGCAACACTATGCGGTCCCACCAGTCTGTGCTTGTTTCCCGGGCCCAGAATCGGCGTTCAAAGCCTATAACCTGGCCCATTAACATCATAATCTCCAAAGCACCGGGGCCCGCGGTCTCAGAGAATTCTGTGTCCGTGTCCATGTCCTCATCACGCTGGTCGCTGCGCTGCAATCGCCGCCTCCTCCTCCTCCTCGCCTCTTTTTTCTGGTCCTGTGTAAGCATAAACTCCACGAGAAAGCGCGAGGTGTTTATAATGTTCAAGACTGCGTTCTGGAGCACAACGGGATCCATGCTTGATGCAGAATGGAGTCTGCAGAGTTCACTCAGGAAAAAAGGCGCGAAATGGTTGTCTGCCGTTGCTTTCAGGGAGGGAGGGGGAGGCTGTACCCAGAACTACCTGCGACAATGTTTTTTGCCCCATCATGCACTGGGGTCTCAACCCAGAATTCCAAGGGGGGTGGAGACTGCGGGAACTATGGGATAGCTATGTAAAAGCTACCCACAATGCAACGCTCTGGAAATCGATGCTACTATGGTAGCTTGGACGCACACCACCGAATTAATGGTGCCTAGTGTGGCCGAATACATTCGAATTTATAAAATCGGTTTCCTAAATTCGAATTATATAAATTCGAATTAATCCTGTAGTGTAGACATACCCAAAGAGGGTTTGGGCCTGTTCAGCCCTGAGAGCAGAGGCAGGCTGGCTGGGCAGCTGAGGAATGAGGATGAATTTTCTTGCTGTCCTTTCTCCCTTTGAAACTATTAAACGCTGGTGGAATTTAAGACGTCATCATTCCCCAAATTACCAGCAGTAAAAGTCTGCTGTCCGAAATGTGGCCGCAGCCCCAGGGAAAGCTGATGGGCCAATTCTGTGACATCCTTTCAGGCATGGCCTGGATCATTATTGGCCCAGAACACCCATGGGTGAGACAGTTTGAAACTATATGCAGGTGTTTGGGTGTATCTGTTGCTAATCAAAATTCAGAGCAAATAAACACAAGGCGCCAATCCCAAACAATGCCCTCTACAACTTTGGTTCTGCAAAAAACGTGCCGAGAACAGCCATAAACACTTCACCAACTGCTGTTCCCTGGTCGTTTTCATTAGCCTTTTAATTCCTACTTCAATGCTTTTGGCACAGATTTGAGAACCTGGAAACAACTGCGGTAAAAATGGACTGTTAGGGCAGATGTTGTATTTACAAGGGCTGAGATAGCTTCAGAGCGAGTGACGCTTCCGTAGGCATGAGGTGCAGAGGGGCTGCAAAGGGCAGCGTGTAAACCCAGCATCCTCCTCTCACCTGGTACTTTTAACTCAGTCAAGTGTCCAGCAGATGGAGACACGCAATAAATAATGACTTACCTACACTCTGGTACTCATGCAAGTGAGTGCCAATCACAATTTCCCTGTAGTATTGATAGGAACATGGGATTTGTATAGCATATGGGGCCCATGGGCTATCCAGTGTGATCCCCGTCTCCAGCAGCACGCTTTGCCTGATGCTTTGCAGGAGGGCAAAAACTCCTGTGATGCTCCTGTCGGGATATGTAACACCTCACATAAGGCAAAGCCTCTTCTTCTTCACTGTGGTGACCTGCTAATGCCCTAAGGTGTGCGGAGAGCTCCCCTTGCATTCTGCAAACACTCCATCATGGCCATAACACTGGGCAGCAGGGGGGAACCTACTGGATGGTTCCTGGGAGCAGAGGGAGACTGACACAGGTTGGAAAGCAGGTGGACTGAATGTCCCTTTCACAAGCCTTGCCCTCGACAACATGACTCATTTCAGGTCACAAATTGCACTTGACCTCCTGCCTTCTCTGTCATTCAGTTGCTCAATGGCCTACTCTAGACTGTGAGAAAGTGTGACTGGGCTGGATGTATTTGTATGTGCCTGTTCCGCAAGTCACTCCTTGGCTCTGTGCATGTCTCACTTGGTCACTTAGCTCAGAGACAACCAAGACTTTGATGGGAACTTAACATCTCACCCAGACACGCATGCACATACGCATGCAAGTGTGTTTATTGTGTGGAGAGTGGGCCGGTTCTGTCTGTCTTTCTGCAAACCTGCTTCCAGATTTAGAAGCCTGCATGGCCATTCACTGATATAATGATCCCTTCCATCCTGTTTGCAAACAGCTTTTACTTCTCTTTCGGGTGGATCCAAGAAGTGTTCCCCAAAACAGGGGAAAGGTTTTATTAAAGACAAATGAGCTGGGGACTGAAGCCAGTCTCTGCCATGAATGAACCCCATGCTAACACATGCTTGTCCAGGGCAGTCCAAAGCTACAAACTAACTTGCATTATTTCCTATATTCTTCTGGCCCAGTGTGCTCTGAAGCTCACCGCCGGCTCTGACCCTCAGACATGTAGTTTTATGGAAGCCCTAGTTAGTAGGGCTGCAGTCACTGGCACTCTCACCTGTGGCTGGAGTTAAACTCCAGGACATTCTCTTTGAATGGGAACTTGATGAGGTCCAGGCAATAGAAACAGCATAATTCCATGGCACCTAATATTTTCTCAAGGTGCTTATTGTGTAGGTAGGACACTCCCGAGAACTCTGTGTAACTTTGAGAGACAGAGCACAGCCTACAGCCTACAAACAGCATCCAGTCTACACAGCTCCCCACCCCATGGCTGCCCCAGCTGGTAAGGGCATAGTGCCACAGCCAGAGAGGCGGCAGTGGGGCTGCATGCCCCTTGGGAATGCTCAGCACAGCTCCAGCTCTGCAGGAATTGTGTTTGATGCTTTAAAAACCACCAAGTCCGAGCCCCTGAAGTGTGGTGTGGCTGCCACTCGAGCACTCAACTGACAGAGCAAACGAGACGGTGTTGTGTGTGTGCACCCTTCACAGAGCGCGACACATCTCAATCAGCAAACAAGCGCATGTGCCAATAACGACATCAGTTTCCAGGCTCAGGACAGAGCTCTGGGCTAGAAACTGGGTGCCCAGTATTTCTAGATGAGAGCTCTGCTGTTAAGCTAAGGGCCAGGACAGACTCGCACTCATCACACTGCCTGCAAACCCTTTGGCCTGTTTCACAGCTCTCACAGCAAGTGGTGTCAGACTCATTGGATTCAGAGCGGCAGCGTGTTAGTCTGTATCCGCAAAAACAACGAGGAGTCCTTGTGGTACCTTAGAGACTAACACATTTATTTAAGCATAAGCTTTCATGGGCTAAAACCCACTTCATCAGATGCACGCAGTGGAAAATACAATAGGAAGTTATATACTGTATACACAGAGGACATGAAAAAATGGGTGTTGCCATACTAGCTATGAGAGTAATCAGTTAAGGTGGGCTATTACCAGCAGGAGAAAAAAAACGTTTGTAGTGCTAATCAGGATGGCCCATTTCCAACAGTTGACAAGAAGGTGTGAGTAACAGTAGGGGGGAAAATAGCATGGGGAAATAGGTTTTACTTTGTGTAATGACCCATCCACTCCCAGTCTTTATTCAAGCCTAATTTAATGGTGTCCAGTTTGCAAATTAATTCCAATTCTGCAGTTTTCATTGGAGTCTGTGGTTTTTTTGTTGGAGTATTGTGACTTTGAGGTTTGTAATCGAGTGACCAGGGAGATTGAAGTGTTCTCCAACTGGTTTTTGAATATTATTCTTTTGCGTAGAGACTGTCCGGTTTGGCCAATGTACATGGCAGAGGGGCATTGCTGGCACATGGTGGCATATATCACATTGGTAGATGTGCAGGTGAACGAGCCCCTGATGGTCTGGCTGATGTGGTTGGGTCCTATGATGGTGTCCCTTGAATCGATATGTGGACAGAGTTGGCAACGGGCTTTGTTACAAGGATAGGTTCCTGGGTTAGTGTTTTTGTTGTGTGGTGTATCGTTGCTGGAGGTGCTCAACTTTTGACCTCTGTGCATGAACCTCAGCATGCGGGGAGAGTTTGCTTGCCTTATGCACCATTGTTACCGGGATTGTTTCTGGGGCTGAATACACACAAGAGAGGCAAGCATGTCAGGAAATCGTCACAGTGGGACCCTCTCGGCTCGGGTTTGAGGAATGGAAGCCCGGAGCAAATCTGGATTGTGCATGAAGGAGAAGATTGGGAAGACAGGGTTTCATGAGGAGGCATCAGAGGGATTTTTCTGCTTTTCCTGCCTGGCTGAATGTCGTTGCTGGGTTTGCTTGGCCTGTTAAGATCTGCTCAGGCAGGAGGCCATTTGTAATGTAACCACAGCTTTGCTAAAACTAGCCACTGATGAGCCATACACCCTAACGGCTGTGCCACTAGGTGGCACTCTTTGTACATACTGTGACTCACATACACACATGCTCTGGACGGGATCCTACCTAGTGTCCGGCAGTGGAATAGTTTTAGTGCTGGTCACTCACTAGTGTGCATGTCACAGAATCATACAAACATAGAACATCCGGGTTGGAAGAGACCTCAGGAGGTCATCTAGTCCAACCCCCTGCTCAAAGCAGGACCAATCCCCAACTAAATCATCCCAGCCAGGGCTTTGTCAAGCCGGGCCTAAAATTAGAATCACCTGTAATCACTGACACTAATTAACAGACAGTGGGAGGAAAATCTAAGGGATTCTGCCGGCTTAACAAAGAGGCCTGGTTGCTATTTGGATGCAGGGACCCACTGCTGGGGCTGCACTGACAACCAGGCTACCAGACTGGTTCTGCGGGAGCTGTGTCCCCAGCATTGCTTCGCCCAGCGTTACACAGCACCCCCGGGCTCGCCGGCGGGTGTAGAGGAATTCTCCGCTGATGGCTGCTCTCCGCTCGGTGCTGACAGTCTGAGCACAGCTGCTTTTGGCTGCCTCAGGACTCAGGGCGCCTAACTGGCCAGTCTCAGTTAAGGAGACGAGTACGTTTTTGTGACACGCTGTACGTTGGGCTGCGCATTACAGGTGCAGGCCACGTAGAAGCATTGCCCCTGGATAATATGGATGGGGCCATTGAAAGGGAAGCTACAGGGGATTTTGCACTGACAGGAAAATAGAAATTATTATTATTGTGTGCGTGGGTGTGTGTGCGCGTGCACACACGTGTGTATTCACGCTGGACTTCACATGTTCAAAGCATCTACAGATGCCATGTGCCTGATCCAAAGTCTGTTGAAGTCAATGGAAAGACTCCCATTGACTTCAGTGGGTTTGGGGACAGGCCCTCACTAATTAACCTTTCTCCTAATAGCTCCCAGCCCCTTTCCTGATTGGCCCCTGGACTCGAAGTGACTGTCTGCCTGAGGACCCCAGCACGCTGGTTTCAGTAGCACGGGCCGGGTCCTGGGAGGTGCTGCACTCTGGGTGTTCAGCAGCTCTCTGAGTGGCAGGCCTGTTTCGGCATGTCAGGAGGGCTGCACGCTGCTTTGCCAAGGGGACGCTGTCTCAGGCTCTTTCACTAACACGGCTGCTAAGAGCACAGCGTGAGCTGCGCCTGGCACTGAGCTCCCCTGGTCTGTCTCCATCAGCGCGCGAGGAGACCAGTCCGGAATTTCCCCTCACAAGTTATTTTCCCCACAGCCACCATGCACTGCAGACAGAGCGCACGTGGGCGCCTGGCACCGTCTCAGGCTGCACGCTACCAGAATAACTTTGCCACCGACAGGGCTGTGACTCCGCCTTCACAGCTGCTGGGAGGGCGAGGAAGGACCACAAGCCATAGCGACCTCTGAGGCAAAAGGCACATCCCATCGCCTCGCTGTCGCTTGCCCACAGTGGTAGCTATGGGGCTAAAAAGAAGGAAAATTAATAATGAGAGAAACCTCCACCTGGGCTGGAGAAGTGAGTGGGAGCGGACGGACCCAAAGGAGAAATTGTCGTTGGAGGATCTGTTGAAATGATGTAACTGGGAAAGGTACCAGAGGATGGGAGGAGGGATAAAATCCTCTCCTCCTCTGTCCCCCCTAGGCTCAGCTGTGGGAACCAGCTCCAGTTCCCTTGTCCTGGCTTTTCTTTCTTTTGTGGGATCAACACGTCTGCATGAAATGCATCCACTCTCCTGCCTGATTCCATCAGACCCACTGCGTGCGGAGGATTGGGTTCCAGGCCCCTGAGACCAGAGATGTGACGTAGGATTGCCTCATGCGGCGCACATACAAGCTGGCAGCCTCACTGCATGTTCAGGTGGCTAGCCAGTAAGACAGGATTCCTCGGAAAGCTGCCTGTGCTGAGAGCCACTGCCAGGGGGATACTGCCAATGCGGCGGGAAGCTCTTGTGATGCTCTTTGGGGATTCCCAGAGACGATTCCACAGAAGATCAAGTACTAGCTTAGAGTCAAAACGGCTTTAAAGCTTTCAGTGAAAATCCAAAGGCAGGGCTCCTAATGCACCTTCCTAGCTTTGTGGGAACTGGGGCGGGGCAGAACTGAAGGCCAGACAGTTTGAAGTAATCAAACAGAAATGGTGTTTGCTGGAAAGCAGAGATTTGCTCCAAGTGCCAGCATTCTGCTGGGATTGGCTGGCTAGCTTCCACAAAGAACCTTACTCAGACATTTGCATTTGCATCTCGAAGCAAAGCCGCGCTAGGCTGGGGTGGGTGTGGGGCAGGTGCCCAGTTGAGTGGCAGCGGCGATGGGCAAGAGAAAGCATAGTAAAACCAGGGCACGCCCCAACAGGGGCAGCGTCTCTCTCCCCAGTGTGCCTGTGCAGGGGATATGGGCACTGCCATGTCCTGACCCTGCCGGGGCGCCCCAGTCCCTGGAGGTTTCCATGCTGTGAGACGCTATCAAAAGACTTACTAAAGTCAGGAGACAGCACATCTCCTCCTTCCCCACTGCCCACCAGGCTTGTTACCCTGGCAAAGAAGGATGTTCGGCTGGTTTGACACAATCTGTTCTTGACAAATCCCTGTGGACTGTTATTTATCACCCTATTATCTGCTAGGTGCTTACAAAGCCCTTGTTTGATTATCTGCTCCATTATCTTTCCGGTACCGAAGTGAAGCTGACTGGTCTGTAATTCCCTGGGTTGTCCTTATTCCCCTTTTCATAGAGCGGTGCTATACTCACCCCTTTCCAGTCCTCTGGGCTCTCTCCCGTGCTCCAGGAGTTTTTACAGACTTGTCCTTCAGAAACACATGTCTGAGCCCTGGGAATAAAGCCTTGTCCACACTGGCAGGTTTCTGCGCTGTAACTCCCGAGGTGTACACACTGCCAAGCCACTTAGTGCGCAGAAACTGCACAGTTGCAGCACTGTAAAAAAACCACCCCAACGAGAGGCGTAGAGCTTTCTGCGCCGGGGCTACAGGGCCGCGGTGCCAGTGTAGACACCCTGGTCGATTACAGTGCTGCGATTGGCCTCTGGGAGGTGTCCCACAATGCCTGTTCTCGCCTCTCTGGTCATCGTTTGAACTATACTGCCCTGCCCTCGGATGACCAACCGTGAGCCCCACCCCTTAAAGTCCTTGGGAATTTTGAAAGTCCCCTTCCTGTTTGCTCAGTGATGCGTGCAGTGGTCTCAGCGCAGCTTTCCAGGTGGCCATGCCTGCTCCACACTTTCTGGGCCAGATTTAAATTGCCCCTGAATTCAGTGGAGCTGTACCGATTTATACCAGCTCAGGCTGTGATCCCTGGCCATCGCTGCCACTTGGTTCCAGGGCCAGGCCAGCACCAGCCTGTCAGATCCGCCATGCCCCAAGGACTTGTTAGAGCGAGCTCCTCCTAGTGATCCTCCTGCTCCTCACTGGAAAACTGGACACGCCGCGTGGTCAGAGGTGGGGGGTGGAGCAGATGCTGGCTGTGGGAAGGGAGGGAGGCAGCGGTGACAGAGGGAGGCAATGCCCCAGGAGGAGGGCGAGAGCTAGGCACACACTGACCCAGCAGCAGGGCAAGAGGAGGCCCCGATGGAGGCCTGCAGCAAGCCACGGCTAGCTCGGAAGTAACCCTGCCTATTGCCCACCTCGTTCCGGCCCCGGCTCCCTGCTGCTCCCAGAGCCGCCTGAGGCTTCGGTTCCAGCGGGAACGTCGGCGGTGTGGATGTTGTGACACGATAACTTGAATTCCCCTTCAGAGCAGGAGCCAGTTATCTCATCTCCATGTCCCATAGCACTGAGCTTTCTGCCGTACGAAAGGAACAAAGAATTCAGTTCAATTAAGCTGTGGCAAATCCAGCCGCGCCGTCAGAAGTCAGCTAACGCCAGCAGCGGGTGAAGGGGGGTGACGGTTGCTCACGGCACCACTGTGAAAAAGCCCGAAGAGGCAGACGTGTTCTGTGCTTCGTCCAGTCAGAGATCAGCCTCGTGCCGTCCGTGCACCGTGCAGCCACGGGCGCAGGCCGCAGGCTTTCAGGTCCACCGCAGCTCTGCAACGCTCCCTGTCCCACGCCTTGCTCACTGGCGCCGGATCGGCCCCTGTGTTAATTCAAACGATAGCAGGTCCCTGTGCAAGCTGTTCCCTGTCTGCGGAGCCCTCCAGGAGCAGAGATTTCTCCGGGCGCTCGTCAGAACATTGGGTCCACACACTTCGCTTCCATACCCAAGTCCTGGGCGTGGAAGAAGTGAGGGGAGTCTGCTGGGGGGTGGCTCCGGGCCTCGCGGACATGTTTGGTGGTGTTGTGGCCTGGAACTGGCGGGGTCCAGTACCCACGTCCCCTGGGTCTGACTCAGTAACGTGCCGGCTGGATTCCCCTGTGCGCCCAGTCTGACCAGGCTCCTCTCTGTGCTTCCCTTCCCAGCCTGAACCTGAGCAACAGCGACATCCTGACCATTTACGACGGGGACGAGCTCACGGCCCGGATCCTGGGGCAGTACGTTGGCAGCAGTGGCCCCCAGAAGCTCTACTCCTCCACCCCCGACCTCACCATCCAGTTCCACTCCGACCCCGCGGGCCTTATCTTCGGGAAGGGGCAGGGATTCATCATGAACTACATAGGTAGGTGTGCCGGGGGGGCTGCCCCGTCCAGCCAGGGCCTCCACTGCAATCTGCTCTTGGGGCAGTGGGGGGGCACTGCGATCTGCTCTTGGGGCAGTGGGGGGGGCACTGCGATCTGCTCTTGGAGCAGTGAGGGGAGACACTACGATCTGCTCTTGGGGCAGTGGGGGGGCACTGCAATCTGCTCTTGGGGCAGTGGGGGGCACTGCGATCTGCTCTTGGGGCAGTAAGGGGGCACTGCGATCTGCTCTTGGGGCAGTGAGGGGGGACACTGCGATCTGCTCTTGGAGCAGTGAGGGGGGGCACTGCGATCTGCTCTTGGGGCAGTGGGGGGGCACTGCGATCTGCTCTTGGGGCAGTGAGGGGGCACTGCGATCTGCTCTTGGGGCAGTGGGGGGGCACTGCGATCTGCTCGTGGGGCAGTGAGGCTGGACACGTTGCATCTGGGTGTGGCGTCTGCCAGGGTCTGCGACTCAGTGAATTCTAACCCAGAATTTGGGGTGGTGAGTGAGGGGATGCAGGTTTTCCGATGCTGAGCTACCTCACCCAGGGCAGGCAATGGGCCCCAGGGCTCTGGTGCAGCTCAGCCGAGCCATGCGCTAGCCCTGGGCAGGCTGTTAGAGCAGCAGAGGCTCCCTGTGCTCCTCTGAAACCCGTAGCCACTATTGCCTACATCCCCCAGGCAATGGCCACCTGCTACAACAGCCCTCTGTGGCTACTGTCCCTGGACTTCTGCCAGCCCTGCAGGCCCCCATGGGCTGGGCCAGACAGCGCTGCCAAACTGCAGTACCGCACCGGCCATGGGGAAAGGCCAGAGTGACGCTCACTGCCTCAGGATTGGGGGTGGGAGGTGCTTGGTGCTGACTGACGGCTCCCTGACTCCGTGGGGATAGCCTGGCCCCTTGGCCTTACCTTGGGCCGGTCTCTCATTCCCACCTTCTAAACCCTCTAACTCCCTCATTCTGCACACACCACCTAGTGTCCTCCTGGCTTCCCCGATGCATGGCGGGGGCTGGCCCACTGCACAGGATGGGTTGCACTAGCATGGCTGTGGGAGTGCTTTGGTCAGGCTCATCCGTTGGTCCCTCAGCACCGACCCAGGGTGGTGATGGGCTACCCAGTACCACGTGTGCATTGCAACGCTCCAGCTGCATCCAGAGCCCCGTTTGTGCATACACAGAGTGCCCGGCTTGCACACACGCAGAGCGCCCGGCTTGCACACACGCGAGTGCCCGGTTTGCACACGCGCAGAATGCCCGGCTTGCACACACGCAGAGTGTCCAGTTTGCACACATGCAGAGCGCCTGGCTTGCACACACGCAGAGTGCCCGGTTTGCACAAGTGCAGAACACCTGGCTTGCACACACGCAGAGTGCCCAGTTTGCACACGTGGAGAGCGCCCGGCTTGCACACACCACGCAGAGCGCCCGGCTTGCACACACACAGAGCACCCGGCTTGCACACAGACAGAGCACCCGGCTTGCACACACGCAGAGCACCCGGCTTGCACACAGACAGAGCACCCGGCTTGCACACACGCAGAGCACCTGGCCCCCCTCCAGGAGCTGGCAGTGGTGCTCAGCGAGCATTTCTCCTTCCCGCCTGCATGCACTATTACAGCAGCAGAGAATGAGATACAGTGCAGGTCAGCTGTGATCTGCAGGGCCCCTTCCGTAAAGCGCCGCACTGCGTCTGTGGACACAGCGATCCGCTTGAGTGTCTTAAAGTCACAGACCTTAGGAACGTAGGGGGCAGGAAATAATACGGTGGAGCAAATTAGCCCTGAACTGTAAGTGCTGCGCTCAGCTAGCGCTGCTTTCACAGCAGTTGTGAAAACTCAAACCCTTCGGGATCAGCTGCCTGCAACTAGCTTCTGCTAAACTTACACTAATGCTGACAAACTGCGTTTAGCCTCCAAATCAAGGCAAATGTACCAGGCGGCTTTGGTTAGCCGGGAATTCCCCATGGCCAGCCCCGTCCTTTGGGGATCTGGGCCCAGGAGGCTATTTCAGCTCCTCGTTAACGATGGGACAGATCGTTAACAGGAGGGCAGCAATAGTCAGGTGTACAGACCCAGGCACACCGCTTGCCTGGGCAGTGAAGGGACGCTTAGGAAGCGCCGCCCATTTCTGAAACTCGTTAGGGTCTAGCGGGATTTTTGAAGCCTCTAAACCCAGCCCTAACCCGGTGCTGTGCTGATCACACTGTGCTGTGACGCTCCCGCTGCTGACCATGGCACCAGCACCGCCAGGGCTAGCAAATGGCCGGCTGTATGCTTTTCACATTCAGAGCTGGAAGGCTTCTGGGTCATCAGCTTCACTTTGTAAATCAAATAACCCCTCTCCGGGCACCCTGTGCAGCACCGAGAAAGGTCGCCTCCTGTTGGTGAGAAAGCAAGCAGGCAGGCCAAGGGGCAATCTGTGCAGATCGTTAAGTACTAGCCAGCATCTTTCTGTGGCTACAGAGGTCTCAAGGAACGACTCGTGTTCAGACCTGCCTGAAATTCAGAATGGGTGGAAGACCACATCACACACAGCGCTAGTGAGAGGGGCCAAGATCACCTACCAGTGTGATCCAGGATATGACATCGTAGGAAGTGACACGCTCACCTGCCAATGGGACCTCACCTGGAGCAGCGACCCTCCGTTTTGTGAAAAAAGTAAGACAACCCCCCCCATACACACATTGCTTGGTATTGCTGGGTTCATGCACACAGTCAGCCAGGTCCAAAGCCCATTCAGATCAATGGGGAGCTTTCCTTTGACATCTCTGGACTCTGGATCAGACCCATTGAATGTCAGGGTGCATGTGAAATGGGACTCGGTTGTGCTGAACACATGCCGAATAAAGCGTTTTCCAACCTCCTTCACGTGACTTTGCCAGTGGACTCCACACCAGTCCATTTCAGAGCTACTGATCTGTTTATCTGCCCCCACTGCCTGCCTTCCTGTTTTGCTGCTTGTCCTGTGTCACGTTCCTGTGAGGAGTTACAGAACCTGTTTGTCTCTAGTTATGTACTGCACAGACCCTGGGGAAGTGGACCACTCGACCCGTTTAATTTCTGATCCAGTGCTGCTGGTTGGAACCACCATTCAATACACGTGTAACCCAGGCTTTGTACTGGAAGGAAGTTCCCTTCTTACGTGTTACAGCCGCGAAACAGGAACTCCAATCTGGACATCAAGGCTACCCCACTGTGTCTGTAAGTTGGGCTCCGTGCTCTATGGTGTTGCAATTATTTCTCTTCTCGTGGCTGCAGTTTTACTTTACTCCTTGTTATCTGAATTGATTTGCAAGTTTCCCACTGGAAATTCAGAACCCGCTGGAGCAAGCAGCGGATGAGCCCAGGGTCCCAGCAGACAGGCCGTTCTGTAAGCACCAGACATACTGAGCCAGGCATCAGACACCATTGCTCCTATTCTGTTACCTCCAGTTTCCTCCAGGTTTTTTCCTCCTTTCAACAGCTAGATCTTTAGGGATGTTCTCCCTGCTATAGCCCCAGATGCCGTACACTAGATACCATGTGGGCCGCACTGGTCCCATCCATCCAGCAGGCCTTTTCTTTGTTGCCGGAAGTTTGAAGAATCCCTTCCTACTCACCAGCAATTCAAAGCAGTTAATAATTCAAATAACCAGGGTCTAGAATGAGAGAATAAGTAAAAGCTCGTTAAAGAGGCTGACGAGCAGCAGTGTAATAGAAACACCCCTGATAGCAGGTCTCTCTGCAACAGCAGAGCAGGCAGCGCCTGCTGCTGAAATCACTGTGGGTTTTGTTCTGTGGCCTCCCATCTCGTTTGCAGAAGACCTGTGTCACCCCATCTCCCTGCAGGGGTGCTACCAGCGCCTGACCCTGCCTGCTAATGGGGTCCTATACTGCCAGAGCGGAAGGCAATGTTGACTGGTGCAAGGAAGGTGAAGAAACACAATATCTTCCCTGCTCAGCAGCTCCTGCCACTTTGTCCCCCAGCTCCTGATCTAGAGCAAAGGCCACCCCAGCTGTACGCTGGCTGTTACCACCAGCAGAGCTGGTCAAATCCCTATTACTGTGAGAAAGTGCTGCCTTGATTTCATTTTGCAGGGTTCAAAATTGACCCATTTTTCAGTTTTCCCCCATTTGTCATTAATATTACTTTCAAAATTGGGGAGGTGTCAACGTTCCTTGTCATTTCAATGGCCATTGCCAGGATTTTTCAGTCAAAACTTGCGAAAGGGGGCCAGGAGATGGCAGGCCATTTTGTAGGTGCTGACCATGTCAGCTGTTTTCATGAAAAGATCAGTGGTGTCTTTTTTTTTTTTTAAGGCCATTTTCAATGAAAAAACGTATTAAAATGGTTCAAGCAGTGCAAGCTCCAACAAGGGGGGTGAAAACCCTGCTCACCCCAGGAGAGATATTCCTCACACCCAGGGAGCATGCTGCTTCAGTGAGCCAGTGCCCTTGTCCCTACAGGCACCGTTCGTGACCACTTTCCCTTCAGTGATCCAGCCAGGCCTCCAAGACACCAAGTATCACCAGCCCCAGCTAGTCAGAATCATGAGCTGGACCCCAAAGATCATGAGACTGGCTTAAAAATCCTGAGGTTTTAAAAAACGATAAATGGGGGAGGGGTGTTTTTATTGGTTGCCAGGACTTTGAAAAATGCAAGCTGAGAGTCTCGTGTAAATCACCTGACTCCGGGAGCTGGGGCTTTTAAGAGGAGTGCCAAATACCACGAGAGACATGATCAAATCACATGAATTGGCAGCAGTGACGCTGCATATTACTTCTCTTGGGAATCTTTCCAGAGGCCATGTCGTGTATTGGGGGGGGGGGGGAAGGCGTGGCGGGCGATGCATGAACTCCTGTCATTTGCTGGGGAGGGCGCCAGATCTGCGTAAGTGTCTGTGATTTTGCCATGCTCTCGCTCCTGCAGGATACAAACCCAGTAACCTGTACCATAAATGGCAAATGTCCTTTAGCTGGAGGAGGCCTGTAATATGGTGTGGAAGATCCTGAGCTCGCACCTTGCTACTGACCAGGCAGCTGTGCAACCACAGGCTCCTTACACGAGGGAGCTAGAGGGCCAAATCTAGGAGGAGCGCTGTCACCCCCCCTTTTGCTGCTGCCTGTCTCCTTCCTTTTAGCATGCGCCCCATTCCGGTGCCCAGCCACAGCCTTTGCCTGGCAGCGGCTGGACAAGTCAGTGAGCTAATGGCAACGATCATCTCCCCCCGCTGGCGTTCTGTAGCCACTACTCACTGCCTTACTGGAGTCCTCGGCTCTGCCCTGCATCCTCGGGCGCACAAGGGGAAGGGGCAGCCTCCTGGACCCTGGGTGACAGTCAGTGGTTGGCCTGGCACCAGAAATGCTGGTGTTGGGTCAACACCCAGCCTGGGCAGAGCGCAGGTCGGGGTTTAGCTACTGCTTCAGCCCCACTCAGAACCGGGAGAAAATAAAACCAGAAGTAGAGATAAATGTACCTTCATCCCAACTCTCTGCGCCTGGACCAGAGCAGCTGCCCCAGTGCCGCAGACTGCTCAGCGCATGCCCACGGGGCTCCTAGCACCTTTACAGGGACACACAGGGCGCCCCAGAAAGTGCTGGCTAAGAGCTGACGGTGCCCTTGCCCCGCTCACTTGCAACCTGCCTGTTCCATGCAGCACCCAGTCTCTGCTCCCTCTGCTGGACACTTAGCCCAAGCCAGCTTCCCCCCTAAGTGTTTGATTTCATAGCAAGAGACAAGGGGGGAGGGAATAGCTTTTACTGGACCCACTTCTGTTGGTGAGAGAGACCAACTTTCCGGCGGCAAGGTATTCCCGGCATCACAGCTAAGTGCAAGGTGGAACAGATAGTTTAGCATAAGTAGTCGGCACATATTGGAAGGGCCCATTCGAGGTGGAGTGGCCTGTTAACACCAGCAGTCATAGGATAAAAAGAAGGGGTAAGGGGGGTTCCGGATTGTAAACAGTTGTGTAAAAAGCTAAGGAAAAGCTTTGGGCCAGATCCCCAGCCGGTGTCAATCGCCCATCACTCCACTCTGGTCAACGGAGCAAAGTCTCTTTGCAGTCACGCTGCTTTGCTGGCTGGGCACATCTGGCAGGGCCGCCCGCTCTCTGCCTCTCACGCCCTCTCCCTGCAGAATGCCACCTTGGGCTTGTCTGAAACCCCATCTGGTCCTGGAGTTTGCTGTGTCGTTTTAAGTAGCTTCAGCGCCCCCCATCATCCTCTGGGCAGAGGCAAGACTCGGCCCCACTTGCCTGATGAGACCCTTTGGCATTCTGCAAAGGCTGCGCAGGCTGGGTTGGCTATCACAGTGCTCATCGCTCTGCAGGGCCTGGAGACCAGAATCAGCAGTCGGTTTGTATCTGCTCTATGGAGGCCCGGCCTGTAGACAGAGTCCCAGGCTGATCTCTGACATGCCTATCAGTTCTGCCTTGGCATTTCCGCTGAGTAGCCACTTCCTGCAACCCTTGTGTGGATCAGGTTTGTTGTCGTAGCACATCCTGAAATTCAGGAGTTCGCTCCATAGCCAGTGTGAGGAAGAGAGAGCAGCACTGGGAAATCACAGCTCCATTTGCCAGCGCACTTTGTTGTTTTATTCCTGTGTGTTCCGGAGGAGGGCTTTTGCTGATGTTCCTAGTTCTCCCGCTCATCCTTTCTCTGGTGCCATGACAGAGAACAGCGATGCTAGATTATTGCCAAAGAGCTCAGATGTCCCTTCATAGAATTAATGCTTCAGGTCCCACTATTTCCTATGGGAATAAGTCTGTGCCCAGCTCTGGAGTGTGTGTATATTTTCGTGGTGATGGTGACTGTATAATACCAGTATGCAGTGTACTTGTAGTTGTGTCGGTCCCAGGATATTAGCAAGACAAGGTGTGGGAGGTAATATCTTGTATTGGACCAACTTCTGCTGGTGAATACCAGAGCACAAAGTTCACCTTCTTAGACACTTAACAGCTGTTGAGCGGACTAATATACCAGGCTATTGCCTGACATACTGTTCCTCTTTAGCCAAATGTAGTTGGTGAAGGTGAGGAAAAAATAAATCCAGTGATTACTGTGGCTACGGCTTAGATCCCACAGTACTGGACTGACGGCTAGGTAAACGCTCGGGACAGGCAGAAAAAGCGTGACTCTCACTGGGATGTTTCTTTTCAGCTGAAGAGTCCCTTGCCTGTGATAATCCAGGATTACCTGAAAATGGCTACCAAATACTCTACAAACGCCTTTACTTGCCAGGCGAATCCCTGACGTTCATGTGTTATGAAGGCTTTGAGCTAATGGGCGAGGTTACTATCAAATGCATTCTGGGCCAGCCGTCCCACTGGAGCGGACCCCTGCCCATCTGCAAAGGTAACGAGCTTTCTGAGACAGCTGGAAAACAAGACCACACTTTGGGAAGGGGCTGGAATCCACCGGGATTTTGCAGGTGTCAGTTGGTTCCCGCCACGCCAGAGAATTAGCTCTGAGCAGCAACCTCCTCCAGCACGGAGATTTCCCCATTCTCACCGCCATTAAAAGGCAGCAGAGCGTGTCACTGCAGTCCCCTCCTTAAGAGCTCCTTCTTCTGTTTTACCTTCAGCCCTGAAAACAAACAGCTCTCCAGGTGTCACCCAGGCTCTCTGACGCATTGGTGTTGCCAGGTTTCCAGCCACAGGCATCGGAGATTTTGGTAGTTGTTACGGATTTATCTCTAAGAGGTTCTGCCCGCCCGGGGGAGGGAATCCATCTCAACCCCTTCCTAGTGAACTGTGTCGGAAGCTGCTAACTAGCAGCAGTTGCCTAGCACGTGGCAGACGGGGCTGGGGGAGCAGGAATGGTCCCCAGAGTGTCCAGAGGGGTCTGGATTCTGCCCCAAGTCCGGTGAACACTTTGTTCCTGCATTTAACATTTCTCTACGTGTACCGTTGTGATTCTGCCTTGGGTCACGAGTTGATGACAATGGCCATAACCCTTGGCCCAGAGGAAGCCTTGCTTGGTGAACTGGCCAGTTTTCAGTTTGAGTCTATTTCATGGACACAAGGAGGGACCTCCTGGTAACACACTAAACAGCAGGGACTAACCACCACTCAATTTCTTGTGAATTGCCCAGTAACAGTGTCCTGGAACAGCAGCGTATTTCCAGGCTTTTGCAGATTGCTCAGGAGAGGATAATGTAATTCCCCTGACCCCATGCTTTGCTTTGCAGCTGATTTGCCCTGTAGTTATATGGCACTTGTTGTAAGGCCAGTCCGGGAATGCCTTCGATGGGTGCAGAAAGGCCAAAAGCATCCAAAGAGCTCAGTGTTGGTGGCATGGTTTGGGGTCTGTGGAGAGAAGCAGAGACTCCAAATGGGGGACTCCCCGTGCCCACGTGCTGATGGAAGAGACCTCTGGGGTGTGTCACTGCAGAGGGCAGGGGCCTGGGTGTGAATGGGAGGGGAAGTTGAGAAGGATGCACAGGGACACTCATGCGGGATGCCTACCAGAACTTTATTTCCTCTCTCTCCTAAAACAAGGACGAGAGGATATTCAAAGCAATTGAAAGGCAGCAAATTTAAAATTGATGCAAGGAAATCTCCTTTTACCCAGCATGGGATTAGCCTTTGGAACTCACTGTCACAAGATGCCATTGAGACCAAGAGTAGAGCAGGATTCAAGAAAGAAACAGACACTGATATGGATAATGAGAGCAGCCACAGTTAAATTAGACAGGGCGGAAAATATTAATGAAGGTTATAAACTCTCGTGCTCAGGGCATGAGGCGACTGCTCCTGACGGGGTTGCAGGAAATGTCCCCAAAGGGCAAAAAGCAACAGAGGGTCCTGTGGCACCTTTAAGACTAACAGAAGTATTGGGAGCATAAGCTTTCGTGGGTAAGAACCTCACTTCTTCAGATGCAAGTCATCTGAAGAAGTGAGGTTCTTACCCACGAAAGCTTATGCTCCCAATACTTCTGTTAGTCTTAAAGGTGCCACAGGACCCTCTGTTGCTTTTTACAGATTCAGACTAACACGGCTACCCCTCTGATACCCAAAGGGCAAGTCATTCCATAATCACCCACGATGGGCTTTCTGGCACCTTTCTTGGAAGCATTTGAAACAAGCCACTGATGGAGAAAAGAGAGCAGACAATTGCCCATCAGATGTTCCTATGAAAGTGCTCAGTGAGCTTCCCCTGAAGGAGGAGATCCAGGGGGGTTCCTTATGCTGCTGGGAATGTCCTTCTGGCTAGTTCTAATTTCTGGCCTGGGGGCACTAGAGTTTTCACAAAGAGGGAAAACAGTAAATCCACCTAAGGGAAATGTGGGTATTTTTCATGTTTCACACGAGGCTGCCAGCCCCCATGACCATCTCGAACCCTGCCAACGATTCCCAATTTCTCTTGCAGTGAATCAAGACAGCTTTGAACACGCTTTAGAAGGTGAGTGAAATGCATTTGCTGGAAAATCCCAGTCAGGCAGAGCACATGTCTGGCACCGCCCTCTGGAGAGTGCAGCGCCTGCATTTGGTCAGACAATGCAAACAAATTTGCACCAAGTATGCATTGCAGCATTGACATTGCTCTGCAGTTCAGAAATGAGGGACTCTGGAACGCAGCTGGGCTGACCGCTCTGCCTGGGAGGGTGTCACGTGCCCTCAGTGCAGGACTCTTCAGAGCGATGGAATATTTGGGGAGGTCCTCTGGGCAGAAGGGCTTGATCTGAGGCTTTGAGTACTCGTGGTCACCCATTGGGGCCTGCAGCTAGGACCACTGGATAGCAATTGCATTTCAGACAATAAAATCTCTCTTTCACCTGCCCATCTCCTGCAGGGCACCTCAAGGCCCCACTTTGTGCTCCCAGCTGATAAGGGACACTAGACAATAGATGGGGTTGGTTTGGGCTGGTGAAGAAACCCGCCCGGGGGGGGGGGGGGAGGCAAGTGGGGCAATTTGCCCCAGGCCCCCACGAGAGTTTTTCGGGGCCCCTGGAGCGGGGTCCTTCACTCGCTCCGGGGGCCCCAGAAAACTCTCGTGGGGCCCGGGCCCCCGGAGCTTCTTCCGCTCCGGGTCTTCGGCGGCAATTCAGCGGCGGGGGGTCCTTCCGCCCCGGGACCGTCGCCGAAGTGCCGGGTCTTCAGCGGGAATTCGGCGGCGGGGGCCCCCCACCGCCGAAGACCCCAGGCCCCCTGAATCCTCTGGGTGGACCTGAAGAAACCTGGGTCTTATGGTTACATTTCAAACAAGCATCATTCTGCAGCTGGCCACAGAGACAAGGCAGTACCATGAGGGGAGGGAAAGGTTAGGAGGGAAGCAGAGCCCAAGAGCGCGGGGGGGGGAAATCCCAAACGTTGGCCTATGGGAACATAATGAATATTGTGTTTTCAGTAGCAGAAGCTGCCGCAGAGACGTCGCTTGAAGGGGGAAACATGGCGTTAGCCATATTCATCCCAGTGCTGATCATCTCACTACTGCTGGGGGGCGCATACATCTATATCACAAGGTGGGGACCCACTGTAACAGCAACACTAACCAGGGATCTCTGAGCGCTGGGCAAACAGCAGCTCAGAAGCCTCCCAGTGCCCTCTGCCCAGTGCTGTGTTCCTCCCGAGAGGGAGCACCCAGCAGCTACCCCTGGACCCTGTGGGTGCTGAGGGGCCAGGCAGCTCTGATAATTAGGCCCTTACCTCGCAGTATTTGCTGCTGGTATTGCGTGATCTCCGTGCTGAGCAGTGAATGCAGGCGGGAGAGCAAAGGGGAATGGGTGATTTGGGAGCGTGACTGTGGGTTGCCTTGCTCCATTGGCTTCACCACTCCACATGCGCAAGCCATTGGGTTCTGCGTTGTTCCGACCCAGCGAGGTGACTTCTCTGTCTTGCGTCTCTTTTTCTCAGATGTCGGTACTACTCCAACTTGCGCTTGCCCCTCATGTACTCCCACCCATACAGCCAGATCACCGTAGAGACGGAGTTTGACAATCCAATTTACGAGACAGGGGTGAGTTGGCCTTTCGGTGCCTCAGTTCTCTCCATCCGTACATTACGTTAAACTGAAGGTGAAGGCTTGGCGCAAACTCACAGCAAGAGGGAAGGTTACGAAGCCCCCTCAAGGTCCCTCCTGAGAGAACATCTCTTCTTCTTATCGCCCTCTGTGTCCCGGTGGGCAAACGATGCAGCGGGTCAGCCAGAAAATCAGTCTTTAGGGGAGTTTCAACAGCACCAGCATTTCCACCCCACCCTGGGGACAGGGTGAGCCAGACAATCAGAGCGAGGGGCGTTAGAGTTTAGCCAAGGAGGGTCTAATACCCTCCTGCTGACTGCTGGGCTCCCCTCTCCTGGCCCTTTGGCGTGTGAGACTCCCCCAGGCGCAGCTATGACCCCTGAGGTCTAAAGCAGGGGATGTGAGTGGCTCTGTGGAGTCTGCAGTGACACGACAGGCTCGTTATGGGGCAGGTACAGCAGTTACACTGAACTAGTTCCCCCAACGGGTCTCTGAGCTAAGCCCAGTGCCAGGGGAAACTGCGGGGCCTGCTGGAAGTCCTGTCCTCACCTCCTGCAGCTGCTTTGCACAATGGCTTCTGCCTAACTTCTAACTAGGAGAGCGCCAGATCCTGCCAGGTGCTGAGCAACCAGCTCCCGTTACATGGGGCGAGAGTCTCACAGCCAAGCTCTGAGTTCCATGTTAGGACAATGGGCATGTTTGAGCAGCCAGGTGTGTGTGTCTGGGGGCATGAGAAATAAGGCAGTGCCTTGGCGTGAGTTAGGTCTTCAAATCAGTGTTGCCTACTCTCAGTTTTATCACGAGCCTCACAATATTTGGTATTTGACTCAGAGCCCCAGCTCCCACAGGCCACAGATTGCATGAGAATCTCAGCTTTCATTTTAAAAAGTCAGTTTCCAGCCCCTGTGGTTGTGAAGAAAAGCTGGAAAATGTGACCCAAGTGTGACCCAAAGGCTCCGAAACTGGAAGGCAGAGTAAAAGACCCCAAATGTATTATCTGTTTAAACCTCATGATTTTTAAACCAATCTTGTGATTTTTGGGACCTGATTTATGGTTTCTGAATGTCCGGGGTTGGCCATACTGTTGTCTCCATGAGAAAACTGTACCAAATAACGAATCAGTTTAGAAACGGGTCTAGTTAAATTGACATCGCCCTCTTGCACAGGCCCTCTTAAATAGAAATCAAAGGGAGACACCTGGGGTTTTGAACCCTTTAACTACATCAGCTTCTAAACCAATTTAATGAAATCAAGCCAGTTTTCTTGCATTGACAAGGCCTAGATGTCACCTGGGTCTGATCTCACATAGACCAGGGCTGATTAATGTGGGTGGAAACCCAACCATTCCTTTAAACGTGTTTTTTCTTCTTTTTAGGAAACAAGAGAATATGAAGTTTCAATATAAAGACAGTGATACGAGAGTCTCCAAATGTGAACTTAATTCACTCCAATAGAACTTCCTCCGTAACTAATCCAGAGACCATGTGGAGTTTAATTGGAATCCTGGACCTACTCTTGTCTGTCCTTTTGCCTCTTTATTGATGATTTCACTGTTTTCTTCGCTGTATTTATTCTATTTAACTTGAGATAGATGTGTTCAGAGTGTTCCCAGCAGGCTGTACTCCGCTCCCTGGGTGTACCAGAGCTCTGAGGACCAGTGCAGAGTTACCAGTCCACACATGAAGGTGGGGAGGTGCAAGGATCAGCTGGCCCCATCCCGCAGCAGCGACAGTCTCCAACTCTGCACTGGCCACACGCAAAGAGATTTTACGTTTTTCGTGGTGTTAAAAATTAAAATGTCTCCATGCAAGATCCTGCAGTTAACTGCCAAGAGCTGGGTTAGACACAGAGCTTGCTTCCTTGGTATTATACATAGAGAGTCTTTCTGAGCACTGTCCTAAGCCTAACTACTGCCCACACATTTCCGGTTCTCCTAGAGTTTGATCAGGCATCTGGTGCTACGCTCTCTGATTCAAAGAGCAGTGAGTAGAGGGAGCAGCCTCTCTCCTGGGGCCCATCTCAGGAAAGTTACCAGGCAGGTACAGCGCGATGCCCTCGGGTGTCTGGGGAGAAAGGGGAAGCAGAGACCAAACTAGCAAGTTACATGCTACTTGCTTGGCCCAGTTTGTTTTTAATCCTGGAGAGGCACATACAAGAACATGTGAGCTGCTGCAGAGAAGCCTTAACGTGTGCAACCAGCGATTGCTGAGCATATCAACCCCGGTCTGAGAGACCTTGGCAGACATGGGTAAAATCTTCTAGGGCTGTGTTTCTGCTACACTGGGAACAAACAGGCTTGCTTGTCTTCTGCTCACACCTGTTATTGCTCTTTAATAACATTTACTGTGGCCATTGCAAGGAATATGCAGTCTCTCTCAAAGTCTGAGTTCACCTTTTGCCCACTTTATTGTAAGTATCTCAGGGTAATAACGATGGAATACAGGATCCTATCACATGCTCTGGTTAATTTTGGAGCATTCGCCCTTCAAGGTTACGGTGCCCTCATGCAACTGGAAGAGTCCACTGTTCTTCTGGAATAGCTGCTCTGGGAAGGGCAGGTGGGCTGGTTAGTTAGCCACAACTCTGCATGAGAAGAGCCAGAGTCAGTCCTTCCTCCCATCTTCCCGGAGCATGCAAAACCAGCAGAGTGCATTTGATCAGATCTCAGCAGCATGGGAAGACTTTGTGGCAGCAACCAAACCACCACGTTCCTGTCATTCCAAACCCATTCCAGGGCGCTGCCACTACTCCGTGGCAGAAAACAGTGTCCAGTAAGCATTGTCCATTAAGAGCTGCACTGTCCAGCTTTGAGCTAACAGGAAATCAACTAGATTTGCACTCCGCTTGTGAGTCAGGCATTGGGCAAACCCCACCTGGAGAAGAGAGAATAGACTAGTGGGATGATTGTAGGGAAGAAAGTCAGGTAGCAAACCTTCCCTGACTTCAGCACAGGAGCCCAATCACTGGAGGAACATAGCAGGCAAAATAGAGCCTTTAGTAGCCACTTCCATCTTGATCTAACCCTGTGACAACTGGAATTCAAGCACCACATTCATATTCTTTGGTTTTGGAGAATAATATGTTCACATTTAACAAAACAAATGCTCAAATGTTTTCTTTTCATGGAAACATAAAGATTCACAAAAGGTTCCAGTGACTTAGTTACCAATATTTCTCTTCACAAAACTGGCGGTCACACAGGACCATTCCTGCTATCATTGGAGGGACAGCGACATTGTTGATGTTTCTTTGGCTGCTGGTGTCTTTTTTCTGTCTGTGTAGAATGGCAGTTATAACCATGACAATGTTTTCAAGTCCGTTTTAGTTTAGGGAAGGTTAGTGCATCTCTGCAGTTCTATGACTGAGACATTCGATTTTTTTTCCTTTGAAAAAAACAAAACTGAATGTGTATTTGTAATTTGTAAAGGTTAAAAAAAAAGAAAAACAAAAACAAAAAAAGGTGCCAGAAATGTACCAGGTATTTCATTTCTGTTCATATATGTCTGTTTTTATAAGAACAATGTGAAAATTGTTGGGATTAAATATTTTTGAACATGATACAGTACTTCCATGGGAAGCTCTAGAATTTAGTGTAACCTTAATACAAATTGTACTATATTTTTTAATGGTTGAAAATAAGTTTAACAAAAATTTGAGCCACAGAATATGCCTGTGCTTCAGCCTGTATTACATGCTGCATACACTTCAACGCTATCTGCCATGTGATCCGCAGGTCTCCATGGTTACACACCAGACCCTTCCATTGTCACATTCGTGAATGAGTCTGATCTGAAATGAGTGAATGGTGCAGAAGAGTCCCCCTGGACCCAAACCGTGAAGATTGATGTCTTGGGTCCATCTCACAGTATTTCAACTGTGGAGTTTTTCTCCAGAAAATTGGCACAGGTTATCCCCTGCAGCATATGAGCCTGGTGGCTCTCAGGGGCGCCTCAAGGCTAGATTCTAGTCACTGGGATGAGATTTGGCTCTCTGTGTTCTCCAAAGCCTACCCAGCCCAAATGAGTCTTCAGTTTCCTTTAGATTTGGTTTTACAAACTATCGAGATGCAAATCTCTTCATTTCCCCCTGGGAAGAAATACAGGAGCAACTGCTCCTTTGCTTTTCACTCTCAAGAGTGTATTACCACACTATCAGGGCAATATGCCGCCCTCTTTAGAAGAAGCTTGCTGTGCTACATAAATTCAGCGCATCAGGGCAGGCGGACGAATGGCAGGTAACCAGGAATGGAAGTGATCCCTTATTTAGTTACTATTTCCTTTCTATACATATATAAATATGATAGGATGGAGAGGTGGAAGGCCCCATGGCCGCTCACTTTAAAATGCCTTCCCTTGCCTCCTGCTGTGTTGCTTTAGTGCATTATTTAGCATGTTAAACCAAGCCTTCTGAGCAAGGGAAGCAAAGGGACCCTACCAGATGCATCTGTTTTCTGGGGCACAGAGCCTCTGCATTGGTCGTCTGGGCTCATCTGGAGGCAGTTTCCACTGGCTGAAGACTGGGAGAAATTTCAACCCTGCAGTAAACAGGCCCCACTCCCAGGGAAGAGAAGGGGAGACACATCTGCTTCCTGGGCTGGTTTGGCAGTGGATCTTTTACTGCTGGTGCCGTTAGCTAAGAGGCGTTTGCACTTTGTCCCGGGGCAGAATGAAAGCAAGTGGGAAATGAGACAAATGCCCTTGCCTTATTCATGGATGAAAACAACAGACCTTACCCGGTCGCCTCGCTGTTGAACATCACAACGTCCTGCCCCATGGGGCAGGGAAACACCCCTCGACCGTAGAGACTGGCTCCCTCTGGGAGTCAGTGTGGCCCAAACCATCCAACCCCGTGGGATCAGAGATTTGCGCTAGCCCTGGCAGAGTCTAGGACTTTCTCCTCAGTTGAGCTGGGACTCTGGTTTGGGTGCAGAGCTCAGAACATCTGCTGATGGAGCGCATACTCCATGAGGTCTGTGTTTCCGCTGTCAGCAGTCAGAAGGGTCAGTGGAGATAAAGGAGATCGACTGTCCGGAGGAGTAAGCGTGTGGCAAGCAGTACGTTCAACACTACTGTTCTCCTAAGGGCAGAATGACGTAGGACACTCTGCCCACCTGAGCCAAAGTCTGTCCAAGTCAATGGAAAGACTCCCACCAACTTCACAGAGTTTTGGATCAGGCCCTTAAAGCATAATGTTGACTAGGGAGGGATAGCAAAGTGTCTAAGGCAAATTCCACCAGTCTAGATTTTTTTGCTGTATTTATGTTGGTCTCCATTTCATATGTTCACAGTTTCAAAAACAAAGCCCAAGGTGGAACTGGATGGAAAAATGAAAACATTTTCTTATATAGTTATTTTTGGTTGATCTGGGGGCTTTAAAGGGAGAAGAGGTGCATATGCAGAACAGGGCAGTTCCAATGCACAGCTCACAACATTCCCTGTACGCCAGCAGGGACAGGCCGAACCCGAACTGTGCCACAGGTTTGCGTAGCGTTGTCTGTACTCGTGTACAGCTTTACAAGTGGTTTGCATGCAGTACAGCTGCATCACGGCTGCTCACCTGTCTACGATGCCTCTTGGTATTTTTTCATCCCAGGAGTCAGAATATCCTACTTTTGTTCACATGAACAATAATGGATTTGTAGGGCGACATAATGTATATTTTTCATGCAATTTTCTTGAAGGTAAACTACAATTTCTTAAATCTTAAATCTTATTCTTAAATCTGAATATGGGTGAACTTACTGTGTTAAGAGAAGCATTCCGGCAGTCATAACTCTCCCTCCATATTAATGTACAAACATACTTCAGCTCTGTCTGTGGTACTGTACCCTGAGTGCAATAAATTCCTCATTTTGCGTCAGGTCTGACCTCTCCTCATTTATACACTGCTGAGAATAACCATTTGCCCTTCTCATGCCTCTTTCATCTGAGGATCTCAAAGTGCTGGATGAATATTAATGAATTAAGGCTCACAACCCCTGTAAGTAGCTACTTTACTATCCCATGTTTCACCGATAGGGAAACTAAGGCATGGAGACGTTAAGCATCTTACTCAAGATCACCCAGCTGGGAGTAGAATTCACATGTCCTGTCTCCTGGTTCCGAGCTCTGATAACTAGGCACTGGAATCCATCCTATAGCTTCTAATAAGTGTGGACAATAGGAGTGTTGTCGCTGCTTTTGTAAGTTGGTGCTTTGTGACCTCTTTATTGTCGGCTGGCTTCCAGGTTTGGTAAAAATACTCAGCCCTACACCCTGAAAAATAATGAGCCTTGTGGGAGATGGCCCTGCAACTTGGCAGGCAGAATAATTGAATGGCTGATACGGGACTTGAGTAACAAAGAATTAAAGGAGAGTAATATAGTTAATGGGCTTATGGAAAAGAGATCTTGTCAATCTAATTTGATATCTTTTTTAATGAGATGACAAAGTTTGGTTGATAAAGATAATAGTGTTGATGTAATAGACTTCTGTAAGGATTTGACTAGGTACCACATGGCATTTTGATTACTAAACTAGAACGATACAAAATCAACATGGCACATGTGAAATGGTTTAAAAACTGGCTAATTGATAGGCCTCAAAATGTAATTGTAAATGGGAAATCATCATCAAGTGGGGTCCCACAGGGATTGACTCTTGGCCCTCCGCTGGTTAACGCTTTGATCCATGGTAATGTTTGCAGGTGACACAGAAGATCGGAGCAATGACAAATAATGAAGAGAACAGCTCAGGGATACAAAGCAATCTGGCTCGGCTAGTAAGCTGGGCACAAGCAAACCAATGTGTTTTAATCTGGAACTAAGACTGTACACCAGACTTACAGGATGGGGGACTCTCTCCTGGGAAGCAGGGACTCTGAAAGGACTTGGGGGTCATTGTGGATAATCAGCTAAACATCAGGTCCCAGTGCGAGTTTGTGGCCAAAAGGGCTAATGCGATCCTTGGATGTATAAACAGGGGACTCTTGAGTCGGAGTAGGACAGTTCTATTAACTCTCTATATGGCACTGGTGAGACTGCTGCTGGAATACTATGTCCAGTTCTAGCGTCGGCAGTTCAAGGAGGATGCAGATCAATTGGAACAGGGTTCAGAGAAGGGTCACAAGAATGATTAAAGGATTAGAAAACCTGCCTTACAGTGATAGACTCAAACAGCTCAATCGATTTAGTTCAACAAAGAAAAGGTTAAGGGGTCACTTGATCCATTCTATAAGTACCTACACAGGGAACCGAAATTTGAAAATAGAGGGCTCTTAAGCCAGCAGATAAAGGTATAACGAGATCCAGTGACTGGAAGTTGAATGTCGACATTGAGATTAGAAATACGGTGCAGTGAGTGTAATTAACCATTGGCTACCAAGGTTCATGGTAGAGTCTCCATCCATCACTGGCAATTTCGCAAAGCCAGATTGGCTGTTTTTCTAAAAGAGCTGCTCTAGTTCAAACAGGAATGAGCCCAGGGAAGTCCTATGGCCTGGGTTATGCCGAAGGTCGGATTTAGGTGATCACAATGATCCCTTCTGGCTTTATAATCTATCTCCCAAACCTGACATGTCTGACTGCATTGCCCCCAGGCTGCACATCACCACTAGCCTGGCCGAATTACCAGTGTGGGAGGGCAGGAGGCCCAGGGGATTTGGGACAGAGGAAAGGGACGTTGTGCAGCTGAAGGTTATTAGTGTTCGTTACACATGGATGTGCTTGACACAGTACAGGACCGAATACAGACAGCCCCTGCCCCACAGTGCTTGGCATGGTTTGGAAGGAGCGGGGGGGCTGAGGGGGGATTTGACTGGTAATGTCGGTAGTCGGGTTCCAGAGTCCTCACACTCACAAGAGCAGGATTAGAGCAATCAGAGTGCCGGGGAGGAGAACTCTGGCCCTTGGCTCTCTGGACCCCGGCTAATTCCCAGGCCACAGACATCTGGGGCCTGGCCAAAGGCTGAGGATTTGGTGGAGGCTGCCAGGGAGCCAGGCCAGGGAGGGTTTCTGGCTGCTTTTTCTTGGGGTTCCCCCCTAAGCCCCTGGCCTGAGCTCCCACAGGGCTTGTGGCCTGTCACGAGCTCCCAGCCAGCGGAGGGAGGTGGGTCCCTTGGGAAGGAGGAGAGCGGGGAAGCGTGTCTGGTGTCAGGGAAACCCCAGCCCCAGAGAGTGAACATGTCCCAGCGCTCAGTGCAGGGCAGCAGGAGGGGGCTTGGCTTGTTATGGGGAGGCCGAAGGGTGGTTCCTGCTGGGGGAAGGGAGAGCGTTCATCCCCAGTGCAGAACGCCACAGCCAGGCAGCTATGCTGGTCCCAAGGATCACGACAACGGGTGCATCTCAACGGCAGCTTCAGCTGAGGGGCTGGACGGTGGAGCTGACTGGCTTAAAGCTGGCAGGGAGCCGCTGTGTCCTGTCAGTGAGACCATCAAGGGAAATCGATGGGGCACCAGCGTTTGGGTCCCAGGATCTCAGACAAACGAGAACAAACGGGCCTGGCCAGATGCACACGTCCCTCCCCAGCAAGAGGGGGCCTCCCTTTAGACCCCTCTCCTCCAGCAATGGCCCAGCCATCGGGGCTGAGCCTGGGGTGGCTACGGCTCTGATAACTGGGGGGGGCGGCTTTCATGCACACAGAACCCACATGAGGGATGAGGGAACCCGGCAAGCGCTGTCCTTACAGCCACCAAATGTCTTCAGCAGCTCAGCCTAGGAGGCCCTGAGCCCTGTCCCTTCCCGCCTGCGTGAGTGGGATTCCTCCCCCTCCGGCGGCCCTAGGGCTAGGATCCCCCCTTCTCACATGCTGGGTCTCTCCCGACTCTGGCACTGTCCGTAATTTCTGCCAGTCACTGCTGGCCAGATCCTGCCACCCTTCCCCAGGCTGAGTGGTACCGGGCTCCGCAGTGGCTGGTTGACCCCCGGGGGGAGGCGCTATCGAACATGGCCATGGAACGAGGGGCAGGGCCTGGTCAGTCAGAGAGGCTCTTTGGAGTGGGAGGGAAATCCCATCGCACCTGAAGAAGGGGTGTGGGTGTCTCAACTGCAGGGGCTTTTCCTCTTCCCCACCAGTAAAGCAGCCTGGCTCGGAGGCCTCCAGAACAATGGCAGCGAGCTCTCCATTACACCTCAGCGTCACCTCGGCTTGCCAGAGCCCCGGCCTGGCCCCTACCGCTCCTCAGCAGGCTTTAGCTGGGAGCTTTCTCCCGAGAATGATCTGTTGGGGCAACAGCTGCCCAGGGCGGAATTCCAGGGATCGCTCTGACTCCCAAATCCGGCCGGAGGCACTGAGGTGACACAAGCCGCTGCTCTCTGGGGCACAGCTCGGACAGCGCCTGCTGCCCACGGCGTCTCTCACCCACGTGCTGCAGAAGTGCCTTTCTCCCTGTTTTGGAGTGGCACTAAAATTCCTCCTGGTAAAGTCACTGCCTGCGATTCCCATCCTGCCCCTATGCAGCCAAGCGAGCAGCTCTCCCACTGCTCCTGCTCAGTCTCCAGCCCCTTGCGTCAGTGCTGCAGCTGGGAAGGGAGGGGGTTGCTGTTATTTCTCCCTCTGCACAAAGTGCCCCAACGTTTCAAATGTTGGGAGAGAGAGAACCAGTCTCAGAAACACAAGCCACTGTTCCTAGTGCAGAGTGGGGCACTTGCCTGTCTACCTCTCTGCAGAGCCCTGAGACGTGGCGCACCATGGAGTTATGGGTGTGCAATGTGTAGCGTCAGCCCCAGAGCAGCATCGCTGGCTTGCTGCCCCCAGAGCTGGCTCCCCCTGCCCTGAGCTGCCCCAGACTCTGTGGAGTTGATTACATGGACCATGTGTGGGCAGGAAGGGCCGATGTTCCTGCAGCAAGCTGGATGCAGGCTGAGCAGGCGCTGGAGGTCTGACATCCGACTGCCCATGGCTGGGTCGTGCGGGGAGTGGCTGCCCCACTTCCAGGCTGGAGTGCTGCAGTGCAGAGAGCGCACAGCCAGTGCTCCCCGGCCATGTGATCGGTTTGTCAGGCAGCTCACGTCGCCTGCTGGATTGAGCTGCCACATTAGAGCCTGTGGAGCCACTTTCTGCTGTGAGTGACTGTGACTCAGATGGAAATCTATTGACCTTATCACTGGTACAAATGAGCCCAGCCAGGCGGAGGCTGTGTGGCCATAAGGGGGTGGGAGCCGACACACCAGCTCCTGCAGCCACCTCTGCAGCCCTTGGGGGAGTCGGAGGGATTGAGATTGCAGATGTTCCGCTCACCCCGGGGCCATACGCTGCTCCTGCCTGATGAGCTGTGGCTAGTCGAATTGTCCCCTAGCCCCCATAGTCCGCTGGGTGCTGCACAGGGTCCCATGAACTGAGAACCTGGATCTAACCTGGGAGTGCTACACCTCCCAGTGCCCCACACTGCAGGGAGCTCACTGCTCACCCCATTAGTCCTCAGCCAGCTCTCAGGGTCTCCCCTTTTCACTAAGGGACTTAAAGCATTGCTGGCTCATTTTTGCCCAGATTCCTGCCTTTACCTTCTAGCTAACTGCTTTCCTGCCGCTCTTCATGTCGGCTCACGCCCTGGGCCCTGGCCGTATGAAGTGGCTGGATACTCCCCAGCACCCGGGGGCGTCTGTGCCAAGCAAGCGCTCAGGCTTGGGCTCCTTGCATTGTGTGTGCTGCAAGCCAGGAAGCTGGGGGAGGGATCTGTGTGCAGGGCCCAGCAGTGAGTGTAGCTGAGTAGACGGGATTCTTACATCAGTAGGGCCTAAGGAATCACAGCCTTGTCTGGGCCGTTCTTCCCAGCCAGCGAGAGGGGCTGACACCAAGTCAGAGCTGCTTGGCAGGAGCTTTATTGATTTGGATTTACATACAGCATCAAAGCAGTATGGGCCAAATGAGTCCATTTATAATTACTCATCATCCTCTTCCAGCGTTTACAACCCTCCGAGTCGTTGGGTATTTAGTGCTAATCTGCAAAGGGGCAGCATATTGCTCTGTCACTAGCCAACCTGGTACGAGGCACATTCTTCTGCTCACCCAGCCCCTCAGCTCTAATGTGCTGACCAATCAGCTGCAAGAGTCCATCTGTGTCAGTGCATCTCAGTCCTGACCCACAGCCCCCACTGCCATGCCCGAGACGGGCTCCCCCACACAGCTCTGATGATGCAGCTCATTCCCCAGGCAGGGCCATCTCTGCTATTCCAGTCCTGGGGCTCCCCCACCCACGGCTCTGCTGATGCATCACCATCCTGATACACAGTCCCCACTATTCCAGTCAGGAGCCTCCCACACAGAGCTCTGCTGATGCATCTCAATCCCAACTCGCACGCTCTGCAAACCTCCCCCTATTCCAGCCCTGGGCTTCCACACACGATTCTGCCAATGCACCTCAATCCCAACCCACAGCCCCCCTGCTATTCCAGTCTTGGATGCCCACACCTCTGCTGCTGCCCCTCAATCCTGACCCCCCCAGCAATCTCCTGAGCTGGGAACAGATACTTACACATAACACAATCTGCACATTTTATCTGGAATTTACAAAATGATAGCGTTCTAGGGCAGACCTATTTCCTCCTCTCCCTGCTCTGATGATGGTGCTGGAAGGATGTAGCATCATTAGCTACCAATTCTGCAACCTGCCCTTTGCTCTTCTTCCATGCAGCAGTGCCAAGGTCCATAGCTGAGTCCCCAGGGCCCTATGGACACCTGGGGTGGATCACCCCAAAGTCTATGACGGTGAGACCATCCAGGACATTCCCATGAGGCATGAAGGCCACTTGAGAAGATGAGGCTGAGTGGTGCTTTGACGAGATTAATTTATATGCTGTAGCTACAAAGCAGCATAAATTGGCTCAGACTCATCAGGTCGCGTCCATTGTTTGTCTCTGTCCCCATGTGGCCTTATCACCGCTACCCAGCCCACCTCTCCTCTTGTTTTTTAAGACTACTTCTTGTGTCTTGGCTTAAATAAGACCGTAAGGTCTTCAGGATCAGTGTCTTCCCATGTATCTATACCAGTAGTACTCAAACCATGGGCCACTTGCGGCCCAATCAGCACACAGCGGTGGCCCATGTGACATCCTCAGGGCCATAAAGGCAGTATATCTATAGTGTGGATGCTGCCCACATAACACATAGAGAGCAGCATCTGCAGCCCACAACGATAAATAGCTTGAGAACCTTGATCTATACAGTACCCAGCAGGGTCCTGATCCAGCTTGGAGTCCCATGAATGCTACTTGAACACAAATAATGAGCTGATCTAGATCTGACTAGCAGACTGGACAATGAATTCTACAGTTCTGTACCCCACCAGGCCTAGATTAGACTGTACAAGCAGGGGCGGCTCTATGTATTTTGCCGCCCCAAGCACGGCAGTCAGGCGGCTTTCGGTGGCGCGCCTGCGGGAGGTCCGCTGGTCACGCCGATTCGGCGGCACGCCTGCGGGAGGTCCGCCGGTCCCGCGCCTTCGGTGTACCCACCGCCCAATTGGCGCCGACGCCACGGGACCGGCGGACCTCCCGCAGGCACACTGCCAAAGGCAACCTGACTGCCGCCCCCACAGCGACCAGCAGGCTGCCCCCCGCGGCTTGCCGCCCCAGGCACACGCTTGGTGCGCTGGTGCCTGGAGCCGCCCCTGTGTACAAGACAACCTGGGAGAGGGAAGAGGTCGTAAAACACCAGAGGCCGCTGGAAGAGTCTGCATGCAGTTCGGAAGCTCTGGTATTTCTTTGTCTGCTATCACTAATTCAGAAATGCCCCTGGTGCTCAGTCAATTACCTTCTGAGATGGCACCTCAGAGAATGGCTGGGACCTGACAACGTGACCTAGGAAATTCAGGAGTTAGTGACTTTTAAACTGTAAACTGAAAACCCGCTCTGTGGCTGGGGCAAGGAGCCTGACACCTTCGAGGTTAGCGACCTTGATTGTGCATGCAGAGCTGCAAAGCCACCAGCAGTCCCCGTTCCAGAGCCCTGCGAGCAGCGTGGGGCCTTGCAGAATGCTCTCTGGGATGGCAGGTGACACACAGGTGCTGGGAGGGGAAAGGGCCTGATGCTATTGCCGCTGACTCATAAGGTGAGTCAGGCAGAGGAAAGGAGTTTTGTGGATGTTGGAAAAGTCTGAGAGCAAAACGGGCGTTTGCTAAATACCAGCAGAGCTCCAGGTGGGATCTGGAGCTGCCTATGTGACAGGAGGAGGCAGTGTCACTTCACCTGCACATCCTGATGAAGTGCAGCACAGAACCAGGATCCCAGCTCAGTGACAGCACAATCCACAGTCCCTCTGGGCCAAGCCCAGACAGGTCCCCAACCGAGTGCAAAGGATGGGATGTTCCAAGCAGAAAGCCTTGGGACACAATAATGCCTCCTCTGCAACACCCAGTGAGACACTTTACCCACCCACCAGGTGCCAGTGCCAGCAGGCTGCCGGAGGATTTCAGTGCACTTTCTATCTAGCCAGTCATTCAGGCTGGGAGAGCCAGGATATCTTTAGCGTCCCTAGCATATAAACCAGCAATCCCAGTCTGAAAGAGGTTAGGCAACCTGTCCGATGACACAGGGAGTCAGCGAATAGAATCCAGGCGTCCTGGACCATGGGCCTGTGCTCTAACCACTAGACCCCACTTCCCCTCCCATAGGCATGAAGAGGGGAAAGTGTGGTTCTGTGACTGCCCTGCGTTTGTCACGCCACAAAGGCCAGGCTGAGACAGCCACATGCCGGCTCACGCTGACTGGCACAGGAATGGGGTGGGCAGGGGCCTGCACAACTCTGCCACATGCTGCCCGGCACAGCTTTGCTGGTGTCCACGGTGACAAGATAAGCCTCTTTCTGAGGGAAAGCTTTGGGGCCTGATTTCCCGAAGTGCTATTGGTAGGCGAGCTCCTTGGGGGAGCTGGCCCAGTCTGGCCTCTTTCACTGCTACAGAAGAGAAGGGGCTAGGTTATTGACCGAGGGACAGGTCCCATCTTTGGTCCTTCTCTCAACCCTTGCCCACCCAGGGAAGAACAGGCAGAGGACCTTGAAACACAGAGCACTCCAGGCTCTGGTCACAGCCAAGGGGCCAACACCAGAGGGGCACAGAACAGTGGCAAGTGCTGGCAGTGAAACTGCCAAGCATGAGCGCTGCCAGCTTTTCTGCCGCCCTAGGCGGCGGAAGGTCCTGCCCCGAAATGCCGCCCTCCACAGAGGCGGCGGAAGGTCCCGCCACCGAAATACTGCTGTGGTCGCCGCCCCCCAAATTGTAGTGCCCTAGGCGACCGCCTAGGTCACCTAATGGGTTGCGCCAGCCCTGCTGCCAAGCGAACCTGAGGCTGCCTGCATCCCAACGTGCCTCCCACACACGAGTCTAATACAATAATCCTGCATGCTGGAGCTGTGCATTTAAAGTAGGCTGTAATGTGAAATAAGATGATAGCCTCATTTAACAGCTGTCAGACTAATGTGCTGGAGGGGGAAATGAAACTGATGCTCAAACATGGAACGCTCCCTGGGGAGGCAAATTAGGGTTATTTTTACTCACAGATTGGGGTGGAGGGGAATAAGGAAAAAAATAAATATCGATGTTCTCACTTCTCCTGGGTGACGTGAAACAGGAGCTAATCTCCTGCCTCCTGCTTTGTGCCGTGGCTTAGCCTTTGTTCTGACACCAGCAAAAACGGGGATTGGCCTCTGGATTCTCCTTCTCTATCACACTTCACCTGAAGTGGAGAATCTCAGAGCATTTATCTGCCAGCAATCTTGTAGGCAATGGGGCTCTGTGCTGGGTCCAGGAGCAGCGACTGCATGACTACAGGAGTCCCCCGCAGGCCTGGTGGTGATGGGAGATCTCCTGGGATCTCGTGTCCCCCAAAAGGGTTGTGTTGCATTGGTACAGAGGTCATGGTAAGCTACGTAAGGTCTCAGCTATATCTGCCCTGCATACCTCTGGCAACTGATAACTAACTGCTTATAACCCCTGGAATTCAGTTGCACCAGGCTGGACCCAGCTGCTCTACTTAGAGCAAGTGGTGCCCGTCCTCCTCCTCTGCCTGGGGTTTCCACAGAGAAAGCAGAACCTGGCATAGAAGCAGCAAGATGCTGGCCCACAGAGACACCCCGAGAGCCACCAGGCGGAAACCCTCTGTGGGGAGCTGAGGGAAAGAGAAGGAATAAAGAGACACGACTGGCAGGTGGCTGGTTTTGTCAGCCATGTCAGCAAAAGCTGTGGCTTAGGAGGACACCTTCCCTGTTTACTGCAGAGAGGCATTCAGCAGATGCTACCCTGTACAATTCCTTTGCTTTAACCAGCTCCCCCTTAGCCGGGGCTGAGGACAGTTCATTGTCTCATGCATGTCGGACACCTTGTGGCTTTACCCCTTATTGATTTTTGGCAGCTGTTTGCCTCCTGACCGAAAACCAGATCCTGCCATGCAAGAGGCTGGGTGTCCTGGATAGACTGCCTGGGGCTTGGGCAGCTCTCTGCAGAAGAGCAGTGGCTGTCGCTGTCTTTAGTAGGTGTACTTTGAAAACCCCACTTGCTGTAATGAGTATGAGACAAGCATGGGCCACCCACCTCTCCACACAGGAGATCAGTCGATAGAATAATCTTCCACTCACTCTTTCGCATGCTCACAAAGCTTTTCCTGATAGACTGCCTAAAGGCCCCCCCTTTCTTAAATTCATCCAGTTATTCCTAATTACTCTCCCCCAATGCACTGCCATAGTCAGCAACCCCACTACCCCCGCAGTGGTGAAATGAAATGAAATGATGGAGATATCCTATCTTCTAGAACTGGAAGGGACCTTGAAAGGTCATTGAGTCCAGCCCCCTGCCTTCACTAGCAGGACCAAGTACTGATTTTGCCCCAGATCCCTAAGTGGCCTCCTCAAGGATTGAGCTCACAACCCTGGGTTTAAGCAGGCCAATGCTCAAACCACTGAGCTATCCCTCCCCCCCAACTTGGACTAACTTGGGCTGTCAGTTGCTTTGCCTAGGCATCATCCAGCCAAGTGACATGCATTCAGCTTTTCCAGTCATTCACTCGCAACACAGCCCCTGGAGCATTTCCGTCACTCTTCTGCAAGCACCCTCTCGTCTGTCAGTACCTTGGTGCCCAGAACCGAATGCACGGCCTCATTACAGCTCAGGGGCTGACACTGGAGCATTTAATTCTTTCCCCCTTCTGCCCAGCATCCCCAAATACAAATAAAAGTACAAACACGTAGATCCAAAGTAATCCCCACACCCCAGGCACAGGGGAGAAGCTGCAACCAGCCCTGTGACTGCCAGGCCCTATGAGTGGGCACCTCCCCCCCATTCCTCCCAGATCAGCTCATTCCCCAGCAAGCATTGCTCAGGTGGTACTCAGTGGGCAGGTCTAGCTCCATTTCTAACTAAAAGAAGGAAGTCTCTGGGAGCCCAGCCACCCTCCCACAGCTACATTCTGCCTGCAGGAATTGGATTTTCTTTCCCAGGCCCCTCCCAACTGGAGCCTGAATGGCTGGCAGTGCTGCTCAGGCTAACCAAGTGCACCTGAGTGATCTAGCAGCCATGAGTTACTAACTGAACTCAGCTGCCAGCCACTTTCAGCAGGGCAGGGGCCAGTACTGCTCCCAGCCACTGAGGGAGGCCGTGATTCACCCTGGTGTTAGGCCTGTTTTTCCAAGGTGCTGCAGTGAGCACCTGTGGCTCCCACTGACGTTAGCAGGAGTTATGGGTGCTCAGCACCGCTGAAGAGCAGGTTCAAGGGGTCTCAAGTTGGGTTCCCCAAAACAGAGGCCCCAAACCCTGGGGCTGCTTTTCAGACAGTGGCTGCAGATGTGTCTCATAGGGAGAACTTGTTCCCCCATACTTCCTGGGCAGCTTAATGAATAACAGCCACCGGCAAACAGGGACTAAAACAGCGGCAGGTGGGGGTGAGGTGCACTAGGGCAGTGACTGCACAAGAGATGGGGCTGAGAAGGTTTAACTACTGGCTACGTCATGGTAAACTCCTTTGAAAGAAACAGGGGTGTGTGCGGTAACAAATCCATGCAAACAACAGTCTCCTAAGTACTAATACATCACACCCAGGGAGCTGAGATGAGAACCTAGCTCTAAAAACCACATGCTGCTACCCCTCCAGCTACAGTAAAGCTCCTTTATAGGTGCTAGTAGCAAGTTCCTTATCCTCTCTGGCTGGTCCACTGGAGGGCACCATCACCCAGCCTCAGAGTCCACGCATTAGCATGCTGCAAGATGAAATAAGATCTTCCCCAAACCCTGTCTCCTTTGACAGCCCCAGCATGTGTGAGTCATTCTGCCACGGAGCAAGGCTGTATATTGCATTGCTAGTGGAAATGTCACAAGTGTTCTTCAGGGTGCTATGTAACTTTCATCCAAGTGACTCACTGAGAGAGGGTGCCCCAGAATTCGATCTGCTCTGTGATTTATGAATATTGTCTGCTGTGCTGGCTATTGGGATGTTTATTGTATATGCACAATGGTTTAGTTTAATGGGGGCTGTAATGAAAAACAAACAGGAAGGACAAAGAAAGGCCACTTCTCCACAAACTCTTGAGGGTTGTTAAGCAACAATGCCCAGACAATTAGCTGTGTGATGATTTTACTTCCTCCCTACCCAACCTGCAAAACTAATTTTTCCAGAAGGGCCAAAGCCTGGGAACAGTCAAGATGAAAAGGACTAGGGCAGTTTAAGAAGGAACATGAGAGGAAGAGAGGATAGCTGTTCCAGGGGAGTTGTTTGGGAGAACCAGAGTAGGACACAGGCACCTGCTGGCACATCTGAAGAAGCTAGGTTATGTCGGGGGAAGGTAGACCATTACGTACGATAGACCTGCGTATAGGCTGTTTGTTGTTTTAAAATCCTTTTTTCTCTAGTGCTTTGGTCCTACTGCTAAACTATATAGTGCTTTTGGTGTAAGACAACTGTCTAGTGACCATAAACACCACTGGTCCCAGCCACCCAAGAACCGCAGGTGCCAGAACGCTGTGGGAGGGCTGGGTAAGCATGGTGGATACACAGGGTGCTGTACTCCAGGGCCTGGTCTAAGGGTGGGAGAAGGCTGGAATTCCAGCCCAGGAGAGGTGAAGGCCCCAGGCTTGACACCTGAGGGAGTATACTCAGAGACCAGAGAGGGGCAGAGGTGCAGCTAGCCCTGTAACTGGGACAGATGGGACAGAGTGGGGTTGGCACGTCTGGGGAAAACTCAACTAGAAAAGTACCAGGATTGTCCATTCATGCTTCAGGCAACACCTTGTCTTTCACCTTTTTCCTACCTCATGTTACCCAATTGCCAGAGCGGGGTCAGCTCCTGTATGGACTGGCTTGGTTGGTCCCATGTTGAAGCACCAGATTCTGATAGGTACTTGGGATTGGAATCATACCCTTTAGGAGCCTATTGGGAGCTAGAATTTCCTATAAGTGAAGGACTCCGAAGTCAGAATATTTCTATATTGTCAGTGAATGCATAACATCCCCCACCCACCATGCATCGTCCATAGAGTTTGAACTCAGGCCTTTCAGCACAGACCTCTGTCACCTGAGAAGTGAGATAAAGGAGGAAGCACATTAGCTACCAGGAACATAAAAATTGCCAGAATGGATCAGACCTATCGTCCATCTACTCCTGTATCTTGTCTCCAACAGTGACTGGCATGAAGTGCTTTAGAGGAAGGAGCAAGGAACCCCGCAGTAGATACATGTGGGATTATTTACTCACTAGGGAAGTCCTCTTCTAGCCCCTAATAATTAGAGATAGGCTTACTCCCTAAAGCAGGATTTATAATTTAGAATTAACTGTTACAATACGGAATATTCTTGATAGCCTCCAGTCCCTCTTTGAATCTAGCAAAGTTCTTGACCTTGACTATGTCCTGTAGCAGAGAGTTCCACAGTGGAATCACACACTGAGTGAAGTATCAGGGGGTAGCCGTGTTAGTCTGTATCTACAAAAACAACAAGGAGTCTGGTGGCACCTTAAAGACTAACAGATTTATTTGGGCATAAGCTTTCGTGGGTAAAAACCTTTGCTGCCTTTTCATTCAATTGAACATCCCCTGCCAGCTCTTACATGCTAGGTGGGGCAGGCACTAGAAAGACCTCCCCAGTGCATTACATATGCAGGGCAAGTGGAGTCCCAGGCTGGGCCCTACTACTCTCAGGAACATCAAATGCTGCCCATGATGTGGTGAGACCAAGGGCCCAGTAACTGCTGTGGCCATCTGGCTCCCAGTGCCCATCGCTCAGGTCCCCTTATGCAGTCAGCTGCGGAAGAATTCATTCCGACAAGCCGCTGCTGCGACCTGTTCCTGTCCATTTACAACCTGGGGCTCAGGCCATGGTTGATACAGGACATGGCTGCTGTTCACTTTTCTGCCCAGACCTGCCAAGCCACATGCCCAGGTCCTGCTGGATCTTCACACCCACAGCTTTGTGTTGGGGATTCCCACAGCGACTCCTCCCTGGATGCTGTGGTGCTCCCCTCCCATGGCTCCCTGCAGCCCCAGAGGGGACAGCGCCTTGCAGCCAGGGGATGGGCTGGAGCCAGGAGGCTGGGGTTGTATCCCTGAGGGAAGGGGACCCACTCGCTGTAAAAGCTATTGTGGGGGCCCCCCTACATGGGGCCGGGCTCCTGCTCTCCTGGGGGACTCGCTGTCATGGGCAAGGTGAGTCATGGGGGGAGCCCAGCAGCTTGGCCTGCCCTACAGGGGCTGTCCCATGGGCGGGTCGGAGAATAGGAAAATGTGGCTGATCTCTACCCCGAAGGTGACTGCGGGGGATGCAAACCGAGCTCTGCCCCCAGGGAGGGGATGGGGGGGCCAAGCTCTGCCCCCAGGGAGTGGGATGGAGGGAATGGGGATGCTGAGCTCTGCTGGGGGGGCAATGGGGTGGCCGAGCTCTGTCCCTGGGAGCGCTGGGGGCAATGGGGAGGCCTGGGGGGCTAAGCTCTGCCCCTGGGGGGGGACAGGGGCAATTGGGGGGCCAAGCTCTGTAGGGAGGGCTAGGGACAATGGGGGGAAGCTCTGTCCCGGGGGGATAGGGACAATGGGGGGAAGCTCTGTCCTGGGGGGGGATAGGGACAATGGGGGGGACAAGCTCTGTCGGGGGGGGATAGGGACAATGGGGGGAAGCTCTGTCCTGGGGGGGGATAGGGACAATAGGGGGGCTGGGGGCAATGGGGGGCCGAGCTCCGCCCGGGGCCGGGTCACAGCGGCTCAGGGAGCTGCCCCGAGGGCGCTGCCCGGAGCCGGAGCCGGAGCTGAGGCGGGCCCGGGGCGGGGCTGGGGCTGAGGCTGAGGCGGCGGCGCTGCCGGCCCCGCCCGCTCGGGCTGCCGGGAGTTGTGGTCCGCGCTGCCGGCGGAGCGGGCTGGAGCCGGGGGCCGGAGCGAGCCGAGCCGCAGCCCCCGCCCGGGAGAGGCCGCGGGCGGCAGGTTGGTGGCGGGCGGCGCGGGGAGCCCGGGGGGCTGCCGGGGAGCCAGGCCCGGCCCCGCTGCGGAGCGGAGCCCGCCGAGCCGCGCCTCCCTCCCGGGCCGGTCGGGCAGGCGGCGGCGCCCTCGCGGGGCGCCCAGATATGGGGCTCGGGCAGCGCCCCCCGGTCACCCCCGCCCGGAGCCTGGCCGGCTGGGGGGCGCTGCCCCCAACACTGTCTAGGGTAGGGGGCGTGGGCTGGAGGGGACCCTGCCCCCAACACTGTCTAGGGCAGGGGGCGCTGGCTGGAGGGGGACCTTGCCCCCAACACTGTCTAGGGCAGGGGGCGCTGGCTGGAGGGGGGGGCAGCCCCCAACAGTGTCTAGGGCAGGGGGCAGCCCCCAACAGTGTCTAGGGCAGGGGGCACTGGCTGGAGGAGGGGGGCTGCCCCCGGCACAGTGTCTAGGGCAGGGGGCGCTGGCTGGAGGGGGGGGGGCTGCGCCCCAGGTCCCCCCGGCACAGTGTCTAGGGCAGGGGGCACTGGCTGGAGGAAGATGTCCATGCCCCCTGGGGTCCCCGGCCTAGGGCAGGGGCACTGGCTGGGGGGGGGGGGTGTTTGTGCCCCCAGGGTCTCCGGCATGGCGCCTAGGGCAGGGAGCCCCGGCAGTCAGGCGGCTCTGAAGCAGGGGGTCAGGACTGCCAAGGGATACCCGGCAATGCCAAGGGGTGGGTCGTCCTGTCCGGGTGTTAACCTAGGGGTGCCAGTGCCCTGCCTGAGGCAGGGGGAGAAGTGGGGAGCTGGGGCTGCCGCTACCATAGGTGCTGCCCTGGTTCTTTTTACCTCCTTACCCCTTGTGCCTCAAGTGAGAGACGCAGGCAAATGGGGCAGCAGGTTGGCCGACAAATGCCACAGAGCAAAGGAGAAGGCTGTGCCTCACACCCAGGCTGTGGTTTCAGATTCCCATGGTGAATGAAGGCTGCAATGTCTGCTAACAGGGTGCCAGGGGCAGGGTCGTGACCCGCCTTATGGCAAGCAGCCACACGAACGCAGGTGGCTGCTGTAACCCTGCATTGTACCGGAGCATCTTCACGCCTGGGGCTGGGGTTGACGCTAGTGAATCCGTGTCATGCATTCCTCCCTCAGAGCTGTGGGTGCCTGAGACTAGCAGCTCACAAGACAGGTGTCAATCTGCTTTTCTGCAGTAGATGCAGGATGTTAATGGGGCCTTAATATAGGCCCTGCAGGTGTAAATCAGAGGAAAACCCAGAAGAGAGTTCCTTTGAGCTGCTGTTCTTGAGGCTGGAGAGTTGTGAATGTGGCTGCCGTCA